>NC_061118.1:52057773-52417133 GCF_002878395.1 Capsicum annuum
GAGAAGTGAACTGGGTACCTCTGTCTGAGATGATAGATAGTGGAACACCGTGTAACCTTACTAACTCCCTGATATAGAGTTTGGCATAATCCTTGGCAGAATAAGAAGTATGAATAGGAAGGAAATGAGCTAACTTGGTCATTCTATCTATAAAGACCCAGACTGAATCATGCTGATGACGAGTTCTAGGTAAACCTATCACGAAGTCCATGTTAACTTCTTCTCACTTCCAAGTAGGAATGGTGAACTATTGTATGGAACCACTAGGTTTCTGATGCTCTATCTTAACCTGCTGATATTGAGAGCACTTAGCCATAAACTCTGCAATATCTCTCTTCATCCCACTCCATTAATAGATCTTCCGCATGTTGCGGTGCATCTTAGTGGCCCCTGGATGAATCGAGTGTTGCGCACCATGCGCTTCTACAAGTATTCACTACCTCAATTCATCTATACCTTGAACACATGGACGACCTTGAAAACGAAGAACACCATCTCCCCCTTGGGAGAAAACCTCAACTTTCTGATTCTGACTCTTTGAGCTTGACAAGACTAGGATCCCTGTCTTGTTTCTCTTTCACCTCAAAAACTTGAGATGACTCTGAACTACTATGAACACATACACCACCCTATGAAGAATCGACTAAGCAAACACCTAGTCTGGAAAGCTGATGGATCTCCTGAGCCATCTTTTTCTTACTATACTTAATGTGAGAAATACTACCCATGGAGAGTCGACTGAGAGCGTCGGCCACAACATTGGCCTTGCCCGAATGATAAAGAACTTTCATGTCGTATCCTTCAAGAGATATAACCACCTTCTCTGGTAAAGATTGAGATCTTTCTGGGAAAAGACATACTGGAGGCTTTTATGGTTTGTGAAGACATCTACATGAACTCCATAGAGATAATGCCTCTAAGTCTTCAAGGCAAAAACTACCGCTGCTAACTCAAGATCATGAGTAGGATAATTCTTCTCATGTGGCTTTAACTATCTGGAGGCGTAGGCTATGACCTTACCATGTTGCATTATTACACAACCTAAACCCACTCTGGATGCATCACAATAGACTACAAAACCGTTTGAACCATCTAGAATAGCTAGAACTGGAGCGAAGGTGAGTCGAGTCTTCAACTCTTGAAAGCTCTTCTCGCATGAATCTGACCATTGAAACTTAATCTTTTTCTTAGTCAATCTCGACATGGGAGATGCAATAGAAGAAAATCCCTCAATAAACCATCTGTAATAGCCAGCTAAACCCAAGAAACTCCTAATATCTGGTGGAGACACGGGTCTGGGCCAGTTTTTTACTGCCTTAGTTTTCTGAGGATCTACTCTAATGCCATCACCAGAAATAATATGACCAAGGAATTCTACTGATCTTAGCCAAAATTCACACTTGGTAAACTTAGCAAATAATTGGTGATCCCTAAGAGTCTGAAGAACAATCCTGAGATGGTCTGCATGATCACGCTCTATGCGAGAATAGACCAGAATATCATCTATGAAGACTATGACAAACATGTCCAAGTACTGCTTGAACACACGGTTTATCAAATCTATAAAAGCTACAGGGGCATTGGTAAGACCAAATGACATGACTAAAAATTCAAAGTGACCATACCGAGTAGAAAAGCTGTCTTCCAAATGTCATATTTTCTAACTCTGAGCTGATGATAGCTTGATCTGAGGCCTATCTTAGAGAAGTAACCAGCAACCTAAAGTTGGTCGAATAGATCATCAATCCTGGGGAGAGAATATCTGTTCTTGATCGTGATCTTGTTGAGTTAATGATAATTAATACACATCCTGAGAGAACCCTCTTACTTGTGCATGAATAATACTGGCACACCCCATGGGAAATACTAGGTCTAATGAATCCCTTATCTAAGAGATCCTTTAAATGATCTTTCAGTTCCTTGAGTTCTGCTGGTGCCATTCTGTATGGTAGAAGAGAAATAGGTTGAGTATCCGAAAGAAGGTCTATTTCGAAGTCTATTTCCCTTTTGGGAGAAATGCCTGGAAGATCTTCGGGAAAGATATTTGAGCATTCATTAACAACAAGGACTGTTTTGAGGCTGGGATATTCAGAACTATAATCTTTAACATGCACGAGATGATACACACACCCCTTAGAAATCATTTTCCTTGCCCGAAGGTAGGAAACAAGTTGACCCCTGAACGCTGAAATACTACCGTTCCACTCTAGGATGGGCTTATTTGGGAACTGAAATTGGAATATCCTATTTCTGCAGTCAACTGTGGCATAGCAGGAATGAATCCAATCCATGCCGAGAATGATATCAAAATCAGTCATCTCTAACTCCACTAAATCTGCTGACATGGATTTCTGAGATATCATAACGGGGAGCCACTAGGGTAGAGACTGAGAAGGGCTCTGCTAGGACTTCGAGACTGATTTTGAAATTTCCTGCTATGTATGCAGTAATAAAATACAAAGATGTGCCTGGGTCTAGCAAAGTATAAACATGAACATGGAAAATCCGTAATGTACCAGTAATGACATCAGGAGAATTTTTTTGATCCTGTCGGGACTGAAGAGCATAGAGTCTGTTTGGGCGTTGCCCACTGGTAGCACTAGAAATGGCCCCTGCTAGTTCAGGCGACTGGACTGAGCTGTAGAATGATTTTGTTGACCTTGAATACTTGACTACAGACACTCCCTAATCCTGTGGCCTGGCTTGCCACAACCAAAATAGACATCACTACCGGCTCTGCAAATGCCCTTGTGGTTCTTACCATAAGTTTGATAAAGGGGATTTATTTAGGCACTGCTAACACTACCCTGAGATTTAGAGCCTGACATTTTATTTCTATTGCCATCTCTAAACTTCAGCATTAGAGCGCTGGCAGAGGAAGGAGCTGGAATGGCTGACTTGGAGCGAAATTGTGAACGGTTTCCTCCATCTGACTTGGGGTAAGCAAAGTTGACATTACCTGACCTTACTCTCTTGTTCTGCCTCTCCTTAGTCTTAAAATTCTGCTCTTCTACTTACTGGGCAAGGGTCATGAGTCTTACTGGGCAAGGGTTTTTGAGCTTTATGGATGAAAGGGATCCATAAATCAACTCACGCATACCTTAGAAGGAAGATTCTTGATGATTGATGGATGAATTTCCTTGAAATTGGATCTTCAGGCTTAGTTACGCAACCCTAGTTTTTTTTCTCTTTTAGTGTTCTTGGATGATGAACTTTGAGATGATAATAGGGTTGTAGTATGTTTAGAAGCTATATATTTCGTAAGGTTAAGTTTAGGGACGTGTAAGGAGTGTTAAAAGACTTAATTATTCTAAAAATAACTCAAAACGGAGTGTTTTTGGCACCTGGAATTGACTTAGGAGGCGCCCAAGTGATTTGCTAAGCTAGGTTAGGCGGCACCTAACCAATCTCCTATGCTTACTATCTCTCACGAAAAGGGACATAACTTTTCGCTCGGGTATTGGATTATGGCAAAATTGGTATTATTGGAAACCTAATTCGATTCTCTACAATTTGGTGGGTCTAGAGCAGCCAAAATACCACATTAACATTGAGTTATACTCATTCAAAGATGACCCTTGGAAAATCAAACACCAAAACTTGATGGATTTGAAAACTCTTAGCTTGTATTACCTTGAGTGACTCAGATAAACATACTTAAAGCATCATAAGCTATCCTATCACTAGGATATTTATTGTAAGTCATGTACTCAAGTATGAATCACATGATAGGTGATTTCATATGTAGGAATACTTATTCACTTCCTAGCTTAGAAACATGCGGGGTATTACAATAGCCCATACTGCTTGCACTATAGTTCTATAATATCCATACATAACATAATAAAACACCAGAAAGGCATACAAGTATACATTTATACCATATATAGGCAAGGAAAAGATACAAAATATACAGGAAAATCAAGTACAAGGAAGGAAAGATAAAACAATGGATAGATAACAGATCAAAGAGAATATATAACCACATCATAAGAATAATACAATAAATACTATAAAAAAGATGATGCTGATGATGATGTAATGTAGAAGGTTGTCCCACAACCTCTGAGACCATCGAATAGTCTCCGAGACCATTATATAGTCTCTATATACACCTATGGAGCTAAAGCTACAAGATGTAGGACTCATAGGGGTTTTTCAACCTATATACAATCCACATATATCCATATTTCCTACCTAGCATATCCTTCAGAGAGGTTTTTATATGATGACACATTTTCTGTCAGAAAAAGGTGTTGCTAGTGGTTTTAAGTATTTCCATAGTGGTACTACTGTTTCATGAATGGGTATGAGAATGTAATGCTCATAACCAACTACAATGAGTATTTTCACAACCCACTAATATACCAATATGTGAGCCAAATATCCACTCATTATTTCCAACCATCCATGAAATCCAACATGATTCATATGCCAATAAAGTATGCATACATCACAACACATAATTGGTACCACAACATACTTTTTTTATCAAACAAGATACAATTATCATCATGTATATAAGGCTATCAATATCACATAGGACCCCACATAGTCACACATAGCATATAATGTTCGAGAACTACCAGATAATATCATATATAGGCCCCTACATGGGCAAAACACATTAAGATAACCATTTTCATGATTAGTTCCCACACTCTTAACATGCTTTTGTATCAAAATTAACTACCTAGCCTAGTCTGAAAGAAGCTAACTCATAACTTACCTCGAATATCGAAAATCAGAACAAAATCCTTTAATCCAAAATATTACTCCTCATGCACGGACCCAAAATCAACTAAAATATCAAAATATAAAATCTAGATAAAAGAAAGCCAACGATACCCATATTGCCTATTTTTATGTTAGGGTTAAAATGGACCCTCGAAAAGGATTTTTATAAAAGAAGGGAAAAATTATAACTTTATTTTGAAAATATGTTTCCCATATCTTAGGAATCTACAATTGAAAACCCTAGTAGAAATGAGTTAAAAACGAGGTCCAAATTGAAGAAAACCTATTTTCAAGCTTTACTGGATAAAAATTCTCGAAATCCATTTAAAATCAAGAATCAAAGTAGTTTTGAAGATGAAATTGAGGAAAATTGATAATTCTAGGACTAGAAACTCAACGAGTGAAAAAGGTTTGAAATTGGGGTTTAAATTCGAGAATTATAATTTTTAGGTTTTACGGGCCAAAATTCCCAAATTCCATTCTTTAATCGAAGTTTAAAAATAGAAATAGAACATAAAGATGGAAGAAAATAATTGAAATAGGTGTTATGGAGCTCATCCAAGCTTAGAAGTTGAAGAAATAACTCAAAATCATGAAACTCTAAGCCCTAAGTCTCAAAAATGATAAAATATAGTGAAAACTAGGTATTTATATACCCAAACATCACGATCGCAAGATAGGGTCGCAATCGCAGTACCTAGCCTATCACAGTTATTACAATCATGGAAGGGGTATGCGATTACGACATTCCCTCCACAGGACCAATCGCGATCGCGGGTGCAACAGCTAGGGACTTAGTGCTTTTCAAGTCTTTGCAGGCCCCTCGAGATTCATCAGGAATCCCTTGAATGCAAACGGACTATGATACCCTATCAAATTCGATGTTCTAGACTCAATGGAGATATTATATTTTGAAAAAATGTCCTTTTCACAAAGTTGATCCCCGAAACTCAAAATCACAACTTTCCAAACTAAGGGTCGAAATGAGATTTAAAAGACATAAAACTACACCAACCATGTTACCACCCTAAAATAAATGTTTCAAATTTTTTGGCTCAGTCTGTTTTTCAATCTGTTGCACAAATCAAAAGACACCAAGCAAAATCAATTATAAGGCTCTCAAAGCCGCCAAAAATCATAAAATCTTTTAAATGGAACCAAAATGCATTGGGAACCATGCCAATCATCACCCCAGAAAACCACAATACAATCACAAAGAGGGGTAAAATAGTCATATCACACACACACACACAAACATATACACTTCTATATGGTGGAAAAAGGAAATTGACTATTTCAGACATCAATTGCTGATACTCTCACTGTTTCTAAATCAAGATTCATCTATATTTTATTATTTATTTTATTTCATTTTAACATAGCTTGTCATTTATGGGTTGGATTTTTCTTTTCTTTTAACTTGGGCTGCTATTTATGGGTTGAATCTTTTTATTTTTTTTAGACCATAGTTTTCTTAAATAAACTCATCATTTAAAGAAATAAAATTGAAATTGTACTTTATTATATTTATTAAATAGTATTGAATTATTGTAAAGAATAAAGAAAGAGAAAGATAATTGTAACAATCTTGACACTAACCTAAGAATCATCTTGAATAGTGCTAATAGATTAAGAAATTATACTAACACAGTAACATGAAAGAGTTGAACTGCTAAAAATTAAATTCATCTTAAATTAACATTGGTGATGTCCATAATTCAACTTAATAATTTGCCTAATGCTACCATCATTATGGAATTTTCCCAATATACATACTCTGAAATAAATTACGTTTTCAATAAATGAAAATTCAGATGACTTTCTTTCGAATGCTTACATTAGTTTGTGTAACTAATGAGATATTAATATAAGGGTTAAGAAGTAAAAACTTTAGGCTATCACAAATTTTACTTAATTCACAGTCAAATTCAAATATCAAAACAATGTGTTGTAGTATTTATTATCTCTTATACTTTTATTATGTCCTTTTTAGACTATTTTATCTTGAACCGAGGTATACCAAAAGCAGCTTCTACCCAACTGATATCGAGGGAAGCATTAAAAGACATAAAGTTCAGAGGAATTGATGTTCAAAGCATCAGGTATTTCAACTGCTTGCAATGTCTGTGAAGTAAAGATAGTAATGTCTGAAGCTCGGTGAGGGGGTCCTTTACGACATCACATGAATAATTTATTCAAAACTAAATACAGATACTATAAAAGCACGTCGTTCCCTCATGTGTTCTTACCCTAGAACTAGGCTTTTTATTTAGTTTGGACCATATTTTTCTTAAATAAACTCATCATTTAAGAAAATAAAAATACATTGTAATTTATTATATTTATTAATGGTAACATATTGCTTGGACCTGTATGCACCTAGGGGTATGCACCTGTCAATTCAATTTGATTTTAGTAGTTTTTGTTTAATTTTATTTTTATTTTTTGATTTTTGAATATACTAAACTAATAAACATATTAATAGGATATTTTTTTTTCAATTTTTAGCTTATCAAATTTTTGTCCTTAACGTTTTGGTTATCATTCAACAAATGATTAAATACTCCTAAAATATATGCTAGTAACTTATATAAAGAAACTGAATCTTATTTTTAGCTAAAATCCTAGATGATGTATTTTAATTTCAAAAATCTACAAACTTGAATAGGTTGTCAATAAATTTAATAGCTTTGTAGAAATTATATGGACATTAAGATAAGTATATACTAATAAGTGTATGTATATGTATATGTATATGTATATATATATAATATAAATAGAGGTAAATTACTAATTTAATTAATTTGGGTTATCGTTTAGCCATTAACCCAATTTAGAAAAAACAAAAACTAAACAAAAAACACAATAAGAATTTATAAAATAACAAAAAAACGATCAACCCAATAACATAAATAATAATACTTTTATCAGTTCAGTTTATCGACAGGTTCGATTGTTGCACACCCCTACATACACCTCCTTTTAAAATAAACTTAATTTTTTCAAATTCTCATTCTTTAACCTTATATTTTATTTTGCTACATATTTATATTTTATGATATTTCTTGTATCAGAATTTTTTTCTATGTAATTTATCAAAATAAAAGCTTTATTTATTAAAATTCAATAGGAATATATTGTTAATTTAAATTATTTGTAAGGGAAAATTCATACATAAATATGTCATCAAATTTTAGAAATGAATCGTTAATGTTATACATTTTGCACTTTTATTTCACTATCTTAAAAAATTTGATTTATCTATGTCTATACCATTATAGAAATGATTAATTTACACTACTCTTTTTAATGGTGATTTAATGTCATGGTTCTATAATCAATATCTAATTAAGTAGCTAATACAGATATGGGCTCTACTTGGTCTGATAATTTTATTTTTGTGATGTAAAAGGAACTGTTATTCAATAAACTTAAACAAGATATTGGTTTTGAAAGTTTTATAAATAATACGTTGATTATCTGTGCATTATGCGGGTAAATATACTAGTAATAAACTAATGAGGTAATAAGAATAAACTCTGCTATCCTAGTCATATTCAAGGGCCTAAGCTCTATACCATATATTATTAACCAATATACAAATAGAGAGCAGAAGAAGGATATATAGTAGTACACTGGGTCAAGGAATGTAGATGCAACATGAATAAACGAAGAAAGAGAGGGATATACACTAATATCATAATAACATGTACATACACTCTCTCATACGCACATAAGGCATACTCAAAGGTACAACCTAAAGTAGTCATACTAGAATCTTAAGGCATCCTAATCATAGTATAAACTAGTGCTAACATAATCAGGACCCCTAATTCATACGTCTAAACATGAAATAATTATTCATAATAAAATAACCATAAAAGAGAAAGGAAAAAAAACATACCCTCAACCTTAGTATGGATCCATAAATAGCCTACCATGAACTAACCATACTAATAATAATAATAATTACCAATGTGCATACAAGGATGAATGCAAAGTATAATCCATACTACCATAGTCGATCCAATTTCCATAAAGTAACCCACAGTATACACCTCCTCCAACTCGATGGCTCACAAAGGCAGGACCTACGATGACGTCTCTTCTCCGACATGATGACTTATGGACGAAAGGGTTCCTAGGGGGTTGGGGAGTACCCGTATACACTGACCTACTCCTGATCTAGGATTTTTAATCATCATCATCATCATCAATCTACTCTTTTCAGTATCAAAGATATGTACATATAATAAGTGCACGGACTCAAACCGTCACTAAAAGAGTATAAGTTCATAAATTTTTTTCCCAGAGTAAACTCCAGGACCTAATCATTAAAGTATAGAAAGAGTAGAAATCTCACTTGATCGAAGTAAATAGTAGTGGTAAAATCATGGACCTAAATCTATCTCGATCAAATCTCTAAAACATCATTTTTAGTCTATAAATCTCATAAATCATTCATTAAGGTGGTACGATTCCTATTATGAAAGAATCATTTTTTATAGTGAAAAGTGGAAATAAATACCTTTTTAGGAAAAATAGTAGGAAAAACCTATTTTTAGTTGGAATCGTACAATTTAGTCAGAATGAATGTATCAAATCTATTCAAGGGCATCACCAGTATCCATGGAATACACTACAAGCATCTGAATATAAACAGACAAAACCACGTCCTTTACAAGGATAAATCACTCATCCAAAATTCAACTAATATCATTATCACAGCCTAGGGCCCAATGATACATAACCACCATAACCATAACACAATTTGGAAAAACCATCATAGACCACTGATTCATGTATTAAACCTTATTAAAAAGGTTTATTAGCCTCAATTACACCTAACATGTTTGCAACCTAGGGTAATAGGATTTTATAAGCATAATAAGCATTTTACCTTAAGGGCCGATTCACCCTTCTAGTCCTTAAATTCATAATTTAGGGAAAGTCATGGTGTTCAACCCATAATCACATCCTAACATACCTATATGACATGCAACATATATAATACACTATCTCATGAAGAGGAGTAGACAGAAGCCTACCTCGATGTCTAACCATAAGTCCTTGAATCATCCATAAATCGTTCTTCTTTGCTCTACGCTCTCAAAATGTTGTCATCCTATCAAAGTAGTAATATACACATCGTTTGAAACAAAACGAGACTCATATTTCTATACTACGAGTCGGGTTAAAGTTTGAGTCAAGAACGAGCCCGCAGGGCCCATAAATAGAATCCAAAAATTAAATCCATCATGGGGTCACTCGAAGGACTAGGAATATGTTCTCAAAAGTTTAGCACAAATGAAGTGTAAAATGGATCTCAAATTAACCCTTAAAGTTTAGGAATCTAAGGCCTTATTTCAAAGAATTTACCATGAATTAGGATGGAAATTGAAGGTTAAATTAATGGGAAATGGCGAAGGAATCTTAGTTTAGCTTACCTTAGCTTCAATGGATGATTTCCTACTTTTACTTTCTTTGAGCCATCAACTTGGTGAGAAAATGGTGAATAAATGGTAAAAATTTAAGTTGATAAAAGGGGATAAAAAACACCAGTGCATCTTAAGGGGTCACCTAGTTTCTTAAGTGACAGCCGCTGAAGAGGATCCTTGATCGCGTAAGCGATCTGGCATAACAAGTGTGGGTATTGTTTAAGTGATGCCTAGGCCATTTAAACGATGTCCACTTATGGGGATGCTGATCGCTTAAATGGCCTATGGCCAAGGTCATTAAAGCAACCCTATGTCGTATAAGAGAAGACCACTTAAGCGGTCAAATGATTGCTTAAGCATTTGCAACAACAAACTGATGCATTAGATTTTAAAAGTAAAAAAAAGACTCCGATCAGGTGCTCAGGATTCATTCGGTACCCCTGCATGTAAATAAACTTTGCTACCATACCAAAGTCTATATTTTAAACTCAATAAAACCATCGCTTATATATGATAATTTTAACTAAATATGGGTCCCAGACCTATAGTTTTATTTTTCATATAATCCGTCTAATAGACCAAACTGAGTTCGAAAGCCTCGGGACATAAACCATGGGTCCCTCTAGCCTAAAAACAATGTTTTGGAGCTGATGGCATTGTCACAATTTTCATCCAAGGTCATCTACTACGAATTTTGGTTTGAGACCAAATCCTAACCAACGAAAGCACCAAAATAGGAAAACCAGCCCAACACTTAAAATAATTGTCTGATAATGGAACCGACAGTTCCAACAAGTCATAAATGACCTATAGCAGTTGTGGGAAGGCTCAAAATTTTAGAAATACATGCAAATCAAGGGAATGACCTACATTGTCATTACAGTATCCACTACCAAATCGGTCAACCATGAAAATGGGATATATATATAGAGAGAGAAGGGAGAACCAATACTAGAATCTTAGCAACCCAGAAGGCAAGCCCTAGAACATCAACTCAAAGATGGGAAATGAAACCAAATTTCCAATTCTAAAACTATATAAGACCACCCTACCTTCACTTTTATAGCCCACTCAACAACTGATCTACCCTTGCTAAAAAAAGAGGAAAACAACAAACCTCACCTCTCTATAAGAGAGATATCATCCAACTAAGCTAGCCGCCTAAGACAACAAATAAGAACCACAGGGAAAATAATTCTAACTAGATAACGCTATCCTAGCCGTCTACCAAGTGAGGATCGATAAACATCAAATAATGGTAATAATAACAACAACAATAGAAATACCAATATAAGAAATAGGTGGTAGAAAAATGAAATCAACAACAAGTACCACTATAGGGACATAAGAAGGTCAATATGCAAAGATAAATAGGACTCAAACCCAAATACTACACCCCATGAAAATATTAACACTTATCCACTCTATTCACTGCTAAAAGAAATTATATATGAGGATAGTCATATCATCATCAGCTCTACACCAAGGCACACAACAACTGAAATAAACCTACCAAGGCATATAATCATCAATGGGTATGGGAACCATAATACACTCAAATAAAAAAATTAAGGCAACAAATAAAAATTGCACTAATCGCGGTAAAATCCGAGGTCACATACCTGACGTGCCCGAGAGAGGATGAATTTGAGTGGGTCAAAATTCAAAATAAGCATCTAAATCACTAATCGGGGTATAAAGTGCACTGCCTATAACTGAAGGTGCCACCCACTATGAGACTGATGCAGATGAGTTGAATGACTAATAATCCCACATCGGGGACACTCTAGGGACCAATGACTGATCTCTCTATAGTCGTAGTAAACCCCTGAAGCCTTAACATAGAAAAAATCACAAGCTAAACCCAACTAGCTAATCGACCGACCCAAGAACACTCTCTACTAAGATGACCATCTTTCTTGCAATAATAACATATATCAGGAGCCCTAAGCTAGCAGGGACACATTCTAACTCTGTCTGACCAACCAACTCATGTCTGGGATACTCTCTAAACCAATGACCAATCTCACAACAACCACGACAATATCCAAAAATATTCAGAGGTACTACACCTACTGATCCAAAACAACCACCATGGCCTAAAGACCCATAACTAATGCTCCACAAGGTTCGAAAATAACTCTAGATACTTTGATCTCCATGACTGATTTGAGAGCCATCCATCGTCTGAGATACTACCTGCATAGAATCGATGGGCTGTAAGTTAAGCTGCCCTCTGCTTAGAGGATCCTCGCTCTTAGATAGATACTAATAACACTGTACTAATACCATGGCCTCTTACCACTGACTCTATAAGTCTCAATACATGATCTCTGTATGGCCCTTGCATGGTCAACAATCCAAGAGAAAAAAGATACAATTACTAGCAAATAATCTAACCCCAAATAGAGTGGCAAAGCTAATACTCTAACTAATCCCCATACAATCTCATACTCGAACAAATATAGCATGGGAATATGCCTGGCCCACTCAAGGAACCCAATATCGTACTTTGAAATTAAAAAGGAACCCGGTTGAACATTAATAACCCCAACTCTATCTTGAGAATAACTCAAAGATAGGATAATCATCCCTGGATGCGGGTTATCCACCAAAGGACTTGGGGATCTCCAGTGCTGCTTCTCAAAAAGATGAAGAAGTTTTAAACTTTATCGAAGACTGGGTAGGCCCTAAATTCTCTAACTGACGCTGTCAAACTTTGACATGCATCTCTTACTCCCAGGTACGACATTGTATTAAAGCTTTGGAAACTTATGCCGAAGTCCTATCCGCATCTATCATCAACCTCATAGCATCCATCTGGGTTAAAATAAGGACAAAACGTACTTAAGGCTCACAAAAATATGTATACACGACAGGGAGTCAAGAACAACATTTCCTAATAATGCCATGTATCCTTCTGAAGATAAGTTACGAATGACTCTGCATCGATCAATAAGACTCTATTAGGTACTAAGCTCTTGTACAAACACACCAATAAACTAGCGCTGATACAAATTTTTCATTACCCGATTTCTCAATTCATGATGACACCTACTATAGCCTACCAGCAAATAAGCCAACCCATAGTCCAGAACTACTAGTAATAGACTACTAAGAAAAATGTGGGGGAAATAGAACATACTGATAATAAAGGACTAATGCATATAAGATAGTTCCAAAACCTAGTCAAATCAGTACAAGATCTTTTAATATAATAAGAATACATAATGAAGTACTAAATGAATATATAGGTAAGCCACATTTTTGAATCTGACATAAAGATTAGTCTAATACATAAGAGGGAGAATAGTAATACTTAGAACGCCAGGAGCTTACCCTAAGTCTCCATAAAATAGTTGCTTTGAACGACTTACACAACAACGAAGATAACCTGTACTATGATCTGTAGGCTGTAAAAGTGTAATATGTGTACAAAACATATGGTAATCAATAGGTAATTGCTGATTAAGATCCAATGATAATAAAATATAAATAACATACAAGAAGGAATGTAAACTATATCCAAATATCCAGGAAACAAACATAATAAACTAAAGAGGTACTAAGAATAAACTATGCTATCCTAGCAATACTCAAGGGCTAAGTGTTATACCATATATCACTGACCAATGTAAAAATAATGAGCAGAAGAAGGGTACATAGTAGTATACAAGTACAAGTAATGAATATACTACATTAATAAATAAAGGAATAGAGGGATATATGGTAATACCATAGCAACAATATATATATATATATATATATATATATATATCTATAACAAGACTAACTCAAAAGTACAACATAAAGTAGTTATACTAGCATCTTAGGGAATCCTGATCATAGTCGAAACTAATACTAACATAATTAGAATCTCTAATTAATACATCTAAACATGAGATAATTATTCATACTAAATAACTATAAAATAAAAAGGATCAGAAACCATCCTCTAACCTCAGTATCAATCCATAAATAGAATGCCACAAACTAACCATAATAATAATAATAACAAAGTAACTGGCTATTTCAGACAAACAATATCTAAATTGGGCCCCAAAACTTTGAAGGTCCAATCAACACACAACACACAACAGGAAATACTAATCACCTATACCTATGCACCCCTATATGGATGATAGATATAGGGCATACTGGTGATAGGCAATGTATGTTTGAGGATGAATACAAATTATAAGCCACACTTTCATAATCAATCCTTGTGCCATAAAGTAAACCAGTGTATACACCTCCTCCATCCCTACGACTTATAAATGTAGGACCTATAGTGTTCTCTCTTCTCCATCAAGATAACTCACGAATGAAGAGGCCCCAAGGGGGTTCAAAAATACTCGTATACGCATATTTAGTCATAATATAGGATTTCCATAATCATCATCATCATAAATCTACTTCTTCCAGTTAGAAGTGATGTATATATAATAAATGCACGGACTCGAACCATGGCTAAAAATGTGTAAGTCCATAAATACTTTGCCCTGGGTACACTCCATGACTAAATCATCATAAAAGTGTAGAAATGATTGGAATCTCTCTCAACTGAAGTAAACAGAAGTAGAAAAATCGTAGACCAAAATTGATCTTGGTCAGATATCTAAAACATAATTTTTAGTCTCAAAAGCTCATAAATCATCCATTAAGGTAGTACGACTCCAACAATGAAAGAATCCATTTTAAAGTGAAAAGTGGAAATAAATACCTTTTTAGGAAAAATAGTAGTAAAGCCCCATTTTTAGTTGGAATTGTACAATATAGTGAGCATGATTATATCAAATTTATGCAAGGCCATCACCAATATCCATGTAATACACTACTAAAATCTAAATGTCAACGGCCTAAACCACGTCCTTTACAATGTTAAATCACCCACCAAACATTCAACTAATATCATAATCACGGGCTTAGGCCCAATAATAGCTACCCGACATAACCATAACATAATGTGGGGAAACCATCATAGACCACCGAGTCAAGTAGTAAATCTTATTCTAAAGATTTTTTAGCCTCAACTATGCCTAACATATTAGCAACCTACGATAATAGGATTCTAGATGCATAATAAGCATTTCACCTTAAGGCTCGATTCACCCTTCTAGTCCCTGAATTTATAATTTAGGCTAAGTCATATTGCTCAACCCATATCACATCCTAATATCCCTAAATAACATGCAATATATATAATACACTATATCATGAAGAAGAGTAGACAGAAGCCTACCTCGATGCCGAACAACAAGTTCTTGAATCGTCCATAAATCATTCATCTTTGCTCCATACTCTAAAATATCACCACATCATCAAAAGAGTAATCTACACGTTATTAGGAGTAAAAAATAACCTTTATTTCTATACCGTGATTTGGGTCAAAGTTCAGGTCAAGAACGAGCATGCGGGGCCTAAAAAAATTCAAAATTAAATTTGTCACGGGGTCCCTAGAGCGATAAGGAATGTGTGCTCAAAAGTTAAGGACAAATGGTGCGTAAACTGGATCTCAAATCAACCTTTAAAGCTTGGGAATATAAGACCTAAATTCTAAGAATTTACAATGAATTAGGATGGAAATTGAAGGAAAAATTAATAGGAAATGACCAAGGAAGGTTAGGTTAGCTTACGTTAGCTTCAATTGATGAATTCCAACTTTCCCTTTCTTTGATCTCAACTTGGTGTGAAAATGGTGAAAATTTGGGCAGAGAAAAAGGAATAAAAAGCCACCAGGTATAGTCTAAGAATTCACCTAGTTGCTTAAATTGCTCCTCATCGGGTATCGCTGACTCGACGCCTAGGCCACTTAAGAGATGTCCACCTAAGTGGACATTGCTCACTTAAAAGGCCTTTGTCAAGAGGCCAAGGTCGCTAAAGCGACCCTATGTCGCAGAAGTGATGACTGCTTAAGCAATCAAATGATTGCTTAAGCGGTTGCATCAGTAACCTAATGCATTAGATTTTCTAAGAACAAAACAAACTCTGACCAGGTGCTAGGGATTTGTTTGATACCCTCCTGTGTGCAAACAAACTTTTCTAACATACCAAATTTGACATTCAAAACTCAATAGCTATTGAGGGAAGGTTCAAAATATTGGAGATGTATGAAAATCGAGGGAATGGCCTAGAGGGTAGTTAAATTATCCATTACTAAAAGTCAATGGATAGAACGATCTCAAAAACTTTAATGGATGAGGTACTAGGCCCGCATGCTCTAAGAATGACTACCCAGATAATACCAAGAAGATACAGCATTTCCTAGGGATTTTTTCATCGGTATTCCTTATTTCACCAACTTCTTCCTTTCTTCCTTTTCAAACAACCAAAACTCAACCTTAACCACCAACTGTCCTCCAACCAACTGTCCTCAAAAATTAACCCACGACTCACTGATATCACACTGATACCATCACAACTAGGAAAAATTTCATCCATGCCAAAGGCAAACCAAAACATGACACACGCAACTAACTCCAACACCCAAATATTACCTTCACTTGCCTTTCAAAACTTGCTACTACTCCAAACCAAGAAGAAGATCAGTGAGTCTTGTCCGCGCAACTCCACCACACTAAACTCAAAGAACTAAAGCTAATCAATTGAAAATCCATATTGGAAAGCATACCAATAAGCCTATAAGATGCTACTTGGGCATATGAATGGTGATAACCAAGTTCTATAATCTATGATAATGTCACAACTTGTCTGAATGACCCCAAAAACTAAAAGCCAAGAGCCCAAAGCACACACACCCACCACAAAAAAATTTGCTCTAGGATGTATCATCAACTATAGATAAAGCCACACTGAATGCAACTCAAATATACTACTCTTGTTGACTTGATCATCCAGAACCTGACAAAGCTGAGAACTTAGGTTAGAAGTAGAAGAACCACTATTGGTACCAATGGGCTATCGTCTAAACACCTACGACCCACAATCCATCTGAACTGAAGAAGACCAAATAGGTAGGAAAAAAGTAGGATCAGTCATCACATAGATGAAACCCCAACTGAGATAAATCTAAAATAAAGGTTACACCTAAGCTCCACAACTTCCAACTAAAATCTCAATGCCAAGTCAAAGCTGCTTGATTTCTACTATCCAAACCAAACCTATAGATGGGTAAGAATCTACACTCCAAATCTATCATAACCTCTAAATCACCATTCCATGACGTTAAGTCTAAAACTGAGCTAACTAGTATGATCTAAGGCCAAATACCCAAATTGACCTTAACTTCCAAAATAGACATATCCTTACTAGTTCATGATAAAGATGAAACCAAAATACAACTAATGAACAAAATCACAACAGAGAATAAATCACCGGCTGGAAGCATAAGCAATCAACTCCATACCTACTGGAGGGTATGAACCACCAAGGCACACCCCAGAAACCACCAAATCTGCAAACCATACTGGTAATAGCCAAAACTCTTACAACTTAGAGAAATCCAACCTTAGCTAAAAACTGGTCAATCTAATACTCCATCTAGGCAATGAATATCCAAATCACCAACGTAAGAAGCGGTCAAAGAAAAATTACCCATCTCTAACTCTCTTAAATCCACTAGACCAAGAACCACATTATGAAAAATATAGAGTATCCAACTTTATTCTAATGTAAAGATTAAAGATACCACTAGGAGGAGAACCCAATAAACATGAGAGGCAAACTGAAGACCTCTCAATATAAACATCAAGGCTACTTATAACGACCTAATTTACTGAACCAAAATGCTACACTGTGCTTATGACCTCAAAGGCCCACAAGCTAACCCATGACTGATATTTGTACCTGTATACTGTATAAGATAACATAATAATCTGAAAAATGCACTTAAAGGCCATAAGGTTCAATCATGAACATGACTGAATAACGTAACATCTGTGTGAGGTAATAGAATACCCAAAATAAAATTGAAGTCTAAAACATGATAGTCTATATCTAGTTTGGATCTAGTACAAAAGCCCTACTATCTCAAGAATCTTAATAAGAAGTTGATGGGATATGTCCCCAACTAACTCCAACTAATAAGCTAATCAATGAGATACTAGAAAATCATTATGTCCTCGAAGAATGAGGGCTCACTTCTACTCTGACTGCTGAATCTGGAATCTACTACTGATTTGGAGCTCGTGCCTCTGAACCTATGGTGTAACATAAAAAGAAAGTACCATAGCATGAATGTGTCAGTACATATATACCGAGTATACATATGAGGTAGGCTATATTCAATGGTTCACATACATGAATAATGCTAACTGACTGTCTAACATGAACGTGAGAATACATGCATAAATACGTAACTGTAACTGATAATGTAATTTTGTGATTTCTGAGTCTGTATACTGATAACATGACATGCTAGTAATTGATATGACTGATAACTTGAAAGACTCTATCTAAATAATATTGATAACATGGGTGACTATATTTGACAGTCCTAAATCTGATGAAACTATCTGAGTTTCATACTGTATCTGAGTTGACTGTATCTAACAGTCCTAAAATCTAAAGAACTATCTAAGTTTTATTACTGAGACTAATTGACTGTATCTGACAGTCCTGATTCTATAACATAAAACTGTGGGAAGTAGTATCTAATTGATATGCCCCAATGTGCTATAGTAGCTGAGATGGGATCCAATCTATGCCTTGATTAGAAGGGTGTCAATACCACACCACAGGTAAGGACACCATGTGAGTAACCCTCATATAACAGGTAACTCTAGTGAGAACGATGGGAACCCTCACATAACAGGTTAAGCCACCTTATCTACCCTCATATAGTAGCTTATAATGTCTCAACCTATGTTTGCTACATAGTTCTGGAATGCAAGGATTGCTTCTAGGAATCACACCCTTGTATAACAGGTAAGTCCCCATCCTTAGGTTCACTTGGTAATAATTTCTACTCCTATCTGAATAGACACTGAACATGATTTACTGAACTGAACGGAGCATGGACTGAGTTACTGAATTTTTATGGATGATGAAATACTACTAATATCTGACAACTGACTGAGTCATGAGATCATAGAGATTTTTTCTAATTCATAAAACTATCTAAAGTCTAAGAGTTCATAGCTTGACTAAGAGTATCATGAAAACATGACATGGTTCTAGGCACACAACTAATATTTTGGGTACAAGTACCCCCAGGATTTGATGGAAGGAAACTGACATGACTTGATATTCTTGAATACATGATAATCACCACAATATATTTATTGAAGCATTTGATCAAATGTCTAATAGGCATAAGTTGTACATTTATGGGAATTTTCATGATATTATGCTAGTTAGACAATATTCCTTTCTCTAGGCATTTAATTAAACATATGACAGACATAGTACATGTAAACATCATTATTCAATTCTAATTTCATCATTCAAGGGTTTAAATCTTAGGGTTGCATGAATCTATGGCTATAGTAATTAAACCCACATAGAAACTATCAACAATTATGGAGTAGAATCCAATTTCACATCTATCAAACATAAACATGAGCACCCAAAACATGAAAACATATAGAGAATCCATAACTTGAGTTTAGAAAAAGGATTCTTGGACTTCATGGACAAAAGGAATCCATGAATGAACACTATGCATACCTTAGTTCATGATTTCACGAAGATTGATGGTTAAACCTTCTTGAAATTGAACCTTCTATGAAAACCCTAGCTTGAGTTCTTGAGAGTATTTGAGAAAAACATTAATATTTTGGTTGAATAAGGGCTAAATCCCATGTTTGAAAGCTTATATGGGGGGAGGGGAATTGACCCTTTTAATCCTGGACACGTAATTTAATTTTCAATAAAATTTTCTAAATTAGGACCTTTGCAAGATGCGGCGTTATCATGTCGTGTCACTGGAAATTGACTATTGGGAAACTGCACAGTGGCGCAATATAGAGCTATCACGTTTCCACCTTGTCTACGACTTAGAATTTCAGCACGATGCACCAGTATCATAGAGAAATACTAAAATTTTACAATTGCCATTTAAGCTATCTCCGTGATGCACTGAAGGCTCAAGTCAAACATTGTCTCTCTAAAAAGGCTCTAACTCTTCGCCCGGGGGTTGGATTTGGGCGAATTATATATCGATTGAAAGCTTGTTCAATTTACCATGTGATAGAAAGTGAAAATTATGGAAGTACCATGTATATAAAAATGAATTCTTGTTTCAAATAAAGTTCTAACATCCCTGAGATGATTTTTAAGCTAAGAAAAAGCATGGGTATTACACTACTAGTAATGAACTAGTCAAATTAGAAGAACACACCCCAATTCAGTAAACCTGAAAAATAGGATATATTGATAGAGTGAGAGGAAAACTAATACTAGAATCTTAACAAACCAGAAGGAAAGACCTAGAACCTCAACTCAGAGATATGCAATGAAATTGAATTTCCAATTCTAGAATCGCAGAAGACCAACCTACCTTTGCTTCCATTGCCCACTTAACAACTGATCTACCCTTGCTAGCAGAAGAGGAAAACAACCAACCTCACTTCGCTATAAGAGAGATATAATCAAACTCAGCTAGATACCAAAGCCAACAAATAAGAACCATAGGGAAAGGAATTCTAACTAGATAATGTGAGCCTAGCCATCTACTAAATGAGGATCGATTAACATCAAATAAAGGTAATAATAACACCAACAATAGAAATACTAGTTTATGGAATAGGTTGTACAAAAATGAAATCAATATTAAGTACCACTATAGGGCCATAAGAAGGCCAATATTCCAAGGTAAATGGGACTCAAACCTAAATTCTATACCTATAGGGTAATATTAACACTAATCCGCTCTATCAATCACTAAAGAAATTATTGATGTGGGGTAGTCATATTGTTATGCCCTGTACTTCTACCTAGCTTAAGATCATCCTAAAAATATTAATTACTTACTTTGAAGATGATTATAATTTGGTACAAGTAGAATTTTCAAGAATTTGACTTCTTGTTGTATGGGAAATTGAATGAGCTTTCCATCGGTACCAAATTTACCTAAATCCGATAATCGGGTAAGAAGTTACGACAATTTAAAGTTTCAATCATTAAACACCGTCATTCAGGCTAGTAGCACATCACAGAGTGTGTCAAAATAGCAATTTTTGATTTGCAGTATTGCTCCACGTAGTAGCACGTTGCGCCAAAGACCCAGTTCACAATTGTCTAAATCCAGTAAGGCAAAGTAATCCTAGCGCGTCGCGCCATAGATAAAATTTGCATCTAGTGCTGCTCCGCGATTCCACTACATCGCGTCGTCTGCCTAGTTCTTAGTTGGCAATTTCTAGTGACACAATGCAATAGCACTACATCTCACCAGCATGCCAAATTGGGAAATTTTGACAAAAAAATTATCTAGGGATAAATCAGTCTTTTCCTTAGGTTTTAATACGTCTAGGTGCGGGATTTAATCCCTAAAAACATTTCAAATCATTATTTGCTCACCTTTTCCCCAAATCAAGAACATTCATTCCCAAGAAACAAAATCCTAGCTTTCAAGAAATCAAAGCCAATTCCAAGAATCTCTCTAAGAACTTCAAGAAACTTACAATTAAGGTATGTTAAGTGTTGATTCAAGGGCCCCTTACACCCATGAAGCTCAAGATTCTCTATTCAAAATCTAAAGATTTTGTATTTATGAATATTCATGATTTATTTGAATTTAAATTCATGTTCATGTTGTTGTTGGGTTTTGATTCATGTTTTAAATTACATGTTCCAATGATTGATCCTAGTATGTGATGTTTTGCATAATATTCATGATAAACACTTCAAATTGCAAATTGATTTATGCAACCAGGATAACTAGATGCATTGATGATGGTATAACCAAAATATACTCCCCATGTGTTTGATAAAATGCCTATGTGAAGGAAAAAGTGACATTATAACATGTTAATATGAAATCCCCATTCATGTACAAGTTAATGGTCGTCAAGTATTTGATGGAATGTCTTAGTCAATGAATTATGGATGTATATATATATAGCCATTGACGGGCTTTCAAACTTGTGTTATGATTTACATTTATGCCATCGAGTCCTGTAGATATTTATATCCGACAATTTAGCTATGCGCCTAGAGCCAGTGTCAGTTTTATGATAATCTTAGTCATGCCATGATCAATAGAATTTAGTTAGTTATATAACTCAGGAGAACTCAGTAATCTCATGAACTCAGTCAGTTAACAAAATTCAGTAATAATTCGTTAGTCCATGGAACTCAGTGAACTCAGTCCAGTTCATCCCAGTATAATCATTTTAGTGTCTATTTAGTTGGGAGTAGGATTTAGTATCGAGCCAAGCTAAGGATAAGGGTACACACTAACAGTAGAGGGTGTGACCCTTAGAAGCAATCCTTGCATTCTAGAACTATGTAGCCAACATAGGTTGAGACTTTAACACTTATAGTTGAGGGTTGATGAGGTGTATTAACACTGCCAGATGAGGGTTCCACCATTCTTCTTTGGGGATACTGCCAAATGAGAGTCACTCATAGCTTGTCTTTACTATCGGAATGGTATTGACACCCTTCTATTTGGAGTTACTGATTGGACCCCAACTTAGCTATATTGCTTTATTTGGGGCATGTCGGTTAGATAACTACCTCTCATAGTCTAAGTCTCATTCTCAGTTATAGAACTCAGATAGTTCTACAGATTTCAAGACTGTCAGATACAGTAACTCAGCTCAGTATAAACTCAACTAGTTCCATCAAAATCAATACTGTCAGCAATAGTCTCTCAGTATCAGTTATATTAGCTATCAGTAATCCATGTTATCAGTATATTCAATATTTAGAATCCCCATATTTCGGTTGTAGTTATGTTTTCATGCATGTATCCTAACACAGTCATATTCATGTTCATGTTATCAGTCTGTTATAGTTCATGCATATGAACCCAATGTATTCAGCCTACCTCACTTGCATACCAGTATATTTTCACATACTAATGTATATTTTTCTTTTGCACTATGATGTTTTATACCACAGGTTCGGATGCTCAGGTTTCCAATCGCACTTAGCAACTTAGGTTTCAGTCAGCAGTAGTAGATTAATAATGAGTCCTCATCATTTGAGGATGATTTATCATTTTAATATTTCATGAGCACTGTGTTGCATTTTAGGTACCAAATTCGGGGAGTTAAAAACTTGGTATTTGAGCCTAAGATTTAATAGAGTCCTAAGAAGTCTGAAAGTCGCATCTAGTAGAGTCTTATGGATGGGTGTGTTGCATACCACATTTATGTACAAGAGGTTATAAGATGTTTTAGGAATAGTTTCCCTTCTTTTAGTATTCATGTCGTTCCAGTGAGCATGATCTCAAAATTTAACTCTTAGTCTAATCTGTTTCTCCCTTTTCATTTTCAGAACATGCCTCCCAAAAGAAGAAATAGAAACCAGTCAGCCCCTCAGCCCAACCAAGCAGATCCCTTGGATGAACATGTCTCTGATGCAGAGTTCAGAGCAACATTAACTACTCTTTCTAGTTTAGTTGCTACTTCGAATGAATGGACAGCTTCCATTCTAGCCAATCCAGTGGCCAACACCGCTATAGCCAGGATTTGGGACTTTACCCGTATGAATCCTCTATCTTTTTTAGGTCTAAGTCAGACGAGGACCCTCAGGAATTCCTTGATTAGGTTTAGAAGGTTATAAATATCATAGGTGTTACTACCAGTGAGAGTGCTGAGCTAGCTTCATATCAGTTATAGGATGTGGCTCAAACATAGTTCAAATAGTGGAAAGCAGAGAGGGCTATAGATGTAGGGTTCGTTGAGTGGGAGGAGTTTGCCACTGCCTTCTTAGAAATATTCTTTCCCCTAGAGCTGAGAGAAGCTAAGGTATTAGAGTTTATCAACCTCAGCAAAGGTAATATGATAGTGAAAGAGTATTCTCTCATGTTTACTCAACTAGCTAGATATGCTTCTCATGTAGTGGCAGACAGCAGGGCTAAGATAAGTAAGTTTGTTTCTGTGGTAAATGATAGTATGGTCAAGGAGTGCAGGAACTCCATATTGATTAGTGAGATTAACATAGCCTGACTTATGATCCAAGCTCAACAGATAAAGGAGCAAAAAATTAAAGAGAGAGAAGTAGAATAAGAGAGCCAGAATAGGTAGCTTCAATTTCAATCAACCTAATTTAGAGGGTGGTAACCGTCCCCAGTTCCACCCAAATTCATCCGTTCCAGCTCCTTCCTCAGCCTGTGCTCCAGTTCTTAAGTTCAGGAAGGGTAACAAAGATAGGGTGCCAGTCTCTAAATCATAGGGAAGTATTAGCGCTGCCCAAACCAATCCTCTTTGTCAGACTTATGGTAAGAACCACAAAGGTATTTGTAGAGCAGGCAGTGATGTGTGTTTTGGATGTGGTAAGCCAAGACATAGAGTCAGAGATTGTCCCCATTCAGGTTTTTAGGGTTAGCATAATCGTTTCTCATCTTAGTTTGGTCATTGAAACTAGCAGGGTGCCATTTCCAGCACTACTAGTAGGCAACGTCCAAATAGATTATATGCTTTTTAGTCTTGACAAGATCAGAAAAATTCTCTTGATGTGGTCACTGGTACATTATAGATCTTTTATGTACATGTTTATGCTTTGCTAGATCCAGGAGCTTCTTTGACATTTATTACTCCTTATATAGCAATTGATTTTGGAGTCAGTCTTGAAATTCTAGTAGAGCCCTTCTCAGTATCTACCCTAGTGGGTAAAACCATCATAGCCCAATGGGTATACAGGAACTGTCCGGTTATGATATCCCAGAAAATCACATTAGTAGACTTAGTCAAATTAGAGATGACTGATTTTGATGTCATTCTTGGCATAGATTGGATTCATTCCTGCTATGCCACAGTCGACTACAGAAATAAAATTGTCTAGTTTTAGTTTTTAAATAAACCTATCAGGAGTAGAGGGGTAGTACTTCAGCCTTCAGGGTTCAGCTTATTTCCTACCTTCGAGCAAGGAAAATGATATCTAAGGGATATGTCTATCATCTTGTTTGAGTTAACGACCCTAGTTCTAAAATTCCCAAACTTGAATTAGTCCCAGTAGTGAAGGAATATTCGGATATCTTTCCTGAATATCTTCCAAGAATTCCTCTTGAAAGGAAAATACATTTCGCATTGATCTTCATAGTCTTTATAGATGACATCCTCTTCTATTCCTGTAGTGATCACGATCATGCAGACCATCTCAGAATAGTATTGCAAACTCTCAAAAATCATCAATTATTTGCCAAATTCAATAAGAGCAAATTTTTTCTAAGGTCAGTTGCATTCCTTAGTCATATCATTTCCGATGATGGAATTAGAGTTGATCCTCAAAAGACTGAAGTAGTAAAAAATTGGCATCGCCCTATCTCTCCATTAGATTTTAGGAGTTTTTTAGGTTTGGCTGGCTATTACAGATGGTTTGTTGAGAGATTTTCATCTATTTCATCCCCTATGTATAGATTAACTCAAAAGAAACTCAAGTTTCAATGGCCAGATCCTTATGAGAAGAGTTTTTAGGAGTTGAAGACTTAACTCACCTTAGCCTCAGTTTTAGCTCTTCCAAATGGTTTACTGTGATGCATCTAGAGTGTGTTTGGGTTGTGTCCTCATGCAGAATGGTAAGGTCATAGCCTACGCCTTCAGATGGCTTAATCCTCATGAGAAGAATTATCCTACTCATGATCTTGAGTTAGCAGTCATAGTTTTTGCCTTTAATATATAGAGGCACTACTTGTATGGTTTTCATGTAAATGTATTCACTGATCATAAAAGCCCTCAGTACATATTCTCTCAAAAAGATATCAATCTCTATCAAACAAGGTCGTTAGAGCTCTTGAAAGATTAAAACATGAGTGTCCTTTATCATCCAAGCAAGGCCAATGTAGTGGCCAATGCTCTCAGTAGGCTATCTATGGGTAGTGTTGCTCATGTTGAGGATAGTTAGAAGAAGCTAGCTCAGGAAGTTCATCAGTTGGCCAGACTAGGTGTCTGCCTAGTTTATTCAGCAGAGGGTAATGTATAGGCTCAGAGTAGTTTAGAATCAACTCTAGTTTTTGAAGTCCAGGAAAAATAAGATAGGGATCCCAGTCTAGTCAAGTTAAAGAAATGAGTCAAGGATCAGAAGGTTGAGATTTTCTCCCAAGGGGAAAATGGTGTTTTATGTTTTCATGGTCATCTCTGTGTGCTAGGTGTGGATGACTTGAGGCAAAGAATTCTTGTAGAAGCGCATGCTGCTTGTTACTTGATTCATCCAGGGGCCACTAAGATGTACCACAACTTGCAGAAGATCTATTGGTGGAATGGGATGAAGAGACATGTTGCAGAGTTTGTGGCTAAGTTCTCAATATGTCATCAGGTTAAGATTAAGCATCATAATCCTAGTGAGTCCTTACAGGAGTTCAATATTCCCACTTAGAAGTGGGAAGAAGTGAACATAGACTTTGTAATGAGTTTGCCTCGTACTCGTCATCAATATTATTTAGTTTGAGTCATTGTAGATAGAATGTCTAAATCAAATTCTTTTATTCCAGTTCATACCTCCTATTTAGTCAAGGATTATGCCAAACACTATATCAGGGAGTTGGTTAGATTACACGGTGTTCTGTTGTCCATAGTTTCAAAAAGAGGTACTCAGTTTACCTCTCATATCTGGAAAATGCTCCAAAAGGGTCTTGGTACCCGAGTCCACCTCAGTATAGCCTTTCATCCTCATAAAGATGGTCAAGCAGAAAGGACCATTCAAACCTTGGAAGATATGCTAAGGGTGTGTGCAATTGATTTCAAGGGTAGTTGGAATAACCACTTGCCTTTGATTGAGTTTGCATACAACAACAGCTATTATTCTAGTATTTAGATAGATCCATTCGAAGCTCTTTATGGTAGGAGATGCAGATCTCTGATCGGTTGGTTCAAAGTCGGTGACGGCACTATAGTAGGGCCTAATTTAGTATTCGACACCTTAGAGAAAGTTCAGTTGATCAGAGAAAGGATCAAGACAGCTCAAAGCCAACAAAAATCATATACAGATGTGCACAAAAAGGATCTCAAGTTTGAGATTAGAGATCATGTGTACTTGAAAATATCTCCCATGAGGGAGTAAAGATATTTGGCAAGAAGGGAAAGCTCGGTACCTAATATGTCGGTCCCTTTAAAATTTTCAGTCGCTTTGGCAAGGTAGCTTATGAGCTCTAATTGCCTTCAGCTCTAGATTCAGTCCATCCAGTCATTCATGTATCCTTGCTAAATAAGTGCATAGGTGACCTATCAATTGTAGTCACTCTTGAGGGCGTAGATATCCAGAAGCTTTCCTTAAAGCTTATTGTGTTTCATGTTCAAATTCCAGTTACAAACCAGTTTCATGCTCAGATTCCCATTTTTAAACTTGGTATCCATTTACCATTACATATTCAATTATATGTTCATGCATCAAAAATGTATTCTCCTTATGAGAAACTCAGTTATTAGAAATCTCAGTCATGTATTCACGCATCAAACATACATGATCAACTTATCAGTACTCTCATTCATGCATTCATGCATCAACTCAGTTGAAAAATCAAGCATCAGATATGCATGCTCTATATGAATCTCATAATGTCAGTCATGTAGTCATGTTTTAGTTTTTCAAGTTTAGGATGTACTTTAGCTTATCATTTCTCCCATCTCAATTAGTCTCATTTGATGATGAATATTCTCAAGGGGGAGATATTGTAATACCCCATACTTCTACCTAACTTAAGATCATCTCAAAAATGTTAATAACTTGCTTTGAAGATGAATACATTTTTGTACATATGGAATATTCAAGATTTTGACTTTTAGCTTTTCAACGATTCTAAATTTGCCTAAATCAGATAATCGGGTAAGAAGTTATGAATTTTAAAGTTTCAATCATTAAACACCGTCATTCAGGCCAGTAGTGAGTCACAGAGTGTATCGATATAACGGTTGTCGATTTCAAGTGTTTCTCCATGATAGTGGCACGTCACACCAAAGACCTAGTTCATAATTGTCTAAATACAGCAAGGCAACGTGATCCTAGAGCGTCGCGCCATGGATAAAATTCACATTCAATACTGATCCGCGATTTCACCGTGTCGCACTATCCACCTAGTTCTCAGTTCAAAATTTCCAGTGACATGACACGATAGTGCCGCATCGCGCCAGCCTTCCAAATTGAGAAATTTTGATGAAAAATAAATATTTTGTCCAGGGATAAATTGGTCTTTTCCCAAGGTTTTACCATGTCCAGGTACGAGATTTAATCCCTAAAAATGTTTCAAATCCTTATTTACTAACTTTTTTCCCAAATCAAGAATATTCTCTCCCAAGAAACAAAACCCGAGCTTTCAAGAAATCAAAGCCAATTCCAAGAATATCTCCAAGAACTTCAAGAAACTTACAATTAAGGTAGTCAAATGTTGATTCATGGGTCCCTTTCACCTATGAATCTCAAGAATCTCTTTTCAAATTCTAAAGATTTTGTATTTATGAATGTTCATAATTTATTTGAATTGAAATTCATATTCATGTTGTTGTTGGGAGCAAACACAGTGGTCTCTGACCAGGATCAGGAACCAATTCGAATTTGGATCTTGACATATCGATGGTTTTTAACCGTAGGCATTTTTCCAGGAAGTTGCTGGACTTATCATGAATTAGGTCGGGGTTTTGATTCATGTTTTAAATTACATGTTCCAATGATTGATCCTAGTATATGATGTTTTGCATAATATTAATGATAAACCCTTCAAATTGCAAATTGATTTATGCAACCATGCTAATTAAATGCATTGATGATGGTATAACCAAAATATACTCCCCATGTATTTGATAAAATGCCTATGTGAAGGAAAAAATGCCATTATAGCATGTTAATGTGAAATCCCCATTCATGTACATGTTAATGCATGTCAAGTGTTTGATGAAATATCTTCGTCAATGAATCATAGATGTAGATATATATAGCCGTTGATGTGCTTTTGAACTTGTGCCATGATTTACTTTTATGCCATCGAGTCTTGGGGGTATTTATACCCGATAATTTAGTTGTATCCCAAGAGCCAGTGTCAATTTCATG
Organism: Capsicum annuum; assembly: GCF_002878395.1. Lineage (NCBI taxonomy): Eukaryota > Viridiplantae > Streptophyta > Magnoliopsida > Solanales > Solanaceae > Capsicum > Capsicum annuum. The sequence continues at coordinate 52,087,056 of NC_061118.1, forward strand.
ATAATCTCAGTCACGCCATGATCAGTAGAATTAAGTCAGTTATATTATTCAGGAAAACTCAGTAATCTTATGAACTCAGTCAGTTCACAGAATTTAGTAATAATCCGTTAGTCCATAGAACTCAATGAACTAAGTCCAGTTCATCCCGGTATAATCAGTTTAGTGTCTATTGAGTTGAGAGTAGGATTTAGCACTTAGCAAACCCAAGGATGAGGGCATACACTAACGGTAGAGGTGTGACCCTTAGAAGCAATCCTTGCGTTCCAGAACTATGTAGCAAACATAGGTTGAGACATCAACACTAATAGTCGAGGGTTGATGAGAAGGATTAACACTGCCAGATAAGGGTTCCACCGTTCTTCTTTGGGGACACTTCCTGATGAGGGTCACTCACAACTTTTCTTTACCAGTGGCACTGTATTGACACCCTTCCGGTTGGGGTTACTGATTGGACCCCAACTCAGCTATATTGCTTTATTCGGGGCATGTCGTTTAGATAACTACTTCCCACAGTCTCAGTCTCAATCTCAGTCTCAGTAATAGAAATTAGATAGTTCTACAGACTTTAGGACTGTCCAATACAGTCACTCAACTCAGTACGGAACTCAGCTAGTTTTATCAAAATCAAGATTTTCAGCAATAGTCACCCAGTATCAGTTATATTAGCTATCAGTAATCTATGTTATCAGTATATTCAGTATTCAAAATCCCCATATTTCAGTTGTAGTAATGTTTTCATGCATGTATCCTAAAACAGTCATGTTCATGTTCATATTATCAGTTAGTTATAGTTCATGCATATGAACCCCATGCATTCAGCCTACCTCACTTGTGTACCACTACATTCTCACGTACTGACACATACTTTTCTTTTGTGCTATGGTGTTTTATACCATAGGTTTGGATGCTGAGGTTCTCAATCACACTTAATAACTTAATTTCAGTCAGCAATAGTAGATTAGTAGTGAGTCCTCATCATTTGAGGATGCTTTATCATTTTAGTATTTCAGTACTTAGTTTACAACTGTAGTTGGAGTTATTTGGGGACATTTCCCATCAACTCCTTATTCATATTGTTTATAGTTTTTCAGACTAGATATTCATACTTCAATATTTTTAGTTATTTCTTTTATTTTGATATTGTATACCACATTCAGTATTATTATTAGTTTTTAGTTTTGAACCTTATGGCCTTTCAGCCTTTTATTCCACATTTAATAATATATTATGCAGTGCTTAGTGACAGATATCTGTCATGGGTTAGCTTGTGGTCCTTCGAGGTCATGAGCACCATGTAGTATTTTAGGTACTAGATTCGGGGTGTTACATATATTATCATGAACTCTATACCAAGGCACACAATAACTGATATAATCCTATCAAGGCATATTATCATTAATAGGTATGGGAATCCCAATATAGTCAAATAAAAAGAGTAAGTCAGGAAATAAAAATTGCACCTATCACGGTGAAATTTGAGGTCATATATTTGACTTGCTCAAGAGAGGATGAATTTGAGCGGGTCTAAATTCAAAATATACGCTTGAGGGAGAATTAATATGAGCGGTTCCAAATTCAAAATGAGCCTCTAAATCACCAACCATGGTTCTAAGTACATTTCCTCTAACTAAAGGTCCTACAACACTATAAAATGATCTATATGAGCTAAATGATTAATAATACCATGTTAGGGACACTCTCTAGACCAATAATTAAACTCTCGACAGTCGAACCAAACCCTTGAAGCCCTAGCTTAGTATGAAATAAGAGTTGACCTCAACTAGTTAACCAACTAGTCTGGGGGCATTCTCTACTAAGATAACCATCCTCCCTATAATCATGACACACTTTAGAAGCCTTAGGCTAGAGGGGCCATATGCTATTTTTTTCTATGCAACCAACTCATGACTGGGATACTATCTAGATTAATGACCAATCTATTCACAGCTATGGCAAGATCCAAAATACTCTAAGGTGCTACCCCTACTGATCCAAAACAACCACCATGACCTAAAGACCCATACCTAATGCTTTGTAAGGTTTGATGAGAACTTTTCCCACTGTGATCACCATGATTGATTTGAGATATATCCATAGTCTAAGATGCTACCTGTATAGAATTAATAGGATGCAAGTGAAACTGACCTCCACTTGGAGGATCTTCTCTCCTGGATGGATACCAATAATACTGTACTGATGACATAATCTATATGTGGCCCTCACATAGTCAACAACCTAAGAGAAAGAAAACCTAGCTGCATAAATAATCTGACACCAAATAGAGTTAAATAGCTAATCCTCTAACAAATCCAAGTACCATCTCACACTCGAAAAGATATAATATTGGAATATGTATGACCCACTTATGAAACCTAATATCGTACTTTAAAATTGATAAGAAACCCTTCTGAACACCGATAAAACCAACTCTGTCTTGTAAACTACTCAAAAAACTAGATTTTATCCCTAACTATGAGGTATTCATAAAAGGACTCAAGATCTCCAGTGCCGACTCTTAAAAAACTATAGCAGTTTTAAACTCTACCAGAGGTTAGGCTATCCCCAAATCATCTAACTGACACTATAGAACTCCTATATCTATCACTGACTCCCTGGTCCAATGATGTGCTAAAGCTCTAAAAACTCATATCAAAGTCTTATCCACATCTATCATTAACCTTGTATCCTCTATATAGGATAGAATAGAGTCAAAGAACATACTTAAGGCACACAGATACATGGACACATGACAAGAAGTCAAGAACAATATTTCTTAAGAATGCCCTGTAGACTCCTGAAGATAGGTTACTTTGCACCAATCCATAGGTCTATACTTGAAACTAAGATCTTGTACAACCACACCAGTAAACTAGCTCTGATACCAATTTATCGTGACTTAATTTCTTAGTTCATAATGACACCTACTATAACCCACCAGCAGGTCAGCCAACCCATAGTCCAGAACTACTAGTTATGAACTATCAAGAGAAATAAAGGGAAAAATGTAGCATAACTATAATAAAGGACTAATACATATAAAATAGTCCCAAAACCTAGTAAAATTAGTACAAAAGCTTCTAATATAATAAGAATAAAAATGAATTAAAAAATAAATATACAGGTAAAAATTATATTTGAATACAACATAGAGATTAGTTTAATACACAGGAAGGAGAAAGTAATAGTTTGAATGTCGGGAGCTCACCCTAAGACTCTGAACCATAGCTACTTCACACGGTGCACAATATAATATCGAGAACCCTTACTATGATCTACAAGCTACAGAAGTATAGTATGAGTACCAAATATGTAGTACTTAGTAGGTAATTACCAACTATCTCCAAAGATAACGAAAATATAAGTAACATATAAAAGGGAATGCAAACTACACCCATGTATCCGAGAAACTAAGACAATAAAATAAAGAGGCAATAAGAATAAATTATTATATCCTAGAATTACTTAGGAGCCTAAGAGCTATACCATATATTACTGGCTAATATACAAATAAAGAGCACAAAATGATATATAGTAGTACACAAGGACAAGGAATGGATATACACCATGAATAAATAATAGAAGAGAGATATATATGGTAATACCATAGAAACCAAACACAGACAAACATATATATATATATATATACATACATATACATATACAAAAACAAGACTAACTCAAAGGTACAACCTAAAGTAGTTATACTAGCATCTTAACGAATCGTAATCATAGTAGAAACTAGTGCTAACATAATTATTATCCTTAATTCATAAGTCTAAGCATGAGATAGTTATTCATAAAAAATAATCATAAAAGAGAAAGGATTAGAAACATACCTTCAACCTCAGTATAAACCCAAAAATAGCTAACCACAAACTAATCATAATAACAATAATAATAATACAGTAACCAACTAGTTCAGATAAATAATACCTAAATCAAACCTCAAAAGTTGGAAGATCCAGTGAGCATATAGCATACATCAAGCAATACTCATCAGCTATACCTGTGCAACCCCCTATAAAGATGATAGTTGAAACAACTAGACTTTGAACCATTGAAAAACAACTTTATTTTTGTGTCTCTGAGTTTGGTAGGACTAGAGACTTGAGTTGTAACTTTGGTCATGATGCGTACCCACCTTGCCCTCCTCTCTCATATCTTAGGTAGTGTGGTAAGGGTCACTTACTATCCTAGGTATGAGTGACCCCTCCTTAATCGTACCTTATGTATATAAGTCATATCTAAGGTAATCATATAGAGTGTGTAAGTCATACTCTTTGGATACGATTCATGGGTGTGGTGTTGTAACCTTAACAATCTATTTCACCTAAGAGAAGCCTAGAGTACAATTTAGGGTACCACTCATACCCTAGGGTACGATCACTAAGGGAATCACATGGGGGAGTCGTATCCCTGTACGAGCTCACTTTTTTGCTTTTAACTAAGGACATTTAGGTTATTTCCCTTCCCTAAAATCCTAACCCTTCTCACTATATAAGGCATTATAGCCTCGTAAGTCTTGATTCTACAAGACTCAAACACGCCTAAACACTCTAAAGGCCTCTTGAAGCAAACATGGAGGCTAGGGTTTGGAGTATGAACATGTAGTGGCAAGAGGGCGTCAACACTCTTAGTGATTCAAGTTGTTTAAGGAATGTATCTATTCCTCCTATTAAATAACTCTAAAACCCATGTATTCAAACTTGAATTAGTAATTGTGCATATTGGTTTGAAATCAAGTCAAAGGGGTTTTGCCACTAAATGATGAACAATGATGATTCCTACTTAGACTTGTGTTTATTCATATTACTGATGTTGATTTTCATATGTTGATGTCTCTGGTATGTGGTATAAAATACAGATCATGATTAACCCTAATCTTGATGAATTCCATCATAAAAATGACCTTGTTAAAGGTAAGCACATAAGGTATTTCTGAAAATATCTAAATGAATTGTCTAGTCACATATTGGTGCTGTTTTAAACTAGGGTAATGGTCTAATATATATTAATGAGTAATAAATGATATTGTAAGGGAGTTATGAGTCATATATTAAGGAATTAATAACCTTGTTAGTTTATGGCTAAAGAGAGGGTAAAGCCCTAGGCATAAAGATGAACTCGAATTGGGTAATGAACTAAATGCGGTGAAAATATGATATAATGTTATGATGAATTGAATGAAGGCATTGGCCTATTGAGAAGGTTTAGAAAATAAGGCTCCCACGAGGACAATGTGGTCATGTATAATATTGAATTGGCTAAATAAGCCAAAGCCCTTAAATGTGATATAAATTATATGAGTATAAATGCATGAACTAATAGGTCAAGAGTTAAAATGGCGGTTAATAATGATGGGTGATTCAAGTTCCTATTCCAATGACATGACTAGTGATTTGAGTTCCTAGTCCCATGAAATGATGGGTGATTCAAGTTCCTCATCTAATGAAATGACTAGTGATTCGTATTCCTAGACCAGTGATATAACTAGAGATACGAGTTCCTAGTCTGAAGAGATCCCTTGAGTTTACAATACGTGATCAAATGACACAGCTAGTGATTCAAGTTCCTAGACCAGTGATACGACTAGTATTCTAGTTCCTAGTCTAATCAAATAAAATGGCTAGTGATTTAAGTTCTTAGACTGGTGATACGACTAGTGATTCAAGTTCCTAGTCTAATAAAATAAAGTAGCTAGTGATTCGTGTTCTTAGACTGGTAAAATGACTAGTGATTTGAGTTTCTAGTCCAATAAAATGGCAATGAGATTGGTCTAATGAGCTAACTTGGTTGAATTTTCTTTACTCAAGGATCAGTTGTTTTGCCTTGTGGCATAATATGATCATGTTTTGTATATCTATGCATCTGAGTATATGTTCAAGAATGATGTTAAGCCTTGGTCTCTTAATTATCATGTGAAATGCCTATGTGTAAGCATAAGTGTATCAATATGAATGATGATAATGTATGGACTTGTTAAATGTTGATGTTATTTTATCCTTACCCTTGAGTTACATGATAGCATTCCAACTGCTAATTATCTGTGGACGCTATGTCCCCATGCGACATAGGGGCCGAAGCATCATCTTATTTTCCTGTGCAGTGATCAGTGGATCCAAGCGCTTTGTGCATTGACTTTAGAGTGGTAAGCTTCCTTACTTCAGAAGACATTCATCCTTGATATCCTATCCTTAGACTTAGTTTATTTTGACTTTTGGTTTGGCTATGTCGGGGGCTTGTCCCGATGTATACATTTCAAAACTTTGGTTTGTATAGAGGTATTGTGGATGACTATGGACTTGGGCATATTGGGATATTGTGTTGATATTTATGTAATGGTTGGTCTTGTTAAGCCTTGACACATAGTCATATTTCTACTATCTTATTATTATGGTTGGATTGTATTTGAACATTGTGGATTGTTGTTGATGGATAGATTGGGTTATGGGGCGACCTTTGGTACATGTATACTTGAGGTGCCCAAAAGTATTATCATCATTATCAATTTACTTTGTCTAGTACCGGAGAGATGTATATATAATAAATGCACAGACCTAAACCATGGCTAAAAGAGTATAAGAATGTAAATCCGTTGCTCTGGTTAAACTACGAGATAAATCATTATAAGAGTGTAGAAATGGTCAAAATTTCTCTCGACCAAAGTAAATAGTAGTAGTAAAATAATGAACCAGAATCTATCTCGATCAGATATCTAAAACATTATTGTTAGTCTCAAAAGATAATAAATCATTCATTAAGTTGTTACAATTTCCATTATGACAAAATCTATTTTTAAATTAAAAAGTGAAAATAAATCTCTTTTTAGAAAAAAAGTAGTAAAACTCTATTTATAGTTAGAATCGTACCATTTAGTGAGGATGAATGTACTGAATCTATGCAAGGTCATGTCCAGTATCCATAAAATACACTATAAGCATCTAAACATTGACATACTAAACCACATCTTTTACAATGATAAATCACTTACCTGAAATTCAACTAATATCATATTTATGACTTCGGGCCAAATAATAAATAACTGGAATAACCATAACATAATTCGAGAAAACCCTCATAAACTACCAATTCAAGTAGTAAACCTTAGTTTGAAGGGTTATTAGTCTCAACTCTATCGAACATGCTAGAAACCTAGGGTAAAGAATTCTAGAAGCATAATAAACATTTCACCTTAAGGGTCGATTCAACCTTCTTGTCCCCAAATTCATAATTTAGGCTAAGTAACGGTGTTATACCTATAGTAAAATCCAAACATCCCTATATAACATGTAACATATATAATAGACTATCTTGTAAAGAAGAGTACACAAAAGCCTACCTCAATGCCGAACTGCAAGTCCTTGAATCGCCCATAAATCATCCGACTTTACTACACACTCCTAAAATATTTCCACACTATCAAAATGGTAATCTAAACATCATTAGGAGTAAAACAAGACCCATATTGCTTTTCTACGGGTGTGTTCAAAGTTTAGGTCAAGAATGGGCTCACGGGGCTCACAAATAAAATCCAAAATTGAATCCCTAAGGTGGTCTCTCAAAGGATAAGGAATGTGTGCTTAAAATTTGAGCTCAAATAGAGTGTAAATTGGTTCTCAAATAAACCCTTAAATCATAAGTATTTAAGACCTAATTTCTAAGAATTTACCATGAATTAGGATGGAAATTGAACAAAAAATTAATGATAAATGATCAAGGAATGCTAGGATAGCTTACCTTAGCTTCAATGGATGATTTCCCACTTTTTTGTCTCTTTGATCTCTCAACTTGATATGAAAATAGTGGAATAAATGGTGGAAAATTGGGTGGAGAAAAGGTGATAAAAAACATCAAGTACCACTTAGGCGGTCACCCAGTTGCTTAAGCAATAACTACTTAAGTGTCTTCTTGATCGTTTAAGCGATCTGGCATAGCAGACGCAAGTATCACCTAAGAGACAACCAGGCCATTGAAGCAATGTCCACTTAAGTGGACATTGATCACATAATCAGACATTAATATCTTAAGAGGACCTTAGACAAGCGTCTAAGGTCTCTAAAGAGACCCTATGTTGCATAAGAAAAGACCACTTAAGCGGTCAAATGATCGCTTTAGTGGTTGCATCAACAACCTAATGCATTAGATTTTCTAAGTCAAAAATAGGCTCTGATTGGGTGCTCGGTATTTGTTCGGATTACCATGCACACAAATAAACTATGCTACCATACCAAATTCAACATTATGGACTCAATAGAATCATTGAAATTTTCATCCGAGATTGTTTTGACTAAATGTGGGGCCTACACCTATAGTTCTATTTTTCCATATAATTTGCCCAATAGCCCAAAATGAGCCCAAAAGCCTCGGGATCTGAATAAACATTCCTCCTAGCATAAAATAAATATTTTAAAGCTGATGGCATTGTTAGGATTTTAATCTACGATCATATACTAAGAGTTTTAATCTGCAACCAAATCTTAAACAACAAAAGATCCAAAATAGAGATATGAACCTAACACTTAGATGAATTGCCCAATAATCGAATTGACATTTTTGACAAGTCATAAACGACCTGTATCCATTGTGTAAAGGCTCAAAACATCATAAATATATAAAAATCAAGGGAATTACCTAAAGAGTCATTACAAAGGCAGACATTCTCTGGTGAGGCTCCTTTATCTACGATGGCATGTTGTTTCTAGGAATTAGGATGTGCTGAACCCATATTCCCTTGATGCTTAATAATACCTCCAAAACATACTAGTGATCATAATATATAAAATTCACCTTAAATTAAGCGTTTATGTTTATTAGTCTGAAAATCAATCATGCTTCTATTGCTAAATCATGCTCATAAATAACTTTGTCAATTTCATATCTTTTTTGAGATAATATGAAAAAATTGAGGTTATAATCATGCTATGATAAACTATAATTTTAAAATAGTAAGTTTGCATATCTTGTAAACTGACTGAATTATGCTAAAAATCATGTACATTTATTAACTCATGGAGCTTTATGTCAAAATGCTAAAAATCAATTTATTTCATGAGTAAAAACATGAGTAAATTTGAATTCTTCTGCTAAATGAACATTAAATCAAAGGGAAATTTCATAATTTCAAAAGCATAAAAAGTGGGTATGAACCCTAGTCATGAAATCGTTAAATTAATTTAGAAGTTTAAATTTTGCGCACAAAATGGAAGATAATCCTTGTTCAAACACCACATACTTAAACTTAATAAATTGTTTAAAGGAAACTTGAATTTGAGACTGTGAGTATAAAATTTATCGAAGAACCCTTATTTGGATGTTCTTGAGAGTTTGGGAGAAGAGCAATCATATAATCTGACTTATGGGGTGGGGATACTCATTTAGTATTAGTTTTAGGAGTAATTAGAATGTAAAAGACCAAAATACCCTTAAAAAAACTAAAGAGAAAATGTAATTTGGGAATTGTTGCAATCATGGGCATGGAACACCCTTATCATGCCATACTACTATTTTTTGCATTAGGGTGCACCATGCCTCCATGGCATGCCATACTTATGGATCCTTAAAGTCTCGGAGTCTTGAAATAACACAAAACTTATTCTACAAATTCCAAAACACTTTTGAATGGCCCCTTTAAAATTCCTTATCATATTTCAACTTAAAAATCTCCTTAAAATGCAAGAGATATATCAAAATAAAATATTTTAAATTTTGGGGTATAAAAATTCATGCCCCCATTTGACTGCAAATGATATCATAGGGATTTTCATTTATTTTGGAAATTCCATTTTCTCTATGATTTATATCTTCTTTATCTTCTTTCAAAGGCAAAAAGATTTTTTAAAATCCTCTAATTTACGATCAATTCATTCAATATTTTCTCTTAAGAGGACAATTTATACATCTAAATAATATATTATAGATATTAATACCCTACCCTATTCATTTGGAAATCTTGTTTCAGTTTCTTTGCCATTAAGAAACCACATTTGTTGATACATATATGAATAGATAAATAGAGATTCTTTCCCTCAATGATGTGTGATATAAAGAGAATCCATTTTCATTAGAATATCCAATTCCAAGGCAAAAGATGAAGAGACAATAAGTTCATTTTGGATCACAAAAAAAAATTAGATTAAAAGAGATAGGCTAGGCACTTCCTAAAGTTATTTCAATAAGAGGCTGCTTCATGAGTCAATGCTAATTCAACTATTTCATTTGTCCAAGGATTAATTTAGGTAGGTGATGGTTAAATATTATTGAAAATCCAACTTGGTTTATGTGTGCATGTTAACTATTTATTCGAATAATTGTTACAATGCATTCTTAAGAATAGTAAATTGTTGAATGATATTTTAGTGTTAATCACATATAATGAGGTTATATTAATGACATGTTGATTGTACGAGCATGGTTGTTTTATTCTCATTAAGGTTGCAATTGTTGTGATATTTGTTGCTATTGTGTGATGAATCAGTAAAGAATATCTTCATAGGGTTTGTTATTATTGTAAGATAAGCTAGTAAAGGGCATCATCACAGGATTGGCTGGTATAATATTGGAAGACACTAGATGCTAGGGATGTTTTGTACATAGACAAGAGCTCATCCCTTGCAGATAAAGGCTAGTGAGCGATCATAAGATCCTTAGTATATGTGCACAAGGTATTGTTGAGTTTGATGATTCCTTGCATGGACCAGGTTTATGATTATTGTTATTATTGTTGTTAAATTTAATCCTTGAGTGGTTTGGGCTAACAACATAAATTAATGTCATATATTCTGTTGATGTCTACTTACACATATATTTGAGGCAAGGTGTAACTTATTATTATGAGTCATAGATTTGTTGACTTGGTATATTGTCTATATTGACTTAAACTTGACTGAATTCTTTGTTGTTGTTTGAGAAAGTCTAAGTGGTACATATTTGAGGTAAATTTATTATTAGGTGTTCATAGTTGTCCTTATTTACTATGTTATGGTTGTTTGTTCACATTTATTATCTTTGATTCGCTGATGACTCTACTAGTTTATTGTGGTTTCGTACACATACTACCTATGCTCTTCTTTTATTGAGTGTTGAGAATTTTTCAACAACTACATCAAGAACCAACTTTAGACTAGAGCGTATTTCAACTCAAGGGTGAGGTAAATCTTTCGGGAAACCACAAGTCCTCTATTTTAGTTCTTGGTAGATACTTTTATTTTGTTATGGGTTGAACTTGTTACTGACAATTCTTAGTATTTTAGTTTAATGACTGTAAGTTCTTGGGGCGTTTTAGACATTTTCAATATTTTTGCATTGGTTTTGTTATTAGACTATTTCAATTCATTGGTTTATTTAATGAAATGATTGGGTTCTATTAAAATTTATTAAGTATTGGAATTGAGTAGATTGGGATAGATAATTCTCCCACTAGAGGGTTAGTGTGGGTGCCACTTGCGGCGGGTTTGGGTTCTGACATTTACTCTCTCAAGCTTCAATGAACTAACTTCTTTAGAGATACCTCTAAAAACTAAGTCTAATTCAAAGGAGATGAACTAAGTGGTTTACAATTCATATAGGACCTCTACCACTGCTTGGAAGGACTGATCATCTTAAATATAGTAAAATCTACCCAATAAGACACTAATCTAAGGTTATGAAACCTCTCATGATAGCTAACTAGAAATTCATAAACATCCTCGCTTGGGTATCCATCAAACTAAGGAGGGAACATTTTGATAAAGCTATCAAACATCATATGCTCCACTAGAGTCAAAACAAGTCTAGCAATAAGACAAGGAAAGATAATTTACTAGTGTAATATCCATACAAGGAGCCATAATAACAGCTAATTGTGCCCCTACTGTTTGAAAGCCTAGAGCTTGTATCTGATCAAGAGTTTGTGCCTCAACTCTGTTATGATAACCTCATGTATAGAAATTAGAACTTCAGCCTAAGCAATGATCTCAAGAAAATCCAACAGATGAATAACATGAAATATTGGAGTAACAACGAAACGTGTTAGCGCCTAAGTTGAAACAACTCTCCTACCTGAAAGGCTCATTTTTCTACTCTAATCTTAGCTCAGGATACACACTTTATCACAGATTTGAGTAGCCACAAGTACTCAAAATCTTGCTAGTACCACTCTACGAGCCTGATCCTACCTTAAAGACTATATCGACTACGTCGAATGGCCCTAAAATAAGCATGATCCATCACCTCCTGTCGTAGCTAGAAACAACAAATTTTAGAAACTCAAGAAAGAGTAAGTTACACAAAATAAAGAATCAATGAGCAGAATTTTCTAAATATCCTATAGCTTCTTGAATATAAGTATCTGACATTTCAGATTTGTAAGACATTAATAGATATTGCTCTAATACTCATGAGATAGGTGAACCATGGTGTACTACTAAATTTTCATGATCCAAAATTCATCAGAATCATGATGACACCTATACTTATTGTTGGAAGGTTAGCCAAACCACCAATACAACACTTATAAAAATTAAGTAAATAATTTTTGAAGTGAGACAATAATAGGTTCAATCATAGAAAATCTTTAACATAGAACAAATGAAAAAAATTAACAAACTACAACGGCAAGAATTAGCATCATATGAACACAAGATACTATGAATTCAATATAAATGTTTAACATTTATACATTATTTGAAATAGAAAAGGAGACATAAAAGTAAATAATAAAGAGAGACTAGAATTGCAGTTCATCCAGAAAACTTACAAATATTCTCTAAGAATAAGCAGAAGACTTAAGAATATCAATACAGTCCTCTAGTGCTTGAACACTACCTACACTAAAGGAAAGGTTCAATAAATATAAGACGAGTACAGGACACAACTATAGTCAGCAGGTATTATAGGCTGATAAAACTGAAGTATCGATGATTAATTATATTATCATAAAATTTACTTCATCAAGATCCCCTCAGTACTTACACAGTCCAAGTAAATAGTATAAAGAAATTAAATAACCAAGTAGAATGGAGTCAAATGATCATGAATCATCAAGATAGATAGTTCATATGAAACCAAATAGATTAACAAATATACAATGTAATACACATGCACTAGTCTATAATCAATTGATATATACACGCTCTTCCACCAGTGAGTTTGTAGGAGCAGTGACCTACGAGGGGAGTCACAAGGTCTATACACTCTTCTGAAACTATTTCCTAATGGGCTTGCCCAAATTTTACCTTAGTGTACCACTTGTTAGAAGTATTTTCCATTAGCACGCATAATATCAACTTGTCGGAACCACATAACATTAGCATATAAAGTATCATACATGAAATAAATTTCATTGAATCATTTTTCATTGGCATCAAAAGAATATATGAAAACATTTTTAATCTATATGAATTGTAATAAATCAAGTCAAATTGGCTAATAAATATTATGCACAATCTTAGTGCTATTAATCTGAGTGGAACTACACAAAAATTTTATATCTTTAATAGTCTCATTTACTTTGTACTATGTAAGATACTCAAATCCTAGAGTCAATCATTGACTATTTGATCAATGCTCATCTAGTAAAAAATCAATCAAGTTATTTCAATTTAGAGTCTATCAACTAATTCTCAATATATATTTCATAAATAATGTCATTCTTTGAGCATATATTCAACAATAGAGTACCATTAAAAGTACACTAGTACTCATATGAGTCCTTATCAAAAGTATAAGTATGGTACCCCTAACACACCTCAAGCTTATGATAATTAATATCAAATAATCATATTCCAAAGTAGAGTCTACAAAGTAAAACACGTTATGAATTCTCACAAGTGGTCCATGAATCCTCACAAGTGTTCCATGAACCATCACAAGTGTGTCTTTCCTTTATGAACGGTCTCAAAATACTCCAAGTATATAAATAAGGTGTTCTATGTGAGTATACAATTATATTAATAATCATATTGCTATGCTTTTATTTCGGACCCAAAAAGTTAACTCAAAAGTCAACACCGGGCCTTCAAGGTTAAAATAATAATTATGTGAATTTAGTTTATACATAACACAAGGGTCTCAAATATGAAATTATATTTAGAATCATCAAAACATTATTTTCTTATTTTAGATACAAAAACTCAAATTTTCAACATTCAAAAATGATTAAATCAATAAGCAAATGATGAATTAGTGAGGAAATACCAAACTAAGGTTAGACATTCAAAATTCATTGACTTTGGATGTATATGTCAATAGATGATATCTAGGATTTTCCCATCCAATGCATATGTAACAGAAGGTTACATACATCAAGTGCTCATAGATTTTTGGGACATTATTCGTAAATGATAATCATCGTCGGCTCAAGGTAATATTTCCTTGTAGGGATACCATAACTTATACAACTAGTTCATCCAGGGTATATAACATTTGGCCTTGGATAACTTGTTATACGTGCCTAAAGTCATGATGTGCCACATATCTTATTAGGACACTAAGTAGGAAGAGTACACATGATTTTTAGATATCCAAAGTATAAATGCTTTGGAACATGAGACCACTTTTAATTAAATGAGATATTAAATAAAAAGAACATAGATTATTCATATATATATTTGAGAAAGGTGCATATAAATATTAAAATTATTTGAAAAGACTTTGAGACATTAAGCATATTTGTCACATGAACCATATGAGTCCTAACATAAAATGGTAATATGGAGATTTTAGGATTTAAATCACGTGACACAAAGATAGTCTAACATTTTATATTGAGGAGCATTGTGATGCCTCAGGTGTTGGCCATTGAAAATTCTGAGTGTTTGAACTTATTGTCTAGATTACAACTCACTCAATGAGTCGTAGGGTGTCTTGACGTGTCATAGGACCCATATCGTAGGGTGTCCAGTGACTTTTGTCTGAGTTGCTATCTTAGTGACCACTTAAGGTAACGATTCATAAAGACTTACTACGAGTCATATAGCCTCTTTCATAGCCAAACAAGTATGATTCCCAAGGTGTTCTTTGAGTTTCACTAGACTCAACAAGACGTAATGACTCTATACGGCTCTTAAGATACCAATCATAGGGTGACTAATGTGTACCCAAAAGTTTTTGTCTTAGTTATGACTCAGACCCTATGAGTCATAGTGAGTCCTCACGAGTCATATAGTGACATTAGTCGTTGATAACAATTTTCCAGCTTTTAAACTAAGGGTATTTTGGATATTTCCCTTTTCCCCTAAATAAAACTCACGACTTTAAAAATTTATTATGACCCTATTCCCATCCATAACACACCAAAATAACTTCTTTCTTCTCATAAATTATCTCAAGCAAGAACATTAGAGTTTTTAAGAGATTGGTCAATTAGAGCTTCTAAGGGCAAATTCTCTCCATAAATCATGATATTTTAGGCATGTGACTCTACCCTTAAAATTGTTTTACTTAAAGCATCAAACTATATGATTATTTATGTGGATTTGAACAAGGATTTGATATAGGTTGAGGGTTTCGGAATGAATGTTTCTTAAAGTATTTTCCCATGATTTATTATATGTTGCTTGTGCTTTACATATAGTTTTAAACTTGTGGGGTACATGGGTATGGTAAAACAACTAGGGGATTATGATTTTCTTAAATTTTGTGAATATTAATAATTGAAATAGTAATAACCCCAACACAATTTTGTGGAAGTGGTTTTGAATATGAATAAAATTGCATTGAACTACTTTTGGAATAATTGAATAATGTAAAATGATTATTGAAACATGATGATTTGGTTTAATGAGCAAAAAGAGTCGGTGTTCCCCAAGTTTCCCCATCTCATATGAATGAACAAAAGGAGTTATTTTCCTGAGTTAATGGAACTGAAATGGTAGGATGTTGCTACCTTGCAAGTGTAGTTTGTATGAAAATACCAACAATGTATGCCTATATGTGTATTTTGGTTCAATGAATAGGAATATTTTGATAAATTTTTTAATGGGGCTTAAAAGAGGGTTGTGTAGCTAGGCCGTGAAAGTGGAGGTCCTGAGGGACCAACACTAGAAATAACATTTACCAGCGTGGGGGTCTAAATGTCCTGGGGTTCGAGTCCCTTTGCTTGTGACCGGGTGGTTCGAGTCTACCTTATTATATGATTGGGTGGTTTGAGTTCCCTATATTAAATTATATAATTTGGTGCTTATGTCACCCTAGTATTGTTGGGAGGTTTTAGTCTCCCGTGCATGCATATATATATATATGATTGTTCTCTGGTTCGTGCAACTATAAACACTGGGGCCTGACCAGGGGGTGAGAGCTGGGGCATATATAGTCTGTGGGTATTATTATGATGGGTATACTATCCAACCCAGGTTAAGATTTTAAAATACATGGTAACTCTTGTTCCTTATCCCAATATTTTTATAAGAGTATTCATATATGTATGTGAACATGTACATTGAGTTGAACTGGATTTTGAATTGTTATTACTTTATCCTTAACCCTGAGTTACATGCTAGTGCTCAACCCACTAATCGTCTTTGTATGTTGTATCCCCACATAAGAAAGGGTCTAAAGGCTATCCTATTTTTCTTGCATAGTGTTAGGTAGATTGACTTGATTTATCAGTTATTTGAGATAAAGTGGTGAGCTTCCATTCTAAAAATAACTTGATCCTTCCTTCATTTTCCTTTCATGAATTAGAATTAAAGATTTCATATTAACATTATCATCATAATTGTCATTGTTAGACTCGAGGTCATGTTCCAACATAGGTTGCGTTAATGGTATAGAGGCTTTGTGGATTACTGTGGATGGGTTTGGGTTGTTAATATTCAAACACTTTTACTCTATCCACTGTCATATGTTTTGTGTGTTTTGTATGGTAAGGAAAAAGGGGTAGTCCCCAATCCTCGGAGACTTGGGATGCTCGTTATGTCCAAGCCTTAGTTTGGGTCATGGAAAAGTGGTATCAGAGCCTAGGTTTGGTTTCATTTGGTGACCACCAAACTGTGTCAAGTAGAGTCTCTTTTATGGCTGTGTAGTGCGCCACACTTATGAGGGAGAGGTTACGAGATATGTAGAAATGTGTCCCTTTCTTGTGTTCTATTTTGGGGTTATAGAGTCTAAGGTCTTGAAACTCCTCTAATCTCCATTTGTTCACATTTAAGATAATGCCTCCAAGAAGATCTGATGTTTGTGGAAACACTTCATTCCCACTTGGCGACATTGTGGGTGCAGATCTCCCAACTTATGGAGTTTAGGCTTGGTCAAGAGGTCCAGCTCTTGATTGACCTCATGGAGTCCCCCCATTCCCTTTAGCCATCCTCAGACACCTTAGGCTTATGTATAATGCTGAGTTTTTCTAGTCGATCCATTTGCTTACCCAATTAGTAGAATTTTAGACTGAACATGTTTCTTTTATTTCTCCATCTTCCAAGGTCAATAGAGTTAGCCAATTTATGATATTGATTTCATCGACTTTCTCTGGTTTGAAGGTCTAGGAGGATCCTCAAATTTCATTAATGAAATGAAGAAGATTTTTTTTGAAATACATAATTCTAATTGTAAATCCCCAAAACTTGGTCTCGAGACATCACATGGTGCTCAAGACTATGAGTAGCCTTAAGCTAACCTTGTCTGTCTTCTACTAAGTCTGAATCTCATAATAAGGAAATCTAAATATCAAATCATGCTGAATAAAGAAACTATCTAAAATAACTATGAATAATTTGAATATAATGTCTGAAAATCATCACTCTAAGTCTAAATAATATCTAGTAGTCAGACAAGACTCTATTACTAATAACTAGAGAGTCAGTGGGACAAACCCCCAGCTAACTCGAACTGTCTAAAAATAAGGATGAATCATATATACTAATAAGCTCCAAAATATGAATGAATAATTTCCCAAACTATGTGGATTCACCAACTGCAGGATATAGATTGAGATGCTCAAACTACTCATGCTGCTGATAATGAGCACCTGAACCTACATTATAAGACAATTGAGCACATAGACATATATGTGGATCAGTACTTTGAGGATGTACTGAGTATATGGGGGTGAAATGCATAAGTAAAACCTCATCTCATCATTATAATTTGTAAAAAATATAGGCCAAATGTAAATGACTCACATAAGCTGGAATATCTGAAATACTAAAATCTGTAATCATGAATAAGAAATCATACTTTATAAATCTAGTGAGTCTTAACATTTAGTTCTAAAAGTTGTACAAATGTTCTGTCTGTAAATCATGTTATCTAAGTGTAGAAAGGATTCACTTCTTGTAATTGAAATCTAAAAGCTAAAATCTATAGCTAATATCTTTCTGTAAAGCATAATCTGAATAAAGTGTGAGCCTTTACACTTAGTTTTTGTAAAAGCTTTTATGTTAATATTTTACTTTAACTAGCAGGGAGGTTCTTCTAACCAATATAAACCATGTGGGCTAACATGGAGTCCAATGTCTCATTCACCTAAGGGGAAAAATTCACAATGGGGGGAGGTGTAATACTTTTGCCAAGGAGTATAACTTGAGCTAAGTGATCACATCTGTAACTGTCATCCACATAGAAGTGGGAGTAATATGATAATCTGTACTTATGTCGGCTATGTAGTTCTGTGGAAAATAGGGTATGCTAATCCAACAATTCTCATTCTGTGCTAAATACTACTTCCTTTAAATTTGCGCTCATTCTGTTGGAATCCACTTTAAAATAGCATAAGGGTTTATTCTGAAATCAATTATGCTTTTATCTGATTAAATCTTTAAATAAAGCTATTTTGAATTCTGTAATCTGTAATAAATCTATAAATTGGATTCCAAATCTTATCAGAGGATAAAAGGATCAAAGCTTTATTGAAAATCTGTACATAGTTTGATCATAAGATGCTTAAAGCATCATCTTTCTTGAAATATCAATATTGAAACTTGGTCTTGATAACCCACACATCAAATACATGTCAAAACATCATAATAATCATGCTTGATAATGAAAACAATGATCATTCATCTCAAAATCTTGAAATTTCTGCAATAGGCCCGAAAATATAAAAATAGGCATGCTATTCATCTTCTAAAACACTTGAAATCTCGTAATCTTTTAAATAGAAATAATGGGTATGAACCCTAATTCAAATCTCATGAATATTCATTCAAAATCATATCAAATTGATTAATACTTGGTTTTGGGCACAAGGATGGAAGAAGATCCTTGTTCAAAAATCCCACATACCTTGATTGATGATTAGATGAAGAAACTTGAATTATTGATTCCTATTTGAGTTCTTGAAGATGAATTCTTGATTATCTTGTCCTGGGAATCCTCAATTTAGTGCTTTCTTGGAGAAACAATGGAGGATTTGCATTTCTTGGAGAAGGATCTTTGAACTCTAGGGTTGAGAAAGAATGGATGAAAGTATGCATAAAGTGCTTGGGATATGATAAATTCTTTGTTCTAGACGGATTAACTCTTGGGAATTGACCGAAATACCCCTATTAATATTTTAAGAAAAACTGGAAAAGCAACATTTTTTTGAATTTATAGGCTACTGCGACGCGCCACTATTGCAGTGGCTCAATGGATAAGGGATACTTGGGAACTAGAAACACTCCACGACTGCCACCATCATGGTTCTCTATAGAAATGCCATTTAGGCCACCAACACAATGCGGTACAATCGCGTTCGCCTACTAGAAATTGTCAAATAGTAAATTAGACCTCTTCACGATGCGAGCTTATCATGGAGGTCCACTGGAAATTGACAATTAGGATTTAAACCATCTTCGCAATGCGTTGAGTGCCCAGGTGGTACACTGCTTCACTAGAAATGCCATAACTTCTCAACTGCATATCAGATTTAGGTGAATTTGATATCGATGTAAAGCTTATTCAACTAATTCTATATGAAATAAATATTATTCACTTTTAAAGCTCACCATTAACATTCTAGGAATGAATTTAAGTTAGGTAAAGTGTGGGGTATTATAATATCTCCCCCTTGGGAACATTCGACCTCGAATGTGGCTAGTTAAGCTGAAAATACTGAGGAATCTGAGGCTATATGCTATCATGAATGAAATAAACTGTATGTCTACATCTCAAGAATAATGAGATATTGAACAGATCTGTGAGTAGAAAAGAACTGAAGAAAGGAAAACTATTACCTTCGGCTGAATCTAAGTTCGTAGAGAAAAGATGAGGATACTTGGTACGCATGTCTACTTCTGCTTATGCTTCCCAAGTATCACCCTCAACGGACTGATTTCACCACAGAACTTTGACTAAGGGAACTTTTTTGTTCCTTAGTATACGAATCTAATGATCAAGAATCTCTACTGGAACTTCTTCATATGAAAGGCTATTCTGAATATCTGTACTTTCTAAAAGAACTATAATGGATGAATCATCTATGTACTTCTTCAACAAGGACACATGGAATACTGGATGAACTGAGGATAAATCAGTAGATCAAGCTTATACTCCACCTTCCCAACACGACTCAAAATTTGGAAGGGACCTATATATCAGGGACTAAGCTTCCCCTTTTTGCCAAATCTCTTCACCCCTTTCATGGTTGAAACTTTCAAATACACAAGGTCATCAACCTCAAACTCAAGATCTCTTCTTCTTATGTCTGCATAAAATTTCTGATGACTCTGGGATTCTTTCAATCTTTCTCAAATCAACTAAATTTTCTGCATGTCCTCTGTTGCGACTCAAATGCACACAGAAGTGTACGCAATCATACAAGCATTATAGTGATGTAGACAATCGAATATCGTTCCTACAAAGACTAAGCAACTAGAATTTAACCAAATTTTAGTTTTAGGTAATAGAGTATTAAGTGTTGAAGAGAATCAAGATGATTTGGAGTTTAAAAATAAAAGTGTAAATTAATGAATATAAAGAATAATAAGTTGTGACAATCTCAAGTAAGCAAGGTTGTAAACAGTAATGATGAGAATTATCGGGTTGAGGCATTTCAAACAATCATACAAGTCTCTATTCTTGTAGTAGTCTCATTGGTTATCAGGTTGTTGATTCGCAAGGTTTATGCTACAAACTTGGTATCCCGACCTCTATCTATGTAATATTACATCTACTACTCCCGCAGAGATACAA
This sequence comes from Capsicum annuum, assembly GCF_002878395.1. Taxonomy (NCBI): domain Eukaryota; kingdom Viridiplantae; phylum Streptophyta; class Magnoliopsida; order Solanales; family Solanaceae; genus Capsicum; species Capsicum annuum. The sequence continues at coordinate 52,108,143 of NC_061118.1, forward strand.
GAATTCTTCTAGATTCATAAATTTATCTTCTTGAAATTGAACCAAGAAAGTCTTCTAGGTATATCCCTGTCCTAAATGCTAATTCAAATCTCTTATTTCATAAAAGGATAAGAACCTTGCTCCTTAATTTCTTCATTCTATTCTACGATTCTCCTCTCGAATTCACATAGAATTATAGATTTATTCTAATGGTGGCCACTCATCAAAATAGTAAGCTCAAAAAATTAAGAACAACTCAGATGATAATCCAAAAAGAAACTACTGTAAATAATATCAAAGAGTAATCATATTCGTGGTGTCAATCCCAGAACAAGGGTATTTAGCCACTCATAATTCAATTCAACATAAAAAATAAGCAATTAATCATACCCAAAATACATCTTGAAGTAGAGCAGTTCAAAATAAATAATAAGAACCCTAAGAGAGAGAATATTTTGCTTTTCACCGCTGCTATGCTTGCAAAAAGTGTTTGGAATTGTGCTCACGTGTTCATTTAATACTAGGGAAAATTTCACCAGATCTGAACTTAAGACGCAACGTTTCATGATTCGTGTCGATAAGGCCATTGCATCGCTTCATTATTGCATCGATGCACTATTACTTTGCTTTAAAAATCTGACTAAGTCTCGATTCACAACACACAACATAATGCGTCGACTTCATGTCGTGTCAATGGAATTACTATCTGAAAATTTAACTAAGTCACCAAACTCACTGATCGATGCGACACGTCAACTCTGCATCGATGTTATGGAATTTTATTCTGAAATTTTTGCCAAGGCAAATGATTTACAGGCCGATGCAGTGCGTCGACTTCGCATCATATTACTGGAAATTCACCCCAAATATTTGATCAAATCTCATTAATCACTCTTTTCAAGATGCTTCCTTTTATTTTTACTCTCGTTCATCAACACATGTTCTTGGACTTAGTAAAAAGTGTTCTTTCATATCAACATGATTAATTCCACACCATTGATAAATAATTGCTTCATAATATGTGTCCAGTTTTAGTCCAAGTCCCTTGGAAATTTAACCTATATCACTAATCATATTAGTTATCCACGAAACAGAATTTAGCTCACATGAAATATAATTAACACAATTTTTGTTCTCAAAACAAGTTCAAATATGGGTAGATAGTGGTGTTTGAACATATAAATACGCCCAAGATCACAAGCCGACAGTAAAAACCTTGTTCTTCCTTAAACAACTTCAAGCAGCACAATCACTAAATCTTCTAATCACAACCTAAGAGTCATGCTAGCATTGGGCATTTACACAAACGTGTCAATGTAATACCCCGTACTTTTTGTAGCTTGAAAAGTTTTCCAAGAATGTTAAAAGCTCTCTTTGAAAGATGAATCCACTTTTTTACATGAGTTATTTTTAAGATTTTCACTTTTTATCATGTGGGTAATTGAATAAGCTTTCCATCGATACTAAATTCTCCCAAATCCGACACCCGAGTGAAGAGTTGAGCCTGTATAGTGAGACAGTGTATCACCTGAGCCTTCAGCGCGTCGTGGAGATAGCTCAAATGGCAATTGTCAATTTATAGTGTTGCTCCACGATAGTGGAATATTGTGCCAACTTTTTGGTCGTAGACAAGGTGGCAACGCGATAGCTCTGTGATAACGCTCAAACTACACTCTTGAATGGGTGTAAGCGATCGTTGTCAGTATAAAACCCAAATAGGTTGGGGTCGAATCCCATAGGGAATAAGGTGTGAACTCAAGTTTCTTACGATTTAATTCACTTGTAGTTTACTGTTTCCTGAAATGGGGTTTAAGTTTTGCAGATAATTAATGGTCACTTTGAATTTGATATTTGTAACCAAAATTTTATGAAATATCCAAGATTATGTTCACTAGGGCTTACGGTACATGACAAATGCTAAAATTTACTCAAGACTCTCATGGTGGTTAGGATCACAAGCTATCTTTATTGATGATATGCTCAAATTTCTCTCGACCTATCAAGCGTCTGAATTTTCTAATTTTCTCGGACTTAGGGAATCGTTATGCACTGTCCAAATTTTACCTCAGTTTAATCAACCTTGTTACAATACTAATTATTAAATGAAGCCTTTCCGAGTCACTATTGATAATTCACTTCCTACTATTTATGATTTTTTTCTCAAGCAAACCAAAGTAGGTACGCCTACTGTTTGCAACCAACAGACATAAATTATAATCTCAGAATTACCAAGAAATCCCAACACATGAAATCTTGAGTATTTAACACCTTATCATGACCTAAACCTAGATCCCATGATCCAGGTTACAGGTATTTATCCACTCATGATGCAAGAAACAAGTATGCAAATTGAATTCATAACTAAAAGGATTAACTTACAATGATGAAGAAAATCAAAAGTATACTTTGAATTGAATCACAAAGCAAAGATCCAAAATATTGGTCTTACACAGAGAGAGAGAGAGAGAGAAATCATATCTTCTATCTTATGGGATATGTCCATCGATAATAGAAAACCCTTAAAAAAGGCTTTAAATAGTTAAACCTAAAATAAGAAAATAAAATTAAAGTTTCAAATTTTCCCTCAGAATAGATGATGGTGCCCGTGATGGCCCATCTGGAGTTTGACGGCCTATCACGGACATCATCAGATTCTCTTTATGTTTGACTTTTGTTGTCTCAGGCTAAAGGTGACAATGATGTCCTATCAGGAGTCTGATGGCGCATCATGGATGTCGTTAGCTCCTCTTTCATTTTGTGAATTTCTGCCTAAGGTCGACAGTAATCCTGATGCCTTATCACAAATATGATGCCTTATCACGATATGCCGCCACAATATTACAAGAAATATCATTCTCTAGTTAAGGATAACGACATCCCTAATAGATTATTACACTTTTGATGTCTTATCACTTGACATCATCACAGTATTCAATTCATGCCAACTCTCTGGTTATGTTTGACGACAATAGTAATAGCCTATTATGGGTCTAATGACTTATCACAGATATCGTCAGCCATACTTCTCTTTAACTTTCTCTAGATTTCAATTTCTTTGCCTCCATTTTTGTAGGTTCTCTACTCCATCAGATTATACTGTAAAATCAACATAAACACATCAAAAATCAATAAAAGTTGCTTAAGGTCTCAAAATTATTCTAGGTTAAAGGCCTTAAATGTGTTAGCAATTTCTCACACATCAACACCCTCAACTTAAAACAATTGTTTGTCCTCAAAATACAAATCTACTACTGAAAACACACTCATTTCCTCATGCTGTTTCATTGATTTGCCCATATCAAACCGTGCTACTTCATAATTCATCCTGAATAAGAGTTCATTCATTCTCAAATCGATCAACATACTTTCGGTTGTGAGGAAAGGTCAACCCAAGATTATGGGCACCTCGAAGTCCACCTCGTAGTCCAGAATGATGAAGTCTCCAGGGAGTATAAAATTGGAAACCTTTACTAACACATCATGCAGAATATCGACAGGTCGCTTTACTGACCTATCCACCATCACTAGTCTCATGTTGGTGGGTGTGGGATTCCCCAGATCCAACTTTTTATAAATAGACAATGGCATCAAATTAACACTTGCTCCCAGATCACATAGTGCCTTGGTGAATTCTATAGTTCTAATTGTGCAGGGAATAGTGACTGCACCTAGGTCTGGCTTCTTCTACATTAAGGTCCTTGTAGAGATAGCACTACAAACGTGGAGATATTCCTCCAATTCGTAGCTCACCGCTCATTTTTTGTCATAAGGTGCTTCATGAATTTCACATATCCTGACATTTGCTCAAGTACCTCAATCAGAGGCATATTTATTGTCAATTGCTTAAGCATTGCCATAAATTTGCTGAATTTGGCATCATAATCCTTTTTCCTCAATCATTGAGGAAAGGGAGGTGGTGGTCTTGGGATAGTTTTCAACACCACTTCCTCTTCCTTCTTCCTTACCTTCTCTAAAGCATCAATAGAGCTATTCAGCTACTCCAACTGCTTGATAGAAGTTGAGTGTGAACTAACCAACTAACTCAGAGTAGAAAATTCACTCTTCATAGTATTTACCCTTGAGTTGGTAGCTTCAACTCCCTCTAATAGTTTTTTTGTCAAGTCCTCTATAGATATTTTTCCAGAGCTAGTTGCAGTAGCTTCCTGATTTCTAGGAAGAACATATAAACCACTCCTTTCATTTCTGATTCTCTAGTTCCCTTGCTCCCTATATCTAAAACCAGGCTTGTAATAAATATTCCAACCTTGATTTCCTTGGCTATTGCCTCGAAACCCCCTGATTATTAGCATACTTAGCCTCTTCTTATTACTCAATATCAACTCTGTCCTAAGAAGTCACAAACTTTACTTTCTCAGTTTTTCCCAATAATAAGTGCTTGGTGATCAAATCCATCTGAGTCTTTAGATGGGCCATATCTTGATCCCACTTCTCATCTCTCCTGTATTGTTCAGCAGTCATTCCAACATAAACAGTGGAGATTGTCACCACAGAATCCCTGGTGTACCAAGCCCGACTCTATATGGTCATCCTATTCAACATATCTGAGGCATCATAAAAAGACAGATCAATAAATGAACCACCATCGGAGTTATCTAAAATTGGCTTTGTTACGAAGTTAAGAGCCTTGTATAAAGTCTCCATCAAATGTATGTCCGTCATGTTATGGTTCAGACACTGTGTCATCTTCTTCTTGAACCTCTCACAAGTTTCATGCAAGGCCTCATTTGGGAGTTGTCTAAAGATGCTGATCTCATCCCTCAACTGTACCCTCCTTGAAGGTGGAAAAAACCTTTCTAGGAAAGCTCCTTTCAATTGCCTCTAGTTAGTTATAGAATCTGCCGTTAGCACATTCAGCCACAATGTTGCCTCCCCAGACAGAGACAATAGGAACAACCTCAATCGGATAGTGTTATGGCTCACTCCTGGGTTATCAAAAGATTTGCAAATGGTGATAAAATTCACCAGATACAGGTTAGGGTCATCCCCAGAAAGTCCTCCAAACAACCCTTTCAATTTTAGGAGTTGGATCATCGTGCTTGTGATGTTGAACTTTGCTCCAGGTGCCAATGGTGGAGGAATGATGGCACCCGTTCCACCAGCTTCGTCCATACCGTCATCATCATCATTAAAATCATACTACAACTGCTGTTCAGCCATTTCTTGTTATGCATTGGAGTTCCAAATTGAGCTGTACGTGGCATACACTATTAAGATCCTAAAAATAAACAAAAACAACAAAAAAACATAAATCTAGAAAATGTAACTAATAGTAAATTAGAGCATGCAAACTTTCAGTTTACAACTGTATTCCCTGACAACGGTGCCATTTTTTATAATGCTCAAATTACACCTTGAATAGGTGTAAGAGATCGTTGTCAGTATAAAACTCAACTAGGTTGGGGTCGAATCCCACAGGGAATAAGATGTGAACTCAAGTTTTTTATGATTTAATTCACTGGTAGTTTAATATTTCCTAAATGGGGTTTAAGTTTTGTAGATAATTGATTGTCACTTTGAATTTGATATTTGTAACCAAGATTTTATGAAATAACCAGGATTATGTTCACTACGGCTTACGGTACATGAAAAATTCTAAAATTTACTCAAGACTCTCACGGTGGTTAGGATCACAAGCTATCTTTATCGATGATATGCTCAAATATCTCAGCGTCTACTTTCCTAATCCTCTCGGACATAGGGAATCACTATGCAATGTCCTGATCTTACCTCAGGTTAATCAACCTTGTTACAACACTGATTATTAAACGAAGCCTATTCGAGTCCCTGTTGATAATTCACTTCCTACTGTTTATGATTTTTTTCTCAAGCAAACCAAAGTAGGTACTCCTACTATTTGAAACCAACAGACGTAAATTATAATCTCAGAATTACCAAGAAATCCTAACACCTATTAAATATTGAGTATTTAACACCTTATCATGACCTAACCCTAGATCCTTTGATTCAGGTTACAGGTGTTTAGCCACTAATGATACAAGAAACAAGTATGCAAATTGAATTCATAACTGAAAGGATTAACTTACAATGATGAGGAAAATCAAAAGTATACTTTGAATTAAATCACAAGGCAAAGCTCCAAAATATTAGTCTTAAAGAGAGAGAGAGAGAGAAAATAATCCTATCTTCTATCTTGTGGGATATTTCCATTGATAATAGAAAACCCTCAAACAAGGCTTTAAATAGTTAAACCTAAAATAAGGAAATAAAATTAAAGTTTACGATTTTCCCTCAGAATAGATGAAGACTCCTGTGATGGCCTACCAGGAGTTGGACAGCCTATAACGGATGTCGTCAGATTCTCTTTAAGTTTGGATTTTGCTGTCTCAGGCTAATGGCGACAATGACGTCCTATTAGAAGTCTGACGATGCTTCATTAATGTCATAAGTTCCTCTTCCATTTTGAGAATTTTTGCCTAAGGTTGATGGTGATTCTAACGCGTTATGAAAACTTAGATGCCTTATCACGACATATCATCATAACATTATAGCAAATCTCATTATCTGGTTAAGGCTGATGATATCCCTGACGTCTTATCATACTTTTGACATCTTATCACCAGAGATCGTCATAGTATTCAATTCATGCGAACTCTCTAGTTATGTGTTACGACAACTGTGATAGCCTGTCATGGGTCTAATGACTTATCACAGATGTCGTCATCCATACTTCTCTTCAGCTTTCTACAGATTTTAACTTCTTTGCCTCCATTCTTGTTGGTTCTTTACCCATCAGCATATACTGTAAAATCAACATAAATACATCAAAAAATGACAAAAGTTGATTAAGACCTCAAAATTATTCTATGCTAAAGGCCTTAAATGTGTTACACATCACTCTGCATCGTACCACCATGCAATTTCATGTTTGTCACTTTCCTACGACTTGGCGAGATAGCGGCACATTGCGCCAAAGATGAAAATTGGGAAATTTTCTCAGAAATTAAAGACTTATCCAAGGGTTAAAAGGGTCAATTTCCTACCCCTATTTACTCTCAATAACACGTGATTTAGCCATTATTCACCCAAAATAAACTAATTTCTCTTAAGTTTATCTCAAGAACAAGCTAGGTTTTCTATTGAGGATTCAAATTCAAGAAGGTTTCACCATCAATCTTTATGAAATCATGAACTAAGGTATGAGTAGTGTTCATTCATGGACTCCTTTCATCAATGAAGCTCGAGAATCTCTTTTCTAAGTTTAAGTTCATGGATTTCTTTATGAATTTCATGTTGGGTTGTTTTTGTTATGTTGAGAATGATCAATTGAATTCAAATCCATGTTGGGTGATCAATTTTATATGGAATTGATTTGTATAGATGTATATTCAGTAAACCTATAAATAAACCCTAGGATGATGAAATTAGAGATGAATCATGATGATTAATTGGTGTATAATGTTGTCTACATGTGCTATACCTACCAAGTGTTTGATTAAATGCCTAGATGAAAGAAAAATGCCCAACTAGTATGATATCACGAAATCCCCATGTATATACAAGCTTATGTATACCACATGTTTGATGAAGTACTTCAATATATGAATTATGAATTGTGTTGTTGGTCATGTGTTCAAGTAAGCCATGCCATGTTAATTCTTATCAAGTCCTGGGGGTACTTGTACTCGAACATTTAGCTATGTGCCTGGAGCCATGGCACATTTTCATGATCTCCTAAGTCAAGCTATGATCCATAGAACTCATTTAGTCATATGACTCAGGAAATCTCAGTAATCTTAGTAACCTCAGTATTCCCAGTCAATCTCAGAAACTTCAGTATTCTCAGTCACTCCTTAGAACTCAGTACATTCATTCAGTCAACGAAACTCAGTAAATTTAGTTTAACTCTACTAAACAATATCACTAGTATCAGTTAAGTTTAGCTAATCAGTTTAGTTCAGTTAATCAATTCAGCTCAATTAATTAGTTTAGTTTTTTTTAGATGGGAGTAGGATTCAACACCGAGCGAGCCTAGGGATAGGGACTCACCAGCTAGATAGGACTGAGATCCCTAAAAGCAATCACTAAGTTCCATAACTATGTAGCCAGCATAGGTATGAGATGTCAACCATTAGATAGGACTAACATATTCAGGAATCACCCGTTAGCATATTTAAATGTATAGGAATGATCCGAGGGGTCACCTGCTAGATTAGGGCTGACTCCACAGCTGTTATCTTTACCAGTGGTGCGGTACTGACACCCTTCCAGATGGGGTTACAGGTTGGACCCCAGTTAGCTTAGTTTGGGGTATATCGGTTAGATAAATATATCTCACAGTTTCAGTTACTAAACTAGGGTTGTTAGATATAGTCAATTCATCTCAATAGTATAGATTTAAGACTATCAGATACAATCAATCCTTATCATTATAAATAGACTCCAGGATTATCCACTAGATAGGACTAATCTCAACTATGGTCAATCAGTAATGGTGTCATCAAATTTAGAGATCACCCACTAGATAGAATTGATCTCAAATTTAGTTACTCAGATACAGTACAAAATTCAGCTAGATCTATTAGATTAAGGACTGTCAGATACAATCACACATGTTATTAGTTATATCAGTTATAAAAACTTATGTTATTTCCATTCAGATTTAGGACTATCAGATACAGTCAACCAGACTAGTTTTTCATAATTAGAACTGTCAGACACCGTTATCCATGTATCAGTAACATAGTATCAGTCCCTCAGTATTTAGTAATACAATATTAGTTTCTATTTATCAGTGACTCAGATGTCAATATCAGTAGATTCATTAGTCAGAACTAAGTATCCAGTCCTATCATGATCTCAGTTACAGTTATATACGCATGCATGTATTCTCACATTCATGTTAATCAGTCAGTTAGTATTATTCATGCATATGAACCTATTGCATTCATCCTACCTTACTTGCATATCAATACATTTAAAGTACTGAAGGATTTCTGCTATGGTATCTTATACCATAGGTTTAGTAGAACTAGCTCCAGAGAACTAGTAGCATCCTAGTTCAGTGATCAGAGTTAGAAGTGAGTCCTCATCCTTTGAGGACATGATGATCACATTACTATTTCAGTTTTTAATTTATTTTAGTAGTTGAAGTTAGTTGGAGACATGTCCCATCACCTTCTTATTCAGATAGTTTAGAGGTTTTCAGACTACAGTATGATCAGACAATTATCTCAGTTGTTTTGGTATTGTTATACCATATTTTTTAGTTATGTACTAGTATTGAACCTTATGTCCTTTTAGTTCATGTTTCCACATTTATGATATTATTACTATTATTCAGTGCTCAGTTTACAGATATCAGTCATGGGTTAGCTTGTGGTCCTTCAGGGTCACGGACACAGTGTAGCATTTCGAGTACCTGATTTGGGGCGTTACAAAATTGGTATTAGAGCCTAAGGTTAAATAGTGTCCTATGAAGTCTGAAAAGATGCATCTAGTAAAGTTTTATACATGTGTGTATTGTGCAGCACACTTATGTGCAGGAGGCTATAAGGTATTTTAGGAATAGTTTCACTTCTTTCAGTATTCATGTCATGCAGTGAGCAGAGGATCAAAGTTATACTCTCAGTCTAATCCATTTCTCTCTTTCTTTTATAAAATATGCCTCCTAAAAGAAAAAACGGGAATCAATTAGCCCCTCAGCCCGAAGAACCTTTGGGCGATTATGTTTCTCATGCGGAGTTCAGGGTCATATTCACTACTCTTGCTCAGTTAGTTGATATTCATAATAAATGACTAACTATCATTCCAACTAACCCAGTGGACAATTTAGTTGCACCCAGTATCTGGTAATTCACCCAACTGAACCTTCCATACTTAGGTCTAAGTCAGATGAGGACCCTCATAAATCCTAGATCAAGTTCAGAAGGTGACTGCCATCATGGGGGTGACTACTATCAAGAGTGCTGAGCTAGCTGTATACCAGTTGCAGCATGTTGCTCACACTTGGTTCAAGCAGTAGAAGTCAGAGAGGGCAGACGATGTAGGGTCAGTTGAGTAGGAAGAGTTTGCTTCTGCATTCCTTGATAGATTCTTCCCCCTAGAGCTTAGAGAATCCAAAGAGCTAGAGTTCATCAACCTCAGGTAGGGTAATATGATAATGAAAGAGTATTTTCTTAAGTTTACTCTATTAGCCAGATATGCCCCTCATGTAGTTGCAAACAGTAGGGCCAAGATGAGTAAGTTTGTGTCAGGGGTGAATGATAGTGTGGTTAATGAGTGCAGATATCCCATGCAGAATAGTGACATGAATTTAGCCAGACTTATGAATCAGTCTAGCTAAAGTTATGTCACTGATTCACCCGAATGAGTTATTCAGTCATTAATCAGTTCGTGGATGCCCTATGCATCACCCCAGTATCTCAGTAAAGTGAGCATTCTTGGAGGGACATAGTGTCCCAAGGGGGAGATATCCCATTATTCCTCAATATTCTCATGACTTAAATAAAGTTTCTCTTTACATAAAGAATCCTGTTTAGAGTAGAGGGTATTCATAAGTTGATCCTCAAAGTCTTAACCTCAACTTTGGGCCAAGTATTCAAAGGCTCAATTTTGTTCATGATATTCAGTTTGTATGTCACATATTAGACTAGAGTCAGTTAGGTTCTTATATTTCCACTCATGCATGTTTAGTAAGACGATCTCAAATTCATTAGCATTTCCGATTAAGATAACAGTTCTCCTTAGTCTTTCTCTATTTCATGTTTAGTATTCATCACAAACTTGGTACTAAGTACCCTTGCATATTCAGCCATGCATTCATATATCAGTTCTGGCATTTAATTATACATTAGATATGCATTCTCACTATAAGAAATTCAGTTCATCAAAATATTCATTCATGTACTCATAAGTTAATTATCATTTATGCATCAGATATGTGTGAATTCATCTTATTAGTCATGCATTAGATATGCATGTTCAGTATGTTATATTCAACCATCAGTCATGTCAGTCATGAAATCATGTTCTAGCCAGTTATTTTCAGTATGTATGTCAGTTTGTATTTTTTTCGTCTCACTCAGTCTCATTCGAGGACGAATGTTCTCAAGGGGGAGATATTGTAATACCCCATTCTTTTCCTAGCTTGAAAAGTTTTCCAAGAATGTTAGAATCTTTCTTTAAAAGATGAATCCGCTTTATTACTTATGGTATTTTCAAGATTTTCACTTTTTATCATGCGGGGAATTGAATAAGCTTTCCATCGATACTAAATTCGCCCAAATCCGACACACGGGTATAGAGTTAGAGCCTTTTTAGTGAGAAAATGTATCACCTGAGCCTTTAGCGCGTCACAGAGATAACTCAAATGGCAATTGTCAATTTCCAATGTTGCTCCACGATAGTGGCGCGTTGCGCCAAACTTCTAGGTCACAGACAAGGTGGCAACGCAATAGCTCCGCATTGCACCACTGTACAATTTCCCATATGTCACTTTCCAACTACTTGGAATGATAGTGCCGCGTCGCACCAAGGATGAAAATCAGGAAATTTTCACAGAAATTAAAGACGCATCAAAGGATTTAAAGGGTCAATTTACTACCCCTATTTAAACCCAATAATACGTGATTTAGCCATTTTTTACCCAAAATATACTAGTTTCTCTCAAAAACAAGCTAGTGTTTCTATTTGGGATTCAAATTCAAGAAGGTTTCACCGCCTATCTTCACAAAATCATGAACTAAGGTATGCGTAGTGTTCATTCATAGACTTCTTCTATCCATGAAGCTCAAGAATCTCTTTTCTAAGTTTAAGTTTATGGATTTCTTTATGAATTTTATGTTGGGTTTGTTTTGTTTATGTTGAGACTGATCAATTGAATTCAAATCCATGTTGGGTGATCAATTTTATATGGAACTGATTTGTATAGATGTATATTCATGTGAACCTATAAATAAACCCTAGGATGATGAAATTAGAGATGAATCATGATGATTAATTGTTGTATACAGTTGTCTACATGTGCTATGCCTACTATGTGTATGATTAAATGCCTACATAAAGAAACAATGCCCAATTAATATGATATCATGAAATTCCCATGTATGTACAAGCATATGTATATCACATGTTTGATAAAGTTCTTCAATATATGAATTATGAATTATGTTGTTGGTTATGTGTTCAAGTAAGCCATGCTATGTTAGTTTCTTCTCATCGAGTCTTGGGGGTACTTGTACCCGAACATTTAGCTGTGTGCCTAGAGCCATGTCATGTTTTCACGAGCTCCTCAGTCAAGCTATGATACATAGAACTCAGTTAGTCTTGTAACTCATGTAATCTCAGTAATCACAGTGACCTCAGTATTCCCAGTCAATCTCAGTAACTTTAGTTTTCTCAGTCAGTCCTTTGAACTCAGTACATTCCGTCAGTCAACGAAACTCAGTTTAGATAATCAGTTCAATTCAGTTAATCAGTTTGGCTCAATTAATCAGTTCAGTGTCTTTCAGATAGGAGTAGGATTCAGCACCGAGTGAGCCTAGGGATGGGGACTCACCCGCTAGATAGGACTGAGATCCCTAGAAGCAATCCCTAAGTTCTAGAACTATGTAGCCAGCGTAGGTACGAGATGCCAACCATTAGATAGGACTGACATACACAGGGATCACTCGTTAGTACATTTAAATGTATAGGACTAATCCTAGGGGTCCACAACAGTTGTCTTTACCAGTGGCATGGTTCTAACACTCTTCCAGCTGGGGATACAGGTTGGACCCCAGTTAGCTTAGTATAGGGCATCTAGGTTAGATGAATACATCCCATAGTTTTAGTTATAGAATAAAGACTGTCAGATACCATCACTCCTTATCTTTATAAATAGAATCTAGGATCACCCACTAGATAGGACATATCTCAACTATGGTTAATCAGTAATGGTATCATGAGATTTAGAGATCACACGCTAGATAGGACTGATCTCAGATTCAGTTACTCAGATACAGTATGGAACTCAGCTAGTTCTATTAGATTCAGGACTGTCAGATACAGTCACTCATGTTATCAGTTATATCAGTTATCAGAACTTATGTTATTAGCATTCAGTTTTAGGACTGTCAGATACAGTCAACCAGACCAGTTTTTTAGAATCAAAACTGTCAAACATAATTATCCATGTATCAGTAACATAGTATCAGTCCCTCAGTATTCAGTAATATAATATTATTTTCTATTCATCAGTGACTCATATATCAATGTCAGCAGACTCAGTAGTAAGAACTCAGTATTCATTCCTATCATAATCTCAATTACAGTTACGTATGCATGCATGTATTCTCACGTTCATGTTAGTCAGTTAGTTAGTATTGTTTATGCATGTGAACCTACTGCATTCAGCCTACCTCACTTGTATACCAGTACATTCAAAGTACTGATGCATTTGCGCTATTGTGTCTTATACCATTGGTTTAGAAGCACAAGCTCCAGAGAACCAGTAGCATCCCAGTTCAACGATCAGAGTTAGTAGTGAGTCCTCATCCTTCGAGGACATGATGATCACATTACTATTTCAGTTTTTAGTTTATTTCAATAGTTGGAGTTAGTTGGGGATATGTCCCATCAACTCCTTATTCAGACAGTTTAGAGACTCTCAAACTACAGTATATTCAGACAATTATCTCAGTTGTTTTAGTATTGTTATACCATATTTTTCATTTATGTACTAGTATTGAACCTTATGGCCTTTCAATTCATGTTTCTGTATTTAAGATATTATTACAATTATTCAGTGCTCAGTTTATAGATATCAGTCATGAGTTCGCTTGTGATCCTTCGGGGTCATGGGCACCGTGTAGCGTTCTGGGTACCAAATTCAGGGCGTTACAGTCAAGAATACTACTTTGCACATCAACAATTTGTTTCAAACCTCATTATTTCAATAGTGACATTCAATTTGTTGGTAAACTTATTAAAGCACGCAATCAAACAACACAATAAGTAATCCGGACTTTCATCAGCATGCATCCTCATAATAAGAAAGTTTCCCCATATCACTCACAATTGTTCATTATTTATCATGAGGGGTATATCAAAATTTAATCACTTGCTCTCAATAAAGAATTCATACATAATAGATAATAAACCATAAGCTTGCTCTTAGTTTAATACACTACTAATAGTCAGATATTGAAATGTAGGATCAATTAGGTTTTTCATTGTTGTAATGTAGGCTACGGGACGGGTAGGAACTATTTAGGAAATAGTGACTAATCTCCCTAAGCACTTTAATACATAACCATCTTTAATCAAACTCACATTTTATCAACCCAACTTTTCACTTCATTACCTTCATGCATCAATTGTTCACCACACTCTTTTTAAGGACATTAACAAAACTATGGTAAGAGTATTTTTCTTTTTCATCACCATTCAGTTTTCAACTTTTCTTCACACCCCATATCTTGTTACACACCCCTATAGTAGCTACCCTCAACTAAAGTTATTCTCCTTTGTTGAGGTGCACATTGTCCTTAATGGACCAGGGCCAAAACAGGTTAATTGTAATAAAAATCGAGCAACAAAAAAAATAAAATTTCTTTCACATTTCATCTAACTCCTAACCATCATAACTAAACACACACTTAACAATTATTTAGTGCTTCACTTTCACCTTTCTCCTTCTTATATTTCAAACTCCCTTCTTATTCAGTTATCTATATTAAAGCACTTAGGAGCTATGGATTGAATTTAGGTCTATCAAAGAAAGGATTAGGCTACATATGAGGTTACCAAAGAAATCAGGTTATCGGCTCAACGGGGCTAACTAGGGACATGCAAAAGGATCGGTAAATAAAGTCTTTACAATTTGGTTAACAAAGAAATTCCTAAATCACTTCCTACACCCAACACCCTTTATTTCACTTTGTAAACATACTGGGCAAGTTCTAGTCATTGCTATATAGGTAGAATACAAATAAATACTCACACACTCGGTGCATGATAAGAGTTAAGTCGGATCCTTAAGGTTCCCGATCTTGTTCTTTGTCAAATTCAACAGTAATCCAATCAAATCGCACTACACCTGTTGAGATTTCACATCTAAAAACACTTATTATTTTGTTTCAAAACAATTGAATTTATAATCATAAAAATATCTGGCCCAACACAAAGCAATTCTCAAAGGTCACAATCGGGATCTTATCACTTTCTCAACTTCTTAAGACAAGCTCCCCCTAAGACGGTCGTCATCTATCTATCTAGGGGAGGGTACTAACTATGAAGAGTTATTTATAATTGCCAAAAAAGGAAAAAATAATATTATAAATTGAAATTTGCCGAGGAGGGAAAAAATAAATACTTGAAACTGAGTTTGCCAAAAATGGCAGCAACCAACAAAATTGTAAACTTACTAAATATACAGATATAATGTTCCAAATAGCTAGAAAATCATCCAACCAAAACTGCCATCCAACCAAAACAAAAATATTCCTACCCTGACGTATTTTTTCCAAATAAATAAGTTTCACATCTATACTCCTTCCATGATATTTTTTTCAATCCTTAAATACGAAGACTCTCACTGTTACCCAAAATCCAAAGAGACTTGATGACACTTGTCACGGCGAACGTTGACAAGTAAGCCTATCACCCAAACCAATTCATAAAGGGAAAAAGACAATAATAACTCCAAGGTAAGGCTTTTAGAATGAAGATGAACCATACAAGTATAACAAATGCGGAAATAAATATAATAACTCAACTATAACTCCCAAAACTAGGTGTCAATAGTATAAGAACTTATCTAATACAACTTGAATCCAAGGAAATACATAAGCTATCCAAATACAAGAGAAACTCTGTCTATATAATAAAAGTAAAGACATGGTCTATAAAAAAGGTAGTATAATATATCCGGATGCCTGGAGGCCAACTACTACATTGAAACCTCCAACAATTTCTCAAGTTAAGCAAGCTGAGGTGTACTCGATTTAGAACCTGCACCAAAAGAATGAGTAGGCATAAGTATGGTTCACTTGTACTCGACAAATATCATAGGCCGGCTAAGCAAAGTAGAAAATAAAGCATACAAAATACATACTAAGGGCACATCACCTACAATTATAAAATTTCCCACAATGGTAGTTCACACCGCTTGTACTAACAGTTCTAATATATCACAAATGCAACAATAATACAGCAAGTATAAAACAAACATACATTATATCAGATGTAAGAATAAAATAGAGAAGAACATGTATATACAGGATGGTCAAGTATATGTAAAGAGATATAGAGCACGTAGACATATAACAAGTCAATGCAAAAATTCAATCACAATATCAACACAATAAAGCAAATACAATGTATAAGATGATAATATTGTTGTTGTTGCTGATGATGTGATGATGATGATAATAATTCATAAGGTTGGCATGAATAGATGCACCAATGTTCTGTCTGTAAATCATACTGTCTAAGTGTAAAATGACTTACTTCTATATCTGAAATTTGAAAGATGAAATTTGTAACAAATATCTTTCTATAAAGCATAATCTGAATAAATTTATGAGCCTTTACACTTACTTTTCTAATAGCATTTCTGTTATTCTTTTCTAAAAGTCTTTACCGTTAATAAGGTTCTTATAACCGACATAAATCATATGAGCTAACATGGAGTCCAATGTCTTGTTCCCCTAAGGGAAAGACTTCAAGATGGGGAGTGGTATCATACTTTTGCCAAGGAGTATAACCTAAGCTAAGTTATCACATATATAACTTTCATCCACATAGAAGTGGATTTGATAATCTGTACCTACGTTGGCTACGTAGTTCTGTGGAAAATAAGGCACGCTAATCCCACTCTTCTCACTCGATGCTAAATACTACTCCCTTTAAGCTTTGCTCATTCTATTGGAAATCCACTTTAAAACTAGCTTAAGGGTTTATTCTAAAATTAATCATGCATTTATCTGATTATATCTGTAAATAAAGATATTTTGAATTTTATAATCTGTAGTAAATCTATAAAGTGGATTCTAAATCTTATATGAGGATCAAAAGATCAAACCTTTACTAAAAATATGAAAATAAACTGATCATCTGATGGTTAAAGAATAATCTTTCTTGAAATAATAATGTTCAATCTTGAGATAATAACCCATGCATCAATCTCATGTCAAAACATCATAATAATCATGCTTGATATAAAACAATGATAATTCATCTCAAAATTTAGAAATTACTGCAATAGTCATGAAAATATGAAAATAAACATGTAATTTAACTTCTAAATCACTTGAAATCTTATAATCTTGCAATTAGCAATAATGGGTATGAACCCTAATTCAATCTCATGTATATTCACATAAAATTCTGTAAATTTATAGTTAAAAGCTAGTTTTGGGCACAAGGATGAACCTTGTTCATAAACCCTACATACCTTGGTAAATAATTAGATGAAGAATCTTGAATTTTGGATTCCTATTTGGGTTCTTGAAGATGAGTTCTTGATTATCTTGTCTTGAAAATCCTCAATTTTGAGTTTTCTTGGAGAACCAATGGAGGAATTTAATTTCTTGGAGAAGAAGCTTTGGAGCTCTAGAGTTTTGCTTTGAAAGAGAAAGGAAGAAAATAAGCATAAGGTTCTTGGGATATGCTTAATTCTTTGTTTTGGATGAATTAGGGGCTTGAGAATTGACCAAAGTACCTTTTTAAACTTTTAATCGGAGCTGGAAACAATAAAAATATCTCAAACTAGCATGCCACCACGATGCGCTACTATCGCGGAGGCTCAGTGAAAAATAATAACTGGGACCTGGAAGTTCTCCGTGATATGGAGTTATTGCGATGCTCTACTAATTATCATTTGGGCCATCACGCCCGACGCGCCACTATCACGGTGAGCCACTGAAAATTTCCAAATGGGATACTGAGATCCTCTGCAATGTGGGAAAATTACAGAGGTCCACTAGAATTGAAGATTGTCATTTTTACCTTCACCGCGATACGATGCTCACCCAGTTGGTATACTGCCTTACTAAAATTGCCCTAACTTCTCAACTGAGTATCGGATTTGGATGAAATTGGTATCGATGGATAGCTTATTCAGTTTTCTACACAATGGAGGGTCCAAATCTGGAAAATTTCACATACATAAAAAGGTATCAATTTGGAAGATAACTTTTCACATTCTAGAAGTGAAGTTAGGATAGGGAAAGTACGGGGTATTGCAAGAATTCCCATGTAAAACATTTCAGGCTAGATTAAAATAACAAAATCATTCACCATAAGTATAAATCGGTCAAAGAAAGAAAACATCAAAGATAACTCCTGCAATTTTACCAAATAAATGAGCATGTCAGCATATCCATTGTAAAAGCAACTAAAACATCACTTAAATGTACAATGGAAAAACAAAATGTCATGTTGTCCTTTCTTAACAGACATTCCTATAAAAATCTCAACAAGTTCCAAACGTTTAAGAACCTTAAAATATTTGGTAACATGCCAAACTCTATTTATAATTATAAATAGTTATATCAGTTATATATAGATCTTTAACATAATATCAAAGCTGACGCAACATAAAAAGTTATTTTTATTACAAATATGATCTTCTTAGCCGAAAATAACAACCTTGCAACCCCAAACACACATTTAAAAAATAACACAACATTCTATTGGAACATACATTCCTATTAAAATCTCACAAGTTTCAAAATCTATAGAACCTTAAAAAATTTGTAACATGCAAATTGTATTCATAATTATACACAATGATATCACTTATATATAGTACTTCATATAAATGGGATAACATAATATCCAAGATGACAAAACATGAATAAATTATTTTACTACAAAATAGTCTTCTTACTTCAAAAAGAACAACTCCCAAGTCCCCCATAAACACACACACCCAAATAAAACATGACATTTCTATAAAAATATCAAAACTTTTCAAACTTTCAAGAACCTTAACAAATTCTGCAATATGGAAAACATGAACTTACCGGTGCACCAAGAAGCTTAATATCAAGATCTAAATTTCTTTGAAAATTCTGCCCAATGTGTAATAGAATGAAACACCAGCAATATTAGTACCCTTGGAAATAATTTCTAGTGCTTTGGGTGCTCAATTTATGATAACTAAGAGGGTATTTAAGTTGATTACTTATTCCTTATCCACTTCAGCCTATTTACTCACATTCATATCAAACTTTTTCCCTACTGTTAAAGTATTCTTTCCAACCTTTTGAGATATCTCATGCTATTGTTCAAAGTTGACGTTAATTAAGACAAATTTACCTACAGTCTAATTACCTTCAAGGTCGCCAGTTATCACTCATTATACCAATTACTCAAAGTAACCCTGTTAAAAGATGTTAAAACTCTTACATTTCAGTATCACCTAAATTAAAAGCATGTGTTTTAAGATATGAAGAACATTACTTAATTAATATGAATAAGAAGCAAAAATTAAAGGAATTTATGTGAACTTCAATTAAACTATCAGTTTAAAAAAAATAGTTACATTACATCACATAAACTGCAGTTTTACTTTAAAATTTCAAAATTTTCCTTTCAACATTTACATTTCTATGTGGGTATAGTTGCATCAGTACACATCTTTTGATACACTCTTATTTTAGCAATTTACCAACTCTAAATCAATAAAATAAGACGCGGCCTCCTGATTAACCCAGGTGTTATCTGTCATTTGGCATATTAGTACAAATATTTATTTAGTAACTGCTATTTCTTTCAATATTACTCTGTAACTTCTCACAACATATTCAGTTTTTATGTAATTTGATATGAACAAAGAAAAGAAACTGGCAAGAAAGAATAGGATAAACATACAAAAATGATTTAAACATTCCTCTAATAACAATGATATAATTTTTTTATCAATATTCATCCACCAAGTCTTATTTGTTAAATTTATAGCATTCATAACTATAATTTCTATCTAATATATCTATTTCAGAAATATTTGTTATTCGTTATATTTTCTTAATACTTATAACTATGATATGATATTTTATTATTAATGTTTTTAAAGATTTTTTAAAATTTCCCCTTATCCAAAGAAATGATTTTGGAAATAGAAAGGAAAACAAACTATGATAGATTTCAGAAATTGTCAAAGTTCTTATGCTTTACATATTACAGTCATAAAGAGGAATAATTATTCTTCAACATCTCACTCTAATACAAAATATCATAATATAATTAAGAAATCGATATGCAATATGTGGCATCATCTTCAACTATACAGAGAATTCATCTTTTAACAAATTTAAATTACCATTGTTACAAGGTTAATGTTTAAATTAATATTATTTATATATATCACGATTCATTAAAAATTATTGACGTGGATTTTTTACTTAATATATGAGTATAAGTTGGCGCTGACAATTTCATGGTAATGTACCAGGTATATTTTCTTTAATTTATAAATGGTTTAAGATATAAAAATATTTTAGTTCAAATAAATTTATTTTAATTTTAAAAAGTAAAGGTGAATTGGTTGGATTCTTAACTTAATGATATTTTAATACATGTGCAGAAAATAATGATATAGATGAAGATGAAGATGATTATGAAGGTATGATGATTATGAAAGTATGTCTGCAATAATACAAATTAGAATAACTTCATAAGCATACTTTCTATATGTGTAAAGTATCATTAATATGATTCTTATATTCATTTTATAGAGGCCGATGTAGGATATGCATATATTGATAATGAAGGTATGAATATTTGTTATGATCTTTTATATGGAATAGATAGTGATGGAAATTTTATAGTTCAAAACAATCTTACATTTGGCTATTTGATTAAAAGATTTCTGGGATATAGGAGATTCAATTTTTGAATCTTAGCATTGTGGTGCTTACTTCTGGTATGAAGAAAAGATCAGCAAAAAAGTAAAAATATAAAAGACAGGAGTTATCGTTGTGTTTTCTTCATCAAAAATAAACTTACCAAAGCCAAAAGAGCCTCCTCCAATTTTAAGACAATTATTATTTGGATCAGATGACAATAAATCTTTTACCATACTTGAATAATAATTATAATTAAGTATACATCTTCATTCTCCAAATGTTATTTGTTTACATCAAAAAGTAACCAGTTCAAAAATAATATTAGAAGTTATAACTCCATGTCCTCATTCACATCAATGGGAGGAAAAGTTGATGCTTCGATTAATCAAATAAGGGAACAAAAAGTATTCAAACTATCTGGGAAAACTACTATCAAATTGGAAGTTTATTACCCCTGAAGGATCTACTCCAAAGTTTGCACAATTATATATCTACGATACTGAAAATAAAAATAAAAATAAAATTCACGCATTGAGGTTAGTATTCAATCATTCTTTATTTATCATGCTAATGGATAGTGTAATTAAGTAACTAACTTAAAATAATTTTATTAACTGTTCATATTTAGTTGAGGTGAAAGCATAAACAAACTTCATGCTGAAATTGTTCAAGATCTAAAGCAAATACTTGATGAGCAAAATGTCTTGATAAAATTATTTAGAATGTTAAGAGATAGATTTCAAGAAGATACTCACTCCAATGTTAGACTCAGATTGATAGGAAAGAGAAACTATGATGGAAGAAAATACAATTTGCAAACTATTTCAGAAATTACAGCTTTGGTGGTTGAAGATTTTGAAGTATTGTGATGTGATAGAGGCATTTGTCACGACCCAAAATTCAAAGGATTATGATGGCACTTGTCACGACGAACCTTGACAAGTAAGCCTGCCACCCTAACCAATACACAAAGCGGAAAAAAATAATAACCCCAACGTAAGGCTCCTAGAATTAAGACAAACCAACACGTAAAATAAATGTAGAATGAAACATAACAATGCATCCATAACTCCCAAAACTAGGTGTCAACAGTATAAGAACTTATCTAGTACAACTCGAATACAAATGAAGTGCTTAAGGTATCCAGATACAAGAGAAACTCTGTCTCTAAAATGAAAATAAAGACATAGTCTATAGACAAAGGAAGAAGAAGACATACGGACGCCTAAAAGTCATCAACTACCTTAAAAGCTCCAACAATCGCCCTAGTCAAGCAATGTGGGACACACCCGAACCTAAAAATGCACCAAAAGGGTATAGTAGGAGTGAGTACGGTCCATTTGTACTTAATAGGTATCATATGCCGGATGAGCAAAGCAGAAAAATCATACACAAAATGCACACTAAGGGCACGCGACTTGTAATCAGAAAATGTCCAACAACGGTAGCCCACACCACTTGCACTAGCAGTTCTAATAAATATATATATATATATATATATATATATAACAGATAGAACCATAAAACAACACGTATAACATAAGTATACATTATATTACATGCAAGTATAAGCAGAGAAGAACATGCATATACAGGATGGTCAAGTATAAGTAACATAATATAGAGCAAGTAGACATATAACAAGTCAATACCTAAATTCAATCACAACATCAACCCAATAAAGTAAATGTAATGTATAAGATGTTGTTGCTGTTGGTGATGCACTAGGTTGGCACACAGACTTGAGGTTGACAGAAAACCTTGATCTTGGTACGGAACCTTCAAGTCTTCTCCGGTATAATCCTTTAGAGAAGGTCCATAATATCCAATATTGATACAAATATTCACTATTTTCCAGGTTTCCTGTATTTCCAATAGTTCCAATACTTCCCAGTGTTTCCAATATTTCCAGTGTTTCCAAGCACATACATAACATAAGACACAAATCAAGTACATATATATGACAACAAGTAAATATAAAGAAATAAAACTAACAAGTGAAATAATGCGTATGATGACATGAGAATGATGATGTAATGTTCACAACCATTCAAAATGAGTATTTCCACAATCAAGCTACATGGTGTATTTCCACAACTAATCCGTATGATTTATTTCCACAATCAACCAAAATATTACAATTACACAACTATGTGAGCCAATATCCACTCACTATTTTCACTATCCATGATTTTTCCACAAGATTCAGATGCCCAAAAAGTATGAAGATATCACAATACGCCAAAGACACCACAATAGGCATTTCTAACATCAAAATAATATTAATCTCATGTATTCCAGGCTATCAACATCATATAAGACCTCATACAGTCACACATATCGCATGATATCTCAGATTCAACACTTACATCACATTTAGGCCCACGCACAGGCACAACATATAGACAGCTATATTTCCTGATTAGTTCCCTCCCTTAACATGCACCTTGGTATACAAATTAACACCCAGCCTAGTTTAAATAGTTAAGCCATAACCTACCTCGAAGGGCAAAAATGAATTGCAACACTTCACCCACAAAGTCGTACTTCTCACAAATGATCCTGAAATCAACTAAATCCAAGAAATTCTGAATCTATTTGTCAAAACAAGACTAATGATTCCCATGTTGCCTATTTTTGATTTGGGGTCAAAACAAACCCTCGAAATGAATTTCTGAAAGAGAAGAGAAAAATTGAAACTTTCTTACAAAAACATGTTTCTCATGCTTTTTGGAATCTATAGTTGAAAACCAAATTCCTTGGATAAGTGGAAAAGTGTTCCAAAAATCCTTTCCTTCTCTTTGAAGGCCTTTGTGCTACTTATAGTATCAATCCTCTAGCCTATACTTGTGTTTTTATTAATCAAGAACATATGCACTTTAGTGGCACTCAAAAGAAAGGTTATTCAATCCACTAGTGCAACTGAAAGAGTCAAATCAAGTTAAAAATGATGTTTAATTCGAAGAACAATTATTTTTAGAATTTACTGGGTGAAACCTTTGAAATCCACAAAAATTCAAGAATCAAAGTTGTTTTGAAGATGAAATTGAAGAAAAAACCAGTAATTATAAGATTAGGAACATTAGTCAAGCGAAAAGAAGTGAAATTTGGGGATAAATCAAGTAATAAAGTTTTTGGGGTTTTGAATAATTAAATCAAGAATTAAAGTAATAAAATGATAAATCTCACCTTAAATCCATATAAGAATAAAAAAATAGATGTTAATCTAGCTTCCTAAGTAGCCATAATCTTCACTTTTAAGCTCTCACACTATTTTAGGGTTTAGCTCTCAAAAGGGAATTTTTATACTTGCACTAGGTTGCCAGACAAATAAGGCATAAATCACATGCCTGGTATTGATTTAACCTTTATTGGCCAGGTTGCACCAGCAACCTGGTGCATCAAATTTTAAGTCCAAAACAAACTTTGATGGGATGCCCGTGATTCGTTTGGAGTTCGATATATGATAATGGACTATGTAACCACACTAAATTCAACGCTTCAAACTCAATGGCGATATCAGATTTTTGAAAAAACGTCATTTTCATAGAGTTACCCGTAAAACCCGAAATCATAATTTTCCAAAATAAGGGTCAAAATGATATTTAAAAACCATAAAACCCAATCAAATATGTTACCATCCTAAAATTGATGTTCTGGATCTATTGGCGCAACACATTTAGTCATCCGTAACATGGATCAAATGATAACCACATAAGTCCATAATAAGGCTCTCGAAACCTCTAAAAACCACAATATTGCACAAAAGGCACCAAAATGCGTCGAGAACCGTGTAGATCTCCCTCATACCGTAGAAATACCACAATGTAACTATGGGAGGGGTAAAATAGAAAAATCACACAAAAACACATATTTCACATATTTCATCAAATTTTAGGTTGTTACATCATCCATCACTAAAAGTCTAATTCATCCTCGAACTAAGTCAAATAAATAATTGAATCAACAAAGAGCTGGGGATAAGAATTATGCATATCAGACTCAACCTCCTATCTAGCCTTATCTACAGATTGATGTTGCCACTAAACCTTAACCACAGGGTTACTCTAGAGCGCAATCGTCTAACATCCCTAGCTAAAGTAGAGACCGCCTCCTCAACAAAAGACAATCGCTCATCTAACTGAACCGAATCCTAATAAATGACACGGGACTCATCCAGAATGTAACGGCAAAGCACAAAAATATGAAAAACTAGATAAACAATGGATAGGCCAAGGAAAAGCCACCTTATAAGCCTAAACAATAGTCCGAAGAATCTTAAATGAACCAATATATCTGGGGTTAAGCTTTCCCCTCTTCCCAAACCTCATCACACCTTTCATAGGCAAAACTCAAAGGAAAACACGATCACCAACACCAAATCTCTAGGCAAAAATCCTATGATCTGCATAGCACTTTTACCTACTCCGAGTGCTTGAAGTCTATCCTAAATGATTCGAACTATGTCCAAAGACTCACGAAGAAAGTTCATACCTCAAGGTCTCACCTCTGAAATATCAAACCAACCCATTGGCGAGTGACAGCGCCTACCATACAATACCTCAAAAGGATCCATATCAATACTGGAATGGCGGCTATTATTATATGCCAACTCTGCTAAGAAGCCAAATGCTGATAGCACTGGCCACCAAAACCCATCACACAGGCGCAAAGCATATCCTCCAAAACATGAATAGTCTGATCTAACTGATCATCAGTCCGGGGGTGAAATACTGTGCTAATTTCAACCCGAGTATCCAACTCATCCTAAAAAGTCTTCCAAAAGTGAGATATGAATACAGAACCTCAATCTAAAATAATGGATACCGACACACCATGAAGACACACAATCTCACAAATGTAGATATGACCAACCTTTTAGCACTGAATGAGACGAACTAAAATAAAATAATTTGACTTGGTCAACCAATCAACAATGACCCAAACACTATCAGAACTATGAGATATATGAGGAAAACCAGTCACAAAGTCTATGGTGATCCATTCCTACTTTTACTCGAAAATGGGTAACCTCTAAACCAAACTACCAGGTCTTATATGCTTGGCATTCACCTGCTGACAACATAGGCAACGAGCTACAAAATTTGCTACATCTCACCTCATACCACCCCACCAGTATTGTTGTCTCAAATCACGATATATCTTAGTCATACCTGGATTGATGTAATATTTGGATCAATAGGCCTCCTCCAAGATCAACCTAATCCAATCACCCACAGCCAGCACACAAACTCGGCCTACAATTAAGAACACTCCATCTAAATCATATGAGGTTTTCTTAGCCTCCCAACTCAACATCTTCTCTCAAATCAACCTCAATCCAATATCATCAAACTAATGAGCTTGAATCTGCTCCATAAAAAAATATCTATCCTTTACAAATGCCAAAACACGCCCAGGTGCTAAAATATCAAGCGTAACCATCTAGTTAGCTAAAGACAGAATCTCTAAGGACAAGGCCTAGGTCAAAAGATGTACCAAGCTACCTATTTTAGTCGACTCTAAGCTTAAGGCATCTGCAACTATGTTAGCCTTGCCCAGATGATAAAGAATGATCAAGTGATGATCCTTAAAAAACTCAAGCCAACGACACTGCCTCATATTAAGTTATCATTAGGTGAAGAATTACTGAAGGCTAGGATGATAATCTTACAATAGATTCCATACAAGTATTGCCTCTATAAATTCAAAGCAAACACAACATCAAACAACTCCAAATCATGGGTAGGATAAATCCTCTCACGAGGCTTCAACTGACGAGAAACATAGACAATCACCTTACCTTCTTGAATCAACATAATACCTAACCCAATAACTAAAGCATTGGAAAATAAGATAAAGCCTACGCCTTCCTTAGGTAAGGACAAAATAGGAACTGAAGTCAATAAATCCTTAAGCTTTTGAAAGCTCATCTCAAAAACATTAGATCACAAAAAAAATCTTCTCCTAAGTCAACTTAGTTAATGAAGTTGTAATAAATGAGAATCCCTCAATAAAATATCAATAATAACTAGTCAAGCCAACAAAACTCTGAGTCTCGATGGGCAAAATAGGTCTACCACAATCGGGAACTATTGCAACCTTGGCTAGATCAACCATAATACCTTTCTTGGTCACCACATAATCCAAGAGAGAAATAGACTCTAACCAAAACTCATACTTAGTGAACTTCACATACAACTTCTCACCCTTAATCTCTGAAGCAAAATCCACAAATTTCCCTCATACTCAGTCTCACTCTTGGAATACACCAAGATGTCATCTATAAATACAATAGCAAAGGAGTTGAGATACATCCAAACACCTGGTTCATCAACTCTATTAATGCAACAGGGGAATTGGTTAACCCAAAAGACATGACCAAGAACTCATAATGACTATACCGGGTCTGAAAAGCTATCTTTAGAATATTCAAATCTCTAATCATCAATTGGTGATAACCAGACCTCAAATCAATCTTCAAAAACATGGTAGCACCCTGAAGCTGATTAAATAAATTATCAATGCTAGGAACATGATACTTATTCTTAGCCATCACCTTGTTCAACAGTCGATAATTAATACACATCCACATAGACCCATCTTTTTTCTTCTCAAATAAGACTGGCACACCCCAAGGCGATACACTAGGCTGGATAAATCTCTTACCCTGTAATTCCTACAACTGATCCTTTAATTTTTTTAATTCGACTAAGCCATCCTATAAGGAGAAATAAAAATGGGCTTGGTGCATGACTTAACAACAATAGCAAAATTAATATAATAATTTGGAGGTATACCAGGAAAATCCATAGAAAACACATCCATAAACCCAAGAACAACACAGATAGAAACCAATAAAGGAGGTGAAACAACACTAGTATCATAAATATGAGCTAACTAAGCTAACCATCCCTTCTTAACTAATCGATAATCCTGAATATAAGATATGCCCGTCTTGGGTCCCGAATGAAGCACACCCTTCCAAGCTATCCTTGGCACACCCGACGAAGCTAAAATCGTAGTCTTAGCAAAACAATCAAAGATAACATCATAAGGAGCCAACCAGTTTATATCCAAAATAACATCAAAATCAACCATATCTAACACAAGAAAATCTACCCAAGTATCACAACTATAAAAAGTTACAACACAAGATCAATACAGCCAATCCACTACTAACAAATCTCCTATAAGGGTAGACACATGAATAGGCATGGCAAGAGGATCACTAATAGAATTAAATCCCAAAGAAAAATATATAGACAAATAGGAGAAAGTTGATTTGGGATCAAATAACACAAATGTACATCTTAAATCAATGGGTATGATACCTATGATCACAACATCTGAAGCCTCTGCCTTAGGTTTGGATGGTATATTATAGAACTGCCCACGATAAATAATTGCCTGATTAGCCCCAAGACCACCCCCATGAGCTCTACTAGCTCTGTCCCTCACATTTTTGATTGTACCCCTACCTCTCACTACTGAAATAAGTGTATCCTTAATAACATAGGGGGGAGGGGAGGAGTCTTTGGCCAAATGGCCAACCTCATGACACATATAACAAGTCCTATGGCCCACCTTAAAAGGAGAACAAACCATTGGGCAAAATAGCCATCCTGCACTACTGATCCCAAAGATTTACCATTTGAATTCTGAAAGGCCGCCTGCACTGGCCTACCCTGATAACTACAAGAACCTCAAAATTCTCTACCGCGAGAAGACTGACCTTTGAACTTACCAAAATAGTTTACCTTCTTGGTGATACCTTGAGATACTCAAAGAATACCCTCTGTCATCTTCGCATGATCGATAATACTCTAAAAAGAGTCCCCAAATACAACTATTTGATACATAACCAATTAAAGAAAGATATATAGACTCTTCACAAGCTTTTAAATCTTCTCATACTTAGTGGAAATACTAGCATAGGAATATCTAGATGCGGCATAGAAGCGTGCCTCATACTCTGCTATAGTCATAAATCCCTGCTCTAGTTGGTCAAACTTATCATGCATCTAATTTCTCAAACTATAAGGCGCAAATCTATCTAGAAAAGAATTAATAAATTAACTCCAAGTCAATTTAGAGCATTAATAGGTCTACAACTAACAAATGACCTCAACCGATCTCTTGAAGCATCCCTCAACTGATAGGTACTATAAGCCACTCTATCCGACTCAAGAGAACCCAAGTTATGCAGCTTTTCCTGATAATTAATCAAGAACTCGTAGGCATCCTTTCCCCTAACACCATAAAATCTAAGAGGTCCCAAATGAGTAAATCTCTCAAAACTTTTTTGATCATCAGAAGATATCATTGTACTCATAATAAGAGGAGACATAGTTAATCTAGTAAGTTGAGATCCCATTTAAGGAGGTAACATAGATGAAGGCTAAACACTCAATCTCGGAATGCCATGCATAAATGCTGGTGCTAAAATAGAAAAGGGACTTGGGGTATGAGGAGTACCCATAACAGAAGCAGGTGCAACTAAAGGATCCACACTCTGAAATAGAGAAACACCCGACACAACCAAAGGAGAACCCTCTAGATAGGTTACCAAATGCACCAACAACCCATCCAACACTGGGGAAGACGAACTCTAAGAAATTAAAGTAGAACCTATACCTCTAACCTACTCACCACAAGGCTCAGGGGATAGTCCCCTAGCACTACTCCTAGATAAGGCTAAACCACGAGCTTGTTCCCTCCCTCGAGTCCATCCATGACTTGAGGCTTGCCTATTTAAATGACCTCTCTCTCCAAAAGCAAGCTTTGTATCTCTAACCTCGCAGAACCTATTCAATACCATCTATGCAAAAAGAGTGAAAGATAACTCAGAACACAAGATATGAAAGAACTTTGCATGATAAGAAATTAATTAAGGGACAACTCCTAAATACATCCTATAGCCTATCGAAGATAGATATTGACTTCTCCATACTAATCTATGAGACTCAATTAGACATCCCATTCTTACACCGATAAGAACAATGAAACTTGGCTTCTCTGATGCCAATTTATCATGACCCAAAATCCAAAGGGTCATATGGCACTTGTCGCGGTGAACCTTGACAAGTAAGCATATCACCCTGACCAACACACAAAGAGAGAAAAGGCAATAATAACACTAATTTAAGGGTCATAGAATGAAATTGAACTAACAAATATAATAAAAGTAGAAAGAAATATAAAAATACAACCATAACTACCAAAACTAGGTGTCAATAGTATAAGAACGTATCTAGTAAAACTTGTATCTATATAAAATATATAAGGTATCCAAGTACAAGAGAAACTCTGTCTTTAAAATAAAAATAAAGACATAGTCTATAGCGAAAGGTAGCAGAAGATAACGAATGCCTAAAAGTCATCAACTACCTTAAAAGCTCCAACAATCGCTCGAGTCAAGCAATGTGGGGCATACCCAAACCTGAATTTGCACTAAAAGTGTATAGTAGGAGTGAGTATGGTCCACTTGTACTCAGTAGTTATCATAGGCCGATCGAACAAAGTAGAAAATAAGATACACAAAATACACACTAATGGCACGTCACTTGCAATAAGAATATGTCCCACATAGGTAGCCCACACCGCTTGCACTAGTGTGTGTGTGTGTGTGTATATATATATTTATATATATATATATATATATATGAAATGCAAAAATAATACAGTAAGTATAACAAAAGTATACATTATATGACATGTAAGTATAAATAGAAAAGAACATACATATAAATGATGGTCAAGTATATGTAACAAATTATAGAGAAAATAGACATATAACAAGTTAATACATAAATTCAATCACAAAATCAACCCAATAAAGCAAATGCAATGTATAAGATATTGCTGCTGCTGATGATGATGATGCACGAGGTTGGAACACAACCTTTGAGTCTTGTTCGGTATAATTCTTTGGAGAAGGTCCATAATATACAATATCTTATACCAATATCTTGTATTTTCTAGGTTTCCTATATTTTTAATATTTTCTAGTATTTCCCAATGTTTCCAATATTTCTAGTGTTTCCAAGAAGATACATAACATAACAGAAAAATCAAGTACACATACATGATAATAAATAAATATAAAGCAATAAAACAAACAAGTGAAATGATTCATAGGATGATATGAGAATGATGATGTACTATTCACAACCCTTTCAAAATGATTATTTCCATAACCAAGTTACATGGTTTATTTCCACAACTAATCCATACGATGTATTTTCACAACCAACCACAATATTATAGTTCCACAATCACGGGAGCCAATAACTACTTACTATTTCCACTATCCATGAATTTTCACATGCTTCATGTTCTACCAAGGCAAAAATATATCACAGTATGCCAAACGCACCACAATAGGTATTTCTAACAATACAATAAAATTTTTCACATGTATTCCAGGCCATCAAAATCACACAAGAATCCGCACTGTCACACATATCACATGATATATTAGATTCAATAATTATGTCATATTTAGGCCCCCACACAGGCACATCATATAGGTAGCCATATTTCAGGATTAGTTCTTACCCTTAACATGTATTTTGGTACACAAATTAACTACCCAACCCAGTCTAAAGAGTTAAGCCATAACCTACCTCCAAGGCCAAAGTTGGTCTATGATACTTCAGCCACAAAACCCTACTTCTCACGAACGGTCATAAAATCAACTGAAATAAAGAAATATAGAATCTATACATCAAAACAAGGCTAGCAATACCCATATTTCCTACTTTTGGTTCGGGGTCAAAATGAACCCAAAAAATGAATTTCCAAAAAAAGACAAAATTGGAACTTTATTACAAGAATGTGTTTTCCATGCTTTGAGGAATCTATAGTGGAAAAACCAAATCAAATCGAGTTTAAAACGTGGTTCAATTCAAAGAAAAATTATTTTTAGACTTTACTGGGTAAAACCTTTGAAATTCATAACAATTCAAAATCGAAGTTGTTTTTAAGATAAAATTGAGTTAAAATAAGTAGTTATAGGATTAGGAACACTATTTAAGTAAAAGGGAGTGAAATTTGGGGATTAGTCAAGTAATAAAGTTTTTGAGATTTTGAACAATTAAATCAATTAAAGTAAGAAAAGGAAAACGTCTCACCTTAAATCCATAAAAGAATAAAGAAATAGACATTAATCTAGCTTTCCAAGTACCCACAAGCTTCACTTTTATGCTCTGACACTATTTTAGGGTTTAGTTCTCAAGAGGCAAGGTGATAGAATGAGCAAAATCTGAAAAAAAAAAAAGGTTTTTTTATACTTGCACTAGGTTATTAGGAAAATAAGGTGTAAATCGAATGCCTTGAATGCAATTTACCATTTATTGGCTAGGTCAGCACCCTGGTGCACTAGATTTTAAAGTTCAAAATGGACTTTAATGGGGTGCCTAAAATTAGTTCAGAGTCCGGTATACGCAAATGAACTATATAACCACACTAATTCAATGCTCTAGACACAATGACAATATTAGATTTTTGAAAAAACATCATTTTCATAGAGTTGACCCCCAAAATCTAAAATCACAATTTTCCAAATTGAGGGTCAAAATGAGATTTAAAAGTCGTAAAATCTAATTAAATATGTTATAAGCCTAAAATTGACATTCTAGATTTGCTGGTACAATCCGTTTAGTAATTCGTCACATGGATCAAATAATAATCACATAAGTCCATAATAAGACTCTCGAAGCCTCCAAAAAACACAACATCGCACAAAAGGTGCCAAAATGTATCAAGAATCACACCAAGAACTTCCACACCCTATAAATAAAATAATACAAATATGAGGGGGATTAAAATAGTCAAATCACACAAAAACACATATTTCATTAAATTTTCAAGTCATCACACATTGTTTTTGAAACCCAAACTGGACTTCTCCAAAGAATAAATGAGTTGAATTATTCCTATTTAGCTCTCCAATATCCATTACTTTTTCCATATGGTGAAGATGGACACAGATAAGCATTGTTTCAAATGAAAAAGATGAATCAAGTCGAGGAAGAAAATTCATTAGCATGCGTGAATTTTTTCATAAAAAATCAAGAGAGGAATGGAGAAGTACCAATAATTATTAACTCAAAAAGTTTATTTCAACAATTCTTGGTAGATACATTTACAATGATTGAATCATCTAAGTTAAAATATATAAGAACTCATTAAAAAATAATTGTATGTTGCAATGTACAAGGGATTAGAATATGCAATTTTACATGAAGAGATTGATCCTTCTTCTTAAGGTAAAAGGGTAATTCTAACATCCAGATTCATCGAAGTGCATGATATATTATTCAAAATTTTCTATATGCTATAGCAATCTATAAATAGACTGGATATATAGATCTATTCATCACATTTACTTGTAATCTAAAGTGGCCTAAAATTTT
Organism: Capsicum annuum; assembly: GCF_002878395.1. Classification (NCBI taxonomy): domain Eukaryota; kingdom Viridiplantae; phylum Streptophyta; class Magnoliopsida; order Solanales; family Solanaceae; genus Capsicum; species Capsicum annuum. The sequence continues at coordinate 52,141,354 of NC_061118.1, forward strand.
CAATTTCCTAAAAAGTAAAGGCTTACAACTAGAAGATCAATCTGACATTTAATCCAGGGTATTCAAAATCAAATTAGATCACCTAATAAAGGCTTTGAAAAAGGAAACAAATATTCAAAGCAGTTAAATTAGGTACCAAATTCATGTTTTATAACAAATTACTATTATAATTAAAAATTATTTAAGTATTCAAATTTATGATGATAAGTCTGCTTTGTATCCTAACTTTTAGATTGTCTGCTATTAGATTTTAAATTTGTGCTTAAAATCATTACATATAATATATTAAATTTGATGCAGTGATTTATACTATTAAATTCCAAAAGCGAGGGTTACCTCATGTGCACATCTTGTTGTTTCTTCATAAGAAATGTCAAAATGTGAGAGACACAGGTCAAATAATTTTAGCAGAAATACCAGACAAATTGGTTGATCCTCATTATTACAAGGCTGTGAAAAAATTCATGATAAATGGACTTTGTGGTCTTGCTATGAAATCATCTCCATGCATGTAAAATGATTGATGTTCAAAACACTTTCCAATAAATTATGTAGAAAACACCACAATCAAGGAAGATGGATATCCAATTTGTAAAAAAAGTAAGGATGGTAGAACTATTAGAGGAGAAGATATTTATTTGGATAATAGGTATATGGTACCACACAATAGGTATTTGTTATAGAAGTATGGTGTATATATTATTGTTGAATGGTGAAATCATAAGAAATCTATAAAGTGCTTATTTAAGTACATAAATAAGGGAAATGGTCATGTAACTATAGCTTTTACACAGTATGCATGAGAAAGATTTATTAAATATTAATGAAATCAACATGTATTATGATTGTCAGTATATTTTCCCCACAACGCTGCCTGGAGAATTTTTGAATTTTGGATTCACCATAGAGAACCTGTAATAGAAAGGCTTCCTTTCCATCTACCTAATGAACAATCAGTTGTTTTTCTAATAACGATTTAGTTGATGTTGTTGTTAATAAACCAAGTGTAAGAAAATCATAATTTTTAAGTTGGTTTAAGGCGAACGAGTATGAAGAAGCAAGACAATTAACTTATGAAAAATTTCCTCTTAAATTTGTGTGGAATAAAAAATTAAAAGAGTGGAAAGAAAGAGATAATTCTGTATTTTCTATTGGTAGAATTTTTTTGTTCCGCTAGGTAGTAGAGAGATATGTTATCTCAGAATATTGTTGAATATCATTAAAGGTCCTATGTGTTATGAATATGTGTGCACAGTGAATAATCAAGCTCATCTAACATTTAGAGATGCATGTTATGCATGGGTTTATTAGATGATGACAAAGAATATGTGGATACTATAGAGGAGACAAGTAGCTGGGGAATGCCATCTTATCTAACGTAGTTATTTTTTATGCTTTTGTATCAAATTCAATGTCTCAGTCAGAATTTGTTTAGGAGGCAATACCGATTTTACTATTTAAAGATATCCTACATGAAGTATGATGAGTGATGGACAATCAAGGTACACAAATTGATCATTTAATATATATTTTAATAATTTACATTTGCAAAAAATTTATTATACATTTTTTGCATATATAATTTTTTAAAATTATATCCAAAAAATTTGAATGCTCCAGAAATTTTTGAATGGTTAGATTTTCAAAGTAAAGTTGACTAAAAAAGATTCAGTGAGTTCATTCTATAAAAATAAACTTTTATACATGCCATTCATTTAGAGGGAACAAATATTTGAGTAAACCTTCATAAAAAAGATAATTGGTCAATTCTCTAAATGTTATTAGAATATTTATAATGGAAGTACCTTTAGCATAATATGTTTCTCTACATTATATAAAACATTATCACTGAATAACCTTTTCTCACAGAGGTTAATCTAACAAAGGATGAATTGAAAAGTTATTTTTTGCAAAAGTTGAAAAATTTATTAAAAGATTGTGGAAGAAGCTTTAAGAATTTTCCAATAATTCCAGCATCGATTTATAATGCAGAATAACTTGATATTACCAATAGACTAATCCTTGAGGAACTACATTATAATAAAAACCCTCTGTATAAAGACATGAAAAACTTCTGAATAAATTTAATAAAGGAGCAAAGAATAGTTTATGACAAAATCATAACCACAATGAAACATTAATTTAATAGTTGCACCTAGCGGGATTGCATTACTTTTATTCCCCGGAGGTCGAACAACCCATTCAAGATTTGCTATACTACTCAATGTAGTTAAAGATTCAACATTGTAATATAATACAGGGTAATCCTCTTGCAAGTTTGATTGTGAAGACGAAATTTAATTATTTGTGATGAGGTACTAATGATGCATAAATATTATTTTGATGCTCTCGATAAAACATTAAGAGATATTCTTAGATTTGAATATGTATCTAATTTAGATCAGCTATTTTGAGGTAAAATAATTGTTGTTAGTGGTGACTTTAGACAAATTATACTGGTCATTACAAAGGTAACAAACAAGATTGCAAGTGCTACCTTTAATTCCTTATATTTGTAGGCTAACTATCAAATACTAGAGCTAACAAAAAATATGAGGTTAGAAGGTAATCATGCAGAATCATATTTGAATGATCTAAGAGAATTTTAGATCGGATTTAAGTGTTTGGCAATGATATGATTGGTAATTAAGTTGATGAAATTTGAAAAGTTCCTATCCCTAATGATTTTATTATTAATAATTGTGACGATCCAATTTTTACCCCTGTGGACAACATATATCTAGCTTTTTTTGTCATTGTAGTGATGCAACATACCTATAGAAAAAGAAGAATTCTTTCTCCCACTCTTGACATGGTGGAATCCATCAATGAGCATATGATATCACCCAATAATTGAAGGAACAACATTCTTGAGTTTTGATAAAATATGCATGTAAAAAGATATATTTATAGCTTCAAAATAAGTACATACTCCTGAATTCCTAAATACTATAAGATCTCTGGAATACTAGATTATGCCATCACTTTGAAAGTTAGTGTACCCATTATGTTATTGAGAAATATATATCAATCTTTAATGGACCAAGATTAACCACACTAGAATTGAAAATTGGATTATTCAGACAAAAGTTTTATTAGGAAATATAAATAGACAAAAGGTTTCCATACCAAGAATGTCATTGATTCCGTCTGATTTAAGAATACCCTTTAAGTTTCAGCGAAGACATTTTTCAATGGCTATATTATTTGTCATAACTATAAATAAAAGTAAAGGACAATCTTTATCTCATGTTGAGTTATACTTGAAGAAAATAATAGTCATACATGGTTAGTTTTATGTTGCCATATCACGGGTGACAAGAAGGAAGGAGTTAAAGATTTTGGTATATGATAAGAAGGGAGAAACTTTCAAATGAAGAAACAAATGTAATTTTCAAAAAAGTTTATCATAATTTAATTAGAGAATTATAGCAACTGTAATCTAAATTTCAATTTTTTAATACTTTTTTTAGTCAGAATAAACATGAATAGCAAAAAGTTAGGTAGTAATGTAAGAAAGTTATTAGTATAGTTGCCTTTTCACTAATCCAGTTTGAATATTCAGTTAGGGCATATTAGTTTTATGTATAATTTGGTTAATATTCAGATAGTTAATTTGATGTAACATTATTGTGTTACACTTTGCTATATTATATGCTAAATCACTATTTCTTTTTATTTTTAGCTATAAAATATTTGAGTTTTGATTAATAAAACTTCTGTTTGATCAATATACATTACACATCTTTATTAGATGAGTCATCAATGATAAATTAAACATGATCATCAGAATCATGAATAAAGGAATAGCAAGAAGGCCAAACTACATGATCAAATTCATAATCATGAATGTGACCATTACGTTGATTTACATCTATAATTTGGTTCTTACATCTTATTCCTAACTCCCCGTTAAGATCAATATTATTAAAGTGGCGTAAGGAAAGTAATGCAAGCTATGGACACCTATCAAGAATGGCTTGAATACCTATATTTTCCAATGTATTCTCAAAAAGTGTAAGTTTGCTCAATTAAGGCACACTTCTAGTGGTAGCTTATCAAATATTTTTATTTTTAAATTAACTTATTAAATATTTCTCACAAAAGCAAGGGTAGAATCAAAATCACATGCAAAAATAATATACAAGAGGGATTAAAATGATAATCAAAACACCAGCAGTCACCACATAAACAAGAAACCAACACCAAATAACAACATAATACACCATATTAGACATAAATGACGTATCATCTGCCATAAATTCATCAATACAATAATAAAAATGTACAAGACAAAACTGAAGAATCATTAGGCCCACAATTTTTTGGTAACTTAAGCATGTTGTTTCAGTATATATTGGATCATTTTTAGTTGCATCAAGATCAGATCTCATTTTCATGGTCAAACCAAAAAATGAAAAGAAAATAGATGGAAGAAGAAGGCTTAGCGGATATTTCTAAGACCATAAAATCAGGGACAAAATAGATAAATTAGGAATCTCTCAATGATTAGCCTGATATCCAACAACAAACAATTTTAATTCTGTCGAACCTAAATAATGTCAAATAGAATTAAACTCACCATCTGGGGTTAGTGAAAAACAACTTTTACTAAAAATGATCGTCATAAATAGAGAAAAAAATTGCAATACAGAGACCCATTTTGATTTCATTTGAAAAATACATATTTGAGCTTAGTTTTTCACTTAAGAAGTAAAGTATTTACAAGTTGACGAATGAAGACAATGGTGAGGCTTTGGTATAATTAACTGAGATGATTATGGATGTTACAATGAAAAAAATCAATAAAATTGAAGTATAAATCATAAAATGAGAAAAAGAGAGAGGGGGAGTGCGACTTTGTGTATGTCATGATCCAAAATATGAGGGTCATGATGGCACTTGACACGACAAACCTTGACAAGAAGTTCTATCACACAAACTGATACGAAAAGGGAAATAACTATCCAAACCCAAGGCTAAGCTTCTAGAATGAAGCTGAATGTAAGACCCCTTAAAATTTTTATCATTTTACTTTTTACCCCCTACGTGTGTAATCTAATTATATTTAGGGGTGTTAAAAGGGTATTTGAGAAAAGTTTTGAAATTTTTTGAAGGAGTTCGGGGTTATTTTAGGACCTCAAGGCAGTGAGGGTCCACGATAGGTCCATGTCACGTAGGTTAACCTGCACAATATTGGCATGGCATGGAGGATAACCTCAGAGATAACGACATGCTATATAGTATGTTATTTTATCTAGTTTTTTTTTCACTTGGGGTGAGGGGCTTTTGGTCTTTTTACCCTTTGTACGACCTTTAAACATAAAATAAGCCTATTTTTTCAGGCTTTTAAGGATTGAAATCATCTATTCTTTCTTAAAACTCAAAACCTAAGAACATTCAAGGGTTTCATAGAGAATTCATCATTCGAGCTCCAAACTTCAGATTGACTTTAATTTCTTGTGTGTTTCTGGCATGTATCTCTTCCCTAAATTTTAATTTTATATTATGGCATAAATTGGATGGATTTTCTTATGATTTAAATTATGGGTTTTGAAATTGGATTGAGGGGTTTATGGTGTTACAGATTGAATTACTTGTATCATATTTCAAATTGATTATTTATGCTTTAAATTGATGTTTTTGGGACTGAATTGGTATATTAGTTAAATGGGTGGAATGGCAGATAGGGGTTTCCCCAAAATTGATGAATTTTAGCCTGGAATTTCATGAACCTCATCCCACTTTGTAAATTTGAGTTTTAATATGGAGAATTGGATAGTTTAACTTGCTTTTCAACCAAATGCATTGCATTAATGGAGATAAAAATGGATTTGGATGGTCTTGGTGGCTATAGTTTGGATTTTAATGGAAATTAGGAGTCAATGTGGTTATGTGTATTGGTTTGGAATAATTACTTTAGCTTGCATGTGTATTGGTATAATGATACCAAGTGGTAAATGCCTTAATGAATGACTCTTGGTTAATGGTTTGAATTATGTGTAAATTATTTTAATTTAGAATTAAAAAGGGTTGTGTAGCTCACCGTGAATGGGTAAGTCATGAGGGGACAAAAACTAGAAACTATGTCGGCATTGGGGGTCTATATGACCGTTTTCTTGACAAACATATGATATATATTTGGGATGGATATTGCTCATGGTTGTTTTAGTTTTTGCTTGAATTTTCCTCGATTCATGTGACTAACATCTACTGAGGCCCTTTTAGTAGGGAAGCTGAACCCATATAGGCCATGGGTGCCCTTAGGACAGATCGAGGAACACAGTATAGGTTAATGATTTTCAACTCTCATATTCATAACCCTTAGTCTATCCTAATATCTTATATATGTATATATGAATGTGTGCACGTGGTTTTGACTGATTTTAGACATTGCATTATTTTATCACTTTTTATGAGTTACATGCCTGTGCTTATCCCACTGACCATCCTAGGACACTACATCATTTCATGATGTAGAGTATTAAGACTTTTTTATTTCTCCTATGCAGTGTTAGGTGGATTAGCATGTCTGTTGAGTTGCGGTGAAGTGGTGAGACTCCATCCTTCAGAAGGGCTTATTCTTTCATTATTTTTCCTTTAATGATTCAGTACTTTTGGATTATTTTTAGTCATATTCAGGGGCATATCCCAACTTAGTCAATATTCTAGTTTAGAGGCTTTCATGGACAAATTTGGGTTGGTTATTGATTGACTTTTAGATTTTATTTGAGTTATCTATTTTTTGTTCATTACTATCTTTTATGGGATTTTGCTTTATCTTTATTATTATTTTTATGCTCATGAGGTTAGGCTAAAGGGGTGGTCTCCGATCCATAGTGGGCTTGAGATATCCATCATGGCCAGGCCCTAGTTTGGGTTATTACAAGTTTGGTGTAACTCCCTCAAATTTTGATCCAAAGGCAAGTCTACCATTCTTTTGCAATGATCAGGTATTCATGGTTAGATCAAGAGTTGACAAGAACTGGTGAGCTTCCATCCATTCAAAAGACTTCAATTCATATATTAGTTTTTATGACTTGGACTTTGTTTTGGTCTTGTTTTTGGCTATGGTCAGGGGCATATCTTGACTCTCCATTGGTACTCAATTTTGTTAGAGGCTTATGGATATTATGGAGTTAGGTATTATTGATGGTTTTATAATTTGATATTACTTAGACAGTTATGTCATCTCTCATGTTTTAATTTTATACACACATCATGTTCCATTTGGATAGTCTAAGGGGGTGGTTTTGGGTCCTTTTTAGATTTGAAATACCCATCATGGCCAGTCGTGGTTTGGGTCATGACAATTGATATAAGAGTACAATTTATATTCTTTGGGTGTCCACAAAGTCATGTTGAGTAGTGCAATACCCCACATATTTAGGCTAGACTTTGCACTATTGTTCCTACATGTGTATACTCTAATCCCTTGATTTATATTTTAATACATATATAATCATTATCCTAGTAAGAAGAGTGCTTATGAGGTGAGTAATGTTTATAGAGCAAAGTTGAGCTAAGAGCCTTTAATTCGGCCAAATTTTGGTATTTGATTCTATAAGGGTCTACTTTGAACTTGTATAACTTTTGATATATGTGGAATTTTTCAGCTCAATACCAACCAAATTATAGATAATTGAATTATATTTCCAACGATACCAATTTCACCTTAATTCGATACCTGAGCGAAAAGTTACGATCATTTTTGTAAGACACTAAGGGTTCGTGCCGCAAGGGATATTCCCCCAGAATAAGGGTCATTTTACGAGGGTTGCTTCCTGGGAATAAAGTTTATTCCATGGGGGCTATTCCCTCACCATTTCAGCTTCTTAAAGGGTCAAGGGGCAATTGGGTCTTTTCTCTCAACCCAAGTCATCCAAAACACGATTTGGGACACTTAAAAGGGCATTATTTTCCCATCTTCCTAAAAAAAACTCATGTATAAACCCTCTCCTTTCCCAAGAACACCAATCCAAGATTCTTCTCTCAAGAACTCACAAATTCAAGCTACAATTTCAAGATTTCTTTAAGAATTCATTCAATTAAGGTATGTGGGATTTTGAACAAGATTAATCTTTTATCCTTATGCCCAAATATATGATTTTCAAGTTGAATTTATATGGTTTAAGTTATAGTTCATTCCCAAATCTTCATGTGTTTAAAGCATAACATTATCATGTGATTTAAGGGACTAAGGAGTATAAAAGTTGTACTTATTAATGTTGTAAACTACACGTTTGATATTTTTTCTTGAATTCATTATTTTGATGAGAAATTGTTAGTCTCCATGCTTAAATTCATGTATTATACTTATGTGTTGAACTGTCCAATGTTTTGGGTGTCTAAATTTTGACTTTATCTTACTATTTTAAGAGTTGTTATCGTATTTTAGAAATCCTTCAGTGCTGTCGGGTTATGAATACCCGATACCTATGTGTTTACTTGTTATTTCATACTTTTCAAATTATAAGTCATTTAGCTCATGATTTTATTGCTTAACTAAGTTTGTTATGCTCATGCCGAGAACTATCAGTTTACATATTTATGATTACTTCAGAATCTATATGCCCTGCTCTTTTCAATATACCATGATCTAAGCTTATAAGTTATTAGTGCATGCACTAGTTAGTATTTCAGTGTCTTTTAGTTGGAGTAGGATTTAACATCGAGTGAGAAGTGTGGGTTAAGCGCATCCTACTTTCCTAGAAACTACGTGCCGCCGTAGGCTTAGAGGCCTTGCCAGAGAGTGTTTACCCTTGCCTAATATGGGCTTAGTTTATTGATCACTCTAGTTCAGGTTCTACTCTGATGGCAAGGATATAACAATCTTCCTCAATATGCGTCAGACATTGGACTACATAAAAGCTCACTTGGTTGATGTTAGTTACAAGATAGCTCTCATAGTTTTAGTCTATATTTAGTATATCTCAGTTTAGGTTTGTTTAACAAAGAAATCAAATTTCTATAATTATTCAATCAGATTTACAGATCATTCATGTTATTCAGATTATGTCAGTACATGATATACTTGGTCTTTCTTCTCAGTTTTACATGTTTACGTGTTCTTGCTTATCATTCATACATGATCCTTAAATTAATTTTGTAGCATATTCAGTGTTACTTGAGAGTTACATTTAGTATTCATGTTTTATCGTTTCCCAACATCAGTTCAACTTATTCTACAAAAGTAAAGAGTTAAGAAACTAAGTGTAGTGATTAACAAACTTATTAGATTATATTTGTACTTATGTTTAAAGATACTTCAGATTTTAAGTTGATTTTAGTCTTTTGGTGAGTATACTCGGACTTAGCATGTATGTTTTAAGATTATGTATCTATTCAGTTTTACTTATTGCATTCACCCCAACTTACTCAATACATTCCAGAAGTACTGACCGCATATATGTCTGTGTGGCAAAATTATTTCATAATGTAGGTACTAGTGGTAGCCTACACATCATAATAAAATAGTTTGCAACTTTCAGCCAATAGGAGGTGAGTTCTTTTATTTTGAGGGCTCCAGTTAGTTGTAGTGCATGTACTATATTGTTATTATTCTTATTTATTTACTTATTTGTTGTCGTTGAAGGCATGTACCAACCACCTACAGTCAGTATAGTAGAGGCTTTATAGACAGTTATTTAGAGTCACTCATGTAATTTAAGTTCTTGCTTCAGATTTATCGTGTTGTAAACCATTCTAGTATCACATGTATTCAAATTTTCTTATGATCATGCTTCCATTCAGAAAATTTAGCTTATATAATTAATTTAATTCAAATGCTCAAGTATCATGCCAGTTCATGGGTTAGATTGGGATCACTTTTGGTTTTGAGCACCATGTTATGATTAGGAGTTAGTCTTGGGTCGAGATAAACTTGGTATCAGAGCACAAATTTCAAGTTTCCTAGGGTGTCTATGAAGCCGTGTCTAGTAGAGTCTTGTGAAATGGTATGATGGCGTCTATACTTTTGTTTGAGAGGCTATAGGGAATTTAAGAAATGTTTTCTTTCTTTCTTGTCTCAGATCATGCTGTAGAAAGGTTCTCTAAGAAACTTATACAGATTGTCATCATGCTCCATTTATGTCAACTCGGCCTTATTTTCAAAGTACCAAAACTAGTGAAGCTTAAATTTTTATAGATAGTGCTTTCTCAGACAATCCCCACAGATAGTTATGAGATTCCACAAAGGCTCAAAAGTATCCCACCAACGCCTTTATCTTCCAAAGTATAAAGAATTTTATTCATAATCCTAAAAAAATTATGCACTAAGCCAAAGTCAGATATGCCCTCAGATCCCATCTCAGAATCCTATGGCAACATATGATCTAGAGTTAAAAGCATGAACCCAAAAGATTTAATAGTAAAAAAGTGGGGATAGTGTTTATCTGGATTTAGCAAATTATATATTCATGGGGCTAGTTGTATGAAAGGTAAACCAGTATACTTGGAATAGTGCATGCAAGAATTTAAGTTTATAGATTCGAGATTATGTATATTGGTATGATCTATAGGTGTACCCAAGGTGATATGTGATTGTATTATTTCTAAGTTTTAAAGTGTGTGTGCTTCGATAGTACCCTTGAGTTGATAAGTGTTAATGAGACTAGTAATGCAGTATGTGATGTTCTTAGCAGCTAAGTTATGGGCTATAAGTTGTTGATGTTGGATGTTCAGGTGCGATGGTGATTTTTATGGTTTAGGAAAAAAATATAAGTTTAGGGATGTGATATTAGTAGGCTATGATGGAAGTAGTATGGTTCATTAATGGTTTGGGAATATCCATGTTAAGTATTAGAATCTAAGTTTGAATCTTGGAGGATTGAGCTAATAGAAAGAAGAGTTGAAATTCTAGATGGTGTGAACTCAGGGTATGGTGATACTCACAAAGATGCTAAGTTAGTAAGTGTTTAAGTTATTGTATGATGACTATTGGGGCTATAGAAAGTTAAGTGTTCTATCTCAGAAAGAAGTATTAATGTGGGTTTTCCAATTTCATGTATAGTCTTTAAGGGTGAGTTTATTATTTATGTGTGTTACTATTTCTCGATCTCTAATGTAAAGTGGTTTCAGTTCAGTTTAGTGTTAATTAAAGGGGTCTACAGACTTAGAATGATAACTTTAATCTAAGGGGGAGATGATAAAACAAGAAACAAAGTCAGGATCTCAGATTCTAGTAGTGAGGATAGTGTGTTGTAGAACAACACTAGGGGAGGAAGATACCTTACCCAATGTTACGTCAGTGCAAATTTTTGCACTTTAGTCATTATGACATCTACTTATGCCTTACATGTCAACTCCATGATCATTTCTCATATTCATGCACTTTTCATAGAATCATGTACGCATCCAATTCCTACCATATTGAGTTCCAATTCACTAAGCAGTACGAATCACATTCCATGAATTATGATTTCCAAACTTAGGTCATGCAGCTCATGACTCATGTACTCATGCTTTACAATGTGCTCAATTCCTATAACTTATGGTGTACTCTTAATGATCAGTGAAAATTCAAATTTATGGCCTGTATGCCCTCAGTTTTGATCTTTGTGATGAATTCATACCTTTGATACTCTATTCCTCAGGCCTCATTTAAGTTTTAAGGTTATGTATAGTATTCTTTCATGCTTCAAGACCTCATGTTCTAACTTTTTGGTGACCTCTCCTTATGAAATGATAGTGGTGATGAACGATTGTTTAGATAGGAGAAAGCAATTGCTCCTTATTAGGGAAAGATTTTATATGCTTGCTTTATCTAAGAATATACGTTTGAAGAAAGATTGAGGCAAAGCTTTGGGTATATGTCATGGTTAGTTGAGGTGCAAGAAAGTTGTTATTGATAGAGGTTTAGTGAATATGAGAAAAATTCTTTAATGGGTGTTTACCTTGAAGTTCGTATATGGTTATAATGATAGGCTTGAATGTCATGTTGGTATATAGGTGGATGAATGCATTGTGCGCTAGTGAATTCCTAGTAAAAGGTTGAGTTTAGTTGTTGAAGTAACAAGAAGAATTATTCTTGAGACGAGAGTTGTAAAACATGCATGGGTTGTCGAATTCATGGTTTATACTAGTAATATGGTGTTATGTGTTATACTTTTTAATTTTGTGTTATGCTTGAACTTGGTGAGAGTAGGTAGTTAAACTCGGACTTTGGCTGGAATGGTTATATGTGCCTCTGTGAGAATTATAAGTTGAATCAAATGAGCATGGGATTTAAGTAGAAAAGTATAGTTGAGGGAGCATTTTAGAAGTGTGGCTAAGCTTTAAAGTTAGAAGTTGCATTAACTAAGGCCTAATAAGTTTTATAGTCCTATGTTCTATGTTATAGAGTTATAGATATGTTGGGATTCATTATTTAGATATTGAATTCAGATTATACCTAAGATTTTTTTCTCCTAATAATATTAGAACTTCTTAAAAAGAGTGTTGAAGAAATACTCCAGTCGAGGATAAGCATTCAGTATGATTTTATCCATATAGCAAACAATTTAGTTTATCAATCAGACAGACAAGTTCCTATGGTTTTCCATCTTCCCATCTAGTATTACTATCCAAATTTCCATGAGTATGGCCATTCCATGAGGTAATTCATTCACGTACATGCATATTGCGAATTCAGTTTAGTTCATGCATCATATTTCAGATTCTGCTATTTAGCCAAGATTCAGTTTATAAATGTTTAGTGAATGACCTCAGTTTTCCATGTATTCCAGCTTAGACATTGTGATACCCCCTGTACAACCTTGGTCTCGTTATCTCATGATTTGTGCTTACATAATGGAATTGGTGATGCAATGAGGCCTTTTTCTTTTGGTTTTAAATGCATTTTGTTTAGGGACAGTCTTTAATGAGAAGTTACATACCTTATTCCATCCTTAGTAACTTTTGGAATTTTTGTGCATCAGTTATCACTTAATAGTTCTATACTTATGATCGTATCATGAATATTTCAAGTGAGTTCTAAACTCTCAGCATGAATGACATCCTTATAGTCAATAAAGTCAATTCAGTTCAAAAATTAGTATCATGATAAAAAGTTATAATGTTTCATCTCAGGTACATCCCTCATTAGCAGACGTATCATGTATACATTATTATATACTTTTAACACTTCAACAAGTTCCTATCCATCATTCGAGAATGACTGATTCAAAGGGGGAGATAATAAAACACCTCACATTTTCAGGCTAGACTTTGAACTATCGTTCGTACATGTGTAAACTCTAATCTTATGATTTACATTAGAATACATGTTTCATAATCATTATCCTAGTAATAAGAGTGGTTATGAGGTGAAAAGTGTTCATAGGAATCACTTAGACCAAAGTTGATCTAAGAGACTTTGATTCGGCCAAATTTTGGTATTCGATTCAACAAAGGTCTACTTTGAACATGTATAACTTTGATATATATGGAATTTTACAGCTCAAGACCCACCAAATTATATATCATTGAATTATCTTTCAACCGATACCAATTTCTCCTTAATTTGATACCCGAGCAAAAAAGTTATAACCATTTTTGTGAGAAACAGTAAGGGTTCATGATTATGCCTGTGCTGCAAGGGATATTACCCCATAGTAACATTTTTATAATGAGGTTTTCTCCCTTGGAATAAAGGTCACTCCCAGGAGACAATTCCCTCATTATTTCTGTTTCTTAAAAGGTTAAGGGCCAATTGGCTCTTTTCCCCTCGACCCAAGTCATCCAAAACATGATTTGTGACACTCAAATTGGCATTATTTGCCCATCTTCCTTAAAATAACTCACGTAGAAACCCTTCCCTTTCCCAAAAACCATAATCCAAGCTTCTTCTCTCAAGAACTCATGAATTCAAGCTTCAATTTCAAGATTTCTTCAAGAATTCATTCAATTAAGGTATGTGGAGTTTTGAACAAGGTTAATATTTCATCCTTGTGCCCAAATGTATGATTTTCAAGTTGAATTTATCTGTTTTAAGTTAGGGTTCATTCCCAAATCTTCATGTGTTGAAAGCATAGCATTATCATGTGATTTAAGGGACTAAAGAGAATAAGAGTTGTACTTATTCATGTTTTAAACTACAAAATTGATATTTTGTATTGAATTTCATTTTTTTGATGAGAAATTGTTATTCTCCTAAGTTTAATATATCTCCATGCTTTAATTCACGTATTATACACATATATTAAATTGTCCATTGTCTTAAGTCTCTGAATTATGACTTCATATTACTATTTTAAGAGTTGTTATCATATTTTAGAAATCATTTAGTCCTGGCAAGTTATGAATACTAATGCCTATGTGTTTACTTGTTATTTCATACTTTCAAATTATAAATCAGTCACTCTATGATTTTATTGTTAAACTCAGTTTGTTATGCTAATGCTGAGCACTATCAGTTTATATGTTTATGATTACTTCAGAATTTGTATGCACTATTGTTTTAAAAATACCATGACCTTAGCTTATAAGTTATCAGTGCATGCACCTGTTAGTATTTTAGTTTCTTTCAGTTGGGAGTAGGATTTAGCACCGAGTAGGAAGTGTGGGTTTAACAAATCCTACTTTTCTAGAAACAACATGCCACCGTAGATTTAGGGGCCTCGCCAGAGAGTGTTTCCCCTTACTTAATATGGTCTCAGTTTAGAAATCACTCTTGTTTAGGTTCTACTTCGATGGAAAGGATGGAACAACCCTCCCCAACGTGGGACAGACATTGGAATCCATGATATCTCATATAGTTTATATCGATTACATGATAGCTCCCACAGTTTTAGTCAATATTCAGTTTATCTCAGTTTAGGTCTGTTTGACCAAGTAATTAGATTTCAATAATTATTCTATTTGTTTTATAGATAATTTGTGTTATTCAGATCATGTAAGTACATGCTATACTTTGTCTTGCATTCTCAGTTTTACATGTTGACATTTTCATGCTTAGCATCCATAAATAATCCTTAATTCAATTTTGTAGCATGATCAGCATTACTTGAGATTTCTATTCAGTATTCATGTTTTACTATTTCCCAGCTTTAGTTCTACTTATTCTACAAAATTATAGTGTTAAGAAACTAAGTATAGTGATTCACCAGCTTATTAGATTGTGTTTGTACTCATGTTTTAAGATACTTTATATTTTTAGTTGATTTAGTCTTGGTAACTCTATTCATACTTAGCATGTATATTTTATGATTATGTATCTATTCAGTTTTACTTATTGTATTCACCCCCAATTAATCAGTATATTCTATAAGTACTGACCACATATACGTTTGTGTGGCTACATTATTTCATAATGTAGATACAAGTTGTAGCCACAAAACATAATTAGATAGTTTGTATCTTTTAGCCAGTAGGAGATGAGTTCTCTTATTTAGGGTACTCTACTCAGTTGTAGTTCATGTACTATATTGTTATTATTCTTATGTATTGATTTGTGGTAGTTGGAGGCATGTTCCCGCCACCTGCAGTCAGTTTAGTAGAGGCTTCATAGAAAGTCAGTCAGAGTCACTCATGTAATTCAAGTTCCTGCTTTAGTTTTATCGTGTTGTAAACCTTTTTAGTATCACATGTATTTAGATATTATTATTGTGCTTCTATTCAGCAAATTTAGCTTATATAATTAATTTAATTCAGATGCTCAAGTATCATACCAGTTCATGGGTTAGCTTAGGATCACTTGTGGTTATGAGCACCGTGTTATGACTAGGGGGTAGTTTTAGGTCATTGCAAATAAAGTACTTTTCATTGGTGTATAGCATGACATACTTATAATAAGGGGGATACAAGACTTTTAGGAATGTTTCCTTTCTTATGTTCTATTTCTGGCAATAAAGTTTAGTGTTATGAAACTTCTATAACTCCTGGCTTATTCATGTTTTAGATAATGCCTCTTTGAAGATCTGATCTTTCTAGAAACTCTACTAGGAACTCTGTTCCACCTGAGGAGAATGTGGAGGGGACTTAACCTGCTTATAGAGTGCAAACTCAGTCTAGGGTTCTTGCTCCTGATTGTACTACTTTACGTTGAGTTCCACCTCTCCTTACTAATTCTAATGCAGAGTTTCGCTGGTTTATTTATTTGCTTACACAGTTAGTGACATCCTAGTCTCATCAGTCGAATTATGTTAGTTTTGTTGCTCCTTCATCGGAGGTCATTTAGGCTAGCTATTTCATGAGGTTGAATCCCCTATCCTAAAAAGCTCTAAGGTTGAGGAGTATCCTCAGGGGTTTGTGGATAATATTAAGAAGTATTTTTGAGTGATCCATGCTACTAATTCTGAAGGTGTAGAGTTTTTTGTATATCAGCTAAAAGTTACAGTTTATCAGTGGTATAATGATTGGGAGAAATTGAGTGGTGATGATGTAGAGCTGGCAATATGGGATGAGTTTTTGGGTACCTTTCTTGATCATTTCTTTCCTTAGGATATGAGAAAATCTAATGCTAAGGAGTTTATGATTTTGAAGCAAGGCAAGATGAGTGTGAAAGAACATGCATTAAAATTTCAGCAGCTGTCTTGTTATGCTCCGCAGTTGGTTCTAGCCAAAAGTCTAAAATACATAAGTTTAATTTTGGGTTATCCGATGACATGGTATTGGTATGTAAGGCTTCAATGTTTAATAATGACATAGATATCTCCAGACTTATGGTTTATATAAACTAGGTAGAGGATGAGAAATAAGAAGAGATAAGAGAGAGGCAGAATAAGAAGTTTAGGTATTCAAAGTAGGGTGTGGGACAGTAGAATAGTGGGGAAGATAATAGACAATGGACCAAGAAAAGAACTAGGGAAATTTTTATTCTTCTGCTAGTGCTCCCTATTCAAATCCTTTAGGTGATCATCGTTCTTAGGCAGGCAATGATCCTAAGTCATAAAGTACCTAGTTTTAGGATAGTGGAGCACAGTCAGCCCTACCTTATCCTCCCTGTCATTTTTATGGCCATTTTAACTATGGATATTGTGAAGAGGAGAAAAATAATGTTATAATTATGGTCAGATAGGACATATACAACGAGATTTTCCTTCACTAGAGTTGTCACTGGGGCTAGTAAAGTTTTGATCACCACATCTTTAGCTCATGCACTAAAGAGAGATACTTTTGGTATCGGCACTATACAGAATCGTCTCTATGCACTTGCTAATTTCTAGGAATCTAAGGCATCTTCAAATATTTTTATTGGTATTTTACAACTCTTTTCCCGTAATGTTTATTGTTTGCTTGATCCGAGTTCTACCTTATCTTATGTGACCCCTTATGTGGCTGTGCATTTTGGTTTTGGTCTCGAAAGTATTTCCAACCCCTTTTCAGTGTCTATTCCAGTGGGTGATTCTATAGTTGCTATAAAAATCTATTGGGATTATGTGGTTTCTATCTTTCATTGGGAGGTGTTGGTGGATTTGATAGAGTTGGATATAGTGGATTTTGATGTCATCTTAAGGATGGATTTTATTTACTCATGATATGCTTTTCTAGATTGTAGGACCCAAAAGGTTAGTTTACAATTCCCTAATTAATTGATAATTGAATAGGAGGGAAGTTCCTTTGTGTCTAAAGGGAAGTTTATTTCCTATCTTTGAGCTCAAAAGTTGATTTCAAAAAGGTGTTTGTATCATCTAGTTTGGATTAAGGATTTTAATTTGGAGGTTCCCTCCTTGAAATCTATCCTTATGGTTAGTGAAATTCCTAAAGTATTTCCTGATGATCTTCCTAGAATTCTTCCAGATAGGTAAATAGATTTAGGATTGATCTTCTACCAGATATTTTTCCTAATTCTATTCATCCTTATAGAATGGCTCCAGCAAAATTAAAGGAGCTAAAGGAGCAGTTAAAAAATCTTCTTAATATGGGTTTCATTTATCTAAGTGTTTCTCCGTGGGGCGCCCTTGTGCTTTTCGTGTGAAAGAAAGAAGGGTCTCTTTGGATGTGTATAGATTATCATTAGCTAAATCAGGTTACAGTGAAAAATAAGTACCCCCTTCTTAGGATTGATGACCTTTTTGACAAACTGTAGGGTGCTAGATTCTTTTCTAATATTGATCTAAGTTTGGGCTATCATCAGTTGAAAATTAAGGGGGTTGATATTCCCAATACTGCTTTTAGGAAGTTTTTGAATTTGCTTATTATTGTCTTCATTGATGACATCTTGGTGTACTCTAAGAGTGAGAGAGATCATGCCAATCATCTCCAAGTTATGTTGTAGAATC
Organism: Capsicum annuum; assembly: GCF_002878395.1. Classification (NCBI taxonomy): domain Eukaryota; kingdom Viridiplantae; phylum Streptophyta; class Magnoliopsida; order Solanales; family Solanaceae; genus Capsicum; species Capsicum annuum. Next base: position 52,159,554 of record NC_061118.1, read on the forward strand.
TTAAGGACCAGAAATTGTATGCTAAATTTTCTAAGCATGAGTTTTAGTTTAATATTTTGACCTTTCATGGGCATGTTATTTCTTCTGAGGGGATCAAGGTGGATCTAAGAAATTTGAGGCAGTTAAGAAATAGCCTAGACCCATGACTCCAATCGATATTAGGAGTTTCTTAGGTTTGGTCGGGTATTATAAGAGGTTTATGGAGAGTTTCTCTTCTATTGATACTTCATTTACAAGTTGACTCAGAAAAAGGCAAAGTTCTTATAGTCTGCTGCTTTAAGGGTAGTTCTGTGAAGTTAAAGGATAAGTTGACTTTTACGCTAGTTTTGACCCTACCCGAGGGTACAGATGGTTTTGTTGTGTGTTTGTAATGCATCCCATGTATAACTTTGTTGTGTTTTGATGCATCATGGTAAGGTTGTGGCCTATACTTCTACCTAGCTTAAGGTTCATGAAATGAATTATCTGACTCATAATTTAGAGTTGGAGATTATAATTTCTTTCTTTGAAGATTTGGCTTCATCATCTGTATGGGGTGCATCCGGATATCTATCCAGAACATAAGAGCCTACAATATGTGTTTACTTAGAATGAGTTGAATCTCGAGTAGAGGCGGTGGCTCAAATTGCTTAAGGATTACGACATGATCTTGCATTACCATCTAGGTAAAGTTAATGTTGTTGTTGATACTCTTAGCTAGTTATCTATGGGAATATTATCTCACATGGATGAGGAGAAGAGAGGGTTGGTGAAGGATATTCATCGGTTGTCCAATTTGAGAGTCCGTCTTTTAGATTTCAAGGATGGGGAAGTAATTATTAAAAAGGTGGTAAAGTCTTCTCTTGGTACCGAGGTGAACAAGAAGAACGTTTTGGATCCTATACTTATGTAGATTAAAGATGATGTGGCTTAGCAAAAAGGTAATGGCTTTTCTGATTGGGGGAGATGGTATTCTGAGGTAGCAAGGTAGGTGGTGTGCTCCTGATATTGATGGGCTGTTGGAAAGGATTTTGACAGAGGCTCATGTATCTTGATATACAGTTCATCTGGGTTCAACTAAGATGTACCATAACTTGAAGAAGGTCTATTGGTGGAACTATATGAAGCGAGATATGGAAAACTTTATTGCCAAATGTATGGTTTGTCAGCAAGTTAAGGTTGAATCCTTGAGGCCTGGTGGAATATCCCAAGATATAGAGTTGCCCATGCGGAAGTGGGAGATGGTAAATATGGATTTCATTATGAGTCTTCTATGGTATCGCAATTAGTATAATTTTATTTGGTTCATTGTGGATAGGATGGCTAAGTCTGCTCACTTCTTGCTTGTGAGGACTTACTACATAGGAGAGGATTCTTCTAAGTTGTTCATTCAAGAGATTGTGAAGCTGCAGGGTGCACCAGTGTCCATCATTTTAGATCAAGGTATGTCATTTTCATCTCACTTCTGGTGCTAGTTTAAGAAAAATTTAGGTACACAGGTTAACCTTAGCATCGCTTTCCACCCTCGAATGGATGGACAAGTGAAGCATACTATTCTAACTTTGAAGGATATTCTAAGGGCCCATTTGATTGATTTTAAGGGAAGTAAGGTGGATTATTTGCCTCTTATTCAGTTTACGTATAACAATAGTTATTATTCAAGAATTTAGATGGCTCCTTTTGAGGCTCTTTATGGGAGAAGGTGTAGATCTCATATTAGATGGTTTGAGATTGGTGGACTAGGTTGTTTGGTCTTGACTTGGTTTACAAAGCCATGGAGAAGGTGAAAGTGATTAGAGAAAGACTTAAGACTGCTCAAAGTCTCCAAAATTCTTATGCGGATGTGAGGCAAAAAGAATTAGATTTTGAAGTAAGTGATTGGGTATGCCTGAAGGTGTCTTCTATGAAAAGAGTCATCAGGTTTGGGAAGAACGGAAATCTTAGTCCTCGATACTTTGGTCCATATCGTATTTTGAGGACAATTAGGAATGTTACTTATGAGTTGGATTTGCCTGCGAGTTTGGGCTCCATTCATCCTTTCTTTCACGTGTATATGATGAAAAAGTTTTATGAGTAATCCTTTCTTGATAGTGCCTATTGAGGATGTTGGTGTAACGGATTCCTTATCTTATGAGGAAGTCCCGATTTATATATTGGATAGGAAAGTTTGTAGATTGAGGACCAAGGATTTAGCATCGGTGAAGGTTCTTTAGAGAAACCAAAAGGTGAAAGAAGCTACATAGGAAACTAAGGAAGATATGAAGGCCAAATAACCATTCTTGTTTCTCGGATTGGATGAAAGTACTTAAGGTATGAGTTTCATTTTCATCTTGTCATTTGATTCTAGTGTATTCTTGATATTCTCATGCTAAAGTATCCTAACTTATCATTCAGGGACGAATGATCCCAAGGGGGGATAATGTAAGACCCTTTAACATTTTGATTATTTTATTTCTGACCCTCATGCATGCATAATATCAATTTTTGACTTGAATTATATTTAGGGATATTAAAATAGTGTTTGGAGAAAGTTTCAAAATTTTTTAAAGTGGATTGGGTTCATTTTGGGATCTTAGGCAATAAGAGTCCGCGATAAGGTTGTGACATGGAGGTTAACCTCAGCAATATCGGCGTAGCATGGAGGATAACCTCTGCGATAATGGCGTGTCATGCCAGTGTGTTAATTTCATCCAGTTTGGCTTTTTTTTTACTTTGGGTGAGGGGCTTTAGGTTTTTTTAATCCCTTATATGATATTTAAACATAAAATAAGATTTTTTTTTTAGTTTACAGAAAAAATAATTATATTCTCCTTCTTAAAACTCAAAACCCAAGAATATTCAAGGGTTTCACAGAGAATTCATCATCCCAGCTCCAAACTTCAGGTTGACTTAAATTTCTTGTGTGTTTTAGGCATGTTTCTCTTTCCTAAACTTTAATTTTATATCGTGGCATGAATCCAATGGATTTTCATGTGATTTAAATTGTGGGTTTTGAAATTGGGTTGAGGGGTTTTGGTTGTTACTGATTGAATGACTTGTCCCATGTTTTGAATTGATTATTCATGCATTAAATTAATGTTTCTGGGACTGAATTGGTGCAGTATTTAAATGGTTGGAATTGGGGACATGAGTTTCCCCAAATTGGATGAATTTTGACCTAGAATTACATGAACCACAACCCACTTTGTAAATTTGATTTTTATTATGGAAAATTCCATGGTTTAACATGCTTTGGAACCCAATGCATTGCATTAATGGATAAATGGATATAAAAATTAATTTGGATGGCCTTGGTAGCCATTGTTTGGATTTTAATGGAACATGGGAGACAATATGGTTATGTGTATTGGTTTGGGATAATTAATTTAGTTTATAAGCATATTGGTATGATGATACCAAGTGGTAAACGCCTTAACGAATAAATCCTGGGTTAATAGTTTGAATTGTGAGCAAATTATTTTAATTTAGGCTTAAAGGGGGTTGTGTATCTCACTCTGAAGGTATAAGTCCCAAAGGAACGAACACTTGAAACCACGTTTACCGACATTAGAGGTCTATATGACCGTGTTATTAATACACACACAATATATATATATATATGGGATATCTTTTGCCCATGGTGGCTTTAGTTTTCCCTCAAATTTTTCTCAGTTCATGCGGATAACATGCACTGGGCACCTTTCAGTAGGGAAGCTGAACCCATATAGCCCATGGGTACCCAGAGGATGGATTGAGCTACACGGTCCAGGTTAATGATTTTAAACTCTCATGTTCATGACCCTTACCCTATCGCGACATCTTATATATGTATATATGAATGTGTGCTCGTGGTTTTGACTAATTTTTGACATGGAAATATTTTATCACTTTCCTTGAGTATCATGCCAATGCTTATCCCACTAACCATCCTAACATGTTACATCATTTCATGTTGTAGGGTCCAAAGAATTTTCTGTTGCTCTTGTGTAATGTTTGGCGGATTAGCACGTCTGTTAAGTTATTATGAAGTGGTGAGCCTCCATGGGATAACTGTTTCCCATGGTGGCTTTAGTTTTCCCTCATATTTTCCTTAGTTCATGTTGCTAATAGGCGCTAGGTACTGTAATTCATCTCTAGAACATCAATGATCTTACTTCAAAAATGAATATATTTTATTATATGTCAAATTTTTAAGATTTTGACTTTTTATCACGTGGGAAATCGAATAAGCTTTCCGTTGATACAAATATGCCCAAATCTGACATTCGGGTGAAGAGTTAGAGCCATTTTAGTGAGACAGTGTACCACCTGGTACTTTAGTACGTCGCGGAGCCAGCCAAAATGGCAATTGTAAAAATACAGTAAGCCTCCGTGATTCCACCACATTGTGGTATCTTTCCAGTTCACAACTAAGGTGGCAACGCGATTTCCATCGCATCGCGCCAAGGCTCAGTTTCCCAATTGCCCAATTTCCAGTAAGCTGGCGCGATTATGGCGTGTCGCGCCAGCATGAAAATTCCAAAATTTTCAGGTTCCATTATTTAATTTCCAGGGACTATTTGGCTATTTTTCAAAGCCACTAATCAGTTTCTATAAGAGATTTATATCCTAAATAATGAGAATACTTCATTCTTTGTCAATTTTTCCCCCAAATCAAAATATTTCATCTCTCAAGAAATCAAGAACCCTATCCAAGAAATCAAGAACAAGCCTAAGGATTTCTTCAAGAACCTTCAAGAAAGAGTCTTCTAAGGTATGCAGATGTTGATTCTTTGGTTCCTTCCACCCAAGAAGATCAAGAATCATTTTTTTTAATTCAAAAATCTTATATTTATGAGTTTTCATGATTCATGTGAACTGCATGTTATTAGTGAGTTTAATTCATGTTTTGTTTACAAATTTTCAAGCTTTGATCCTAGTATGTGATATCCATGTGATGTTCATGGTAAACCCTCTTCAAGTTGCATGCTAAGTGATGTATTTATGATAATTAGGTGTAGAAATTGTTGAATAACCAACGCATTCACCCTATATATGTGATAAAATGCTTATGTGAAGGAATTAGAGCCATTATACCATGTTGACTAGAAATCCCCAATTGCGTGTAAGTTCATGCATGGCAAGTTTTTGTTGAAAAGCCTTAGTGAATGAATTGTGACAGGTTAGCATTGAATTCCCCAATTACATGCTCTTCAATGCATGATAAGTGTTTGTTGTAAGACCTTGTTGAATGGAGTATGAGCCAATAGCATGTCTCCCTATACTATTGCATGTTTATGATTTCCAGGTGCTTGAAGAGATGATTTAATGATTGTAATAGTGAATTAAAGTCCATGGTCATAATTATTTAAGATGGTTATGTTTTACTTTTATGTTATCGAGTCCTGGGGGTATTTATACCGGACAATTTAGTTGTAAGTCTAGAGCCTATGTCAGTTTTCATGATAATCTCAGTTAAGCCACGATTCTTAGAACTTAGTCAGTTACAGAATTTAGTAATCTTAGACAGTCAGAAAACTTAAGAATTCTCAGTAATCTACGTATCATTAGAATTCCAGCTTCAGTTCAATACACAGCTCAGATCTTAGTAGTATTCAAGTGTTTAGTTCAGACCTCAGTAACATTTAAGTAATCAATACAGAACTCAGTATCATTCAATCAAATAATGAGATTCAGTAATATTCTGCCAGTCTTCAAAATTAAGAGAACTCAGCTTAAACCAGTTACTTAGTATGATCAGTAACAGATTCAGCTCAGTCTAGGTTTAGTTAAGAATCAGCTCAGAGTCCTTTAGTTGGGAGTAGTTACTAGCACCGAGTGAGTGCAGGGATGACGGCTTCCCCGTTAGAGAGGCATAGTCATTAGTAACAGTCCTCGAACTCCAGATATTTCAATAGATTTATAGATCACCCACTAGATAGTCCTGGTCTCACATAAAGGTAATCAAAATCAGTACTAACAGATCCAGAGATCACCCATTAGATAGGCCTGATCTCAATCTCAGTCCATCATTTCTATTATTAAAAGATTCAGAGTTCTGTGCTAGATAGGTATTATCTCAGATACAATCATTCCTTATCATTATTAGTAGATTTAGAGATCATCCGTTAAAGAGGTTTGATATCAGATTAAGTCAGTCGATAGTAGCAAGCTCAGAACTCAGTTATTGTTATGAGTACATTCAGTTATTCAGTATCTCAATATTAGCAGTGAGTTCAGACATCCAAGTAGAATTCAAGTCTCAGTATTTAATGTCACGATGATTTCACTTATGGTTTGTGCATTCATGCATATATTCTCATTCAGTACTCTCATGATTATTCAGTTAAGTAATTGTTTATACATAAGCCCTTGTATTTAGCCTTACCTCATCTTGCATACTCAGTACATTCCCACGTACTGACGTATTTGTGCTATGTTGTTTTACTTTACACCATAGTTTCAGAAGCACGAGATCAAAATCACCCTGAGCAGCTCAGTTCCAGTCAGCAGCAGTAGGCCTAGTAGTGAGTTCTTATCATTCGAGGATGGTTCTTATTTCATTTTATTACTAGTTTTAATATTTTAGTAGATGGAGTTAGTTGGGAACATAGCCCATTAACTCCACAGTTCAGACAATTTAGAGGTTTTTCATATAGATGTATAAGTATTCAGTTTTTAGTTTTAAGTATTTCAAATGTTGTGAATCTTATGACAAGATTCTGCTAGTTTTCTACATTTATTTCAATATATTATACAGTGCTTAGGTCAAGGTATTAGAAAAGGGTTAGCTTGTGGTCCTTCGGGATTTTGAGCACCGTGTGGCATTTCAATTCCAGAAAATTGGGGCATAACAAACATGGTATCAAAGACTAAGGTTCAATAGTGTCCTAGGAAGTCTAAAAAACCGCATCTAGTAGAGTCTTGTGCATGGGTGTGTTGCGCGCCACATTTATGTACAAGAGGATGTAAGATATTTTTAGGAACAGTCTCCCTTCTTTCAGTATTTATGTCATGCAAGTGAACATGAGCTCAAGTTAATCCTCTATCTGATCCATTCTCTCTTTCATTTATAGAGTATGCCTCCTCACAAAGATAATTCCCGTAGGGTTGATAACAAGCCACCTCGGCCAGTAGATCCAGAGAATGATAATGTGTCATATGCAGAGTTTGAGGTAGCTTTTCAGGCGCTAGCCCATGCTATGATGACTAATGTTCAGGGTAACCGTCAGGCTATAGTCACACCTCAATAAGATGGGGGTTCAGTCGTAGCCAGAATCAGAGATTTTATGAAAATAAACCCACCAGATTTTTTGGGTTAGTAGCAAGTGAGGAGCTACAACTTTATCTAGAGGAGGTGAAGAAGATCACCCAGATTATGTATGTTTTTGAGGAGGAGAGTGTAGAGTTAGCATCCTATAGTTGAAGGATATTCCTCATAATTGGGTAGTGATCTGGAAGAAGAGTAGAGGGGAGGATGCAACTCCCATGACTTGGAAGGAGTTTCAGGATGTCTTTCTAGGTAAGTTTTTCCCGCTAGAGATGAGAGAAGCTAAGGTAGAAGAGTTTATGAACCTAAGGCAAGGCTTCATGACAGTAAGGGAGTATTTCCTTATGTTCAATCAGTTGGCTAAGTATGCTTATGATTTGATAGCTGACCTTAGAGCGAGTATGAGTAAGTTTGTGACTGGTGTACTTGGGTTAGTGTTGAAGGAGTTTAGAACTGCTATGTTCAATAGAGACATGGATCTTGCTAGATTAATGATGAGTGCTCAATAGATAAAGACAGATAAATCTAAGGAGAGAGAGAGAGATCTAATAAGAGAGCCAGAATAGGTAGTTATAATTTTTCTCTGGTCGGGTCACAGGGCGGTAGTCGTTCTAGCATAGCCAGAAATTTTTAGTCCCAAATCCATCCTTAGCTAGTGTACCTGTACCAAATTTAGGGATGTCAGTCATGAAAGGGCGCCAGGCTCCAAAACCCAGGGTAGTGCCAGCAGTGTTCGTATCTATCTGCTTTGTAGAGAGTGTGGCAAGAATCACCTAAGTGTGTGCAGAGAAAATAGTCAGGTATATTTTAGATGTGGAAAGCTAGGCCACAAAATACGGGAGTGTACAGTGCTATCTTAGAAGGGTAGAGATTTGCATCAGCAGGGAGCCACTCCTACTACCACTAGTGGTTAGCGTCAGAACCAACTTTATGCACTTCAGACCCGCCATGATGCAAAAAGTTTCCCTAACATAGATTCAGGTATGTTATAATTCCTTTATATTTATGATATGCATTGTTAGATCCCTTTTTCCCATTTGAGTTGATGTTTCAGCATGAGTTAGTTAGTAAAGCCAGCAAGTCAGTTTAGCAGCCAGACAGTCAGATTCATATAATTTATTTTCTCATCTTTTCATCTAAGCATACAATCTGAAATCTCAAGGAAAAATAACTGTTCCAAGATAGAGAGTACAAAGGGTTATGAGTTTAGTTCAGTTCATAAGTCATGCATTAGTTTCAACTCTCCGAGGTTCAGTTATGATCCAGTTCATAGATACCGTGTGCATCTCCTCGGTATTTCGGTGAAGTAAGTGTTCTTAGAGGGACATAGTGTCCCAAGGGGGAGATACCCTATAACTCCCTGATGTTTTCCATTCTTTAAATCCATTCAGTTGCATGTTCAGATATTTCTCACAAAGCTAGCATCAATTATCATTGCATAATCAGTAAGGAATTTAAAAGATAGTTCAGTCAAGTGTTCATGCATTAGATATGCATGTTCATTAGAAAAGCTCAGCTTATCAGTGTATTCAGTCATGCATTCATGAGAACAACTCAGTCAAGAATCCATGCATCAGATATGCATGTCCATTATGAGAATTCAGCTTATGAGAAGCTTTAATCATGCATTCCATGCATCAGATATGCATGTTTAGTATGAAATCTTAGTATATTAATAGTTCCAGTCATAAAGTCATGTTTCACATGTCATTTCCAGTAAGTAAGTTCAGCCTACTAGTATTCTTTGCTTAATCAGTCTCATTCAAGAACAAATATTTCCAAGAGGGAGATATTAAAATACCCCACCCTTCTCCTAGTTTAAATTCGTCTCTAAAACATCAAAGCTCTTGCTTTAAATATGAATACATTTTATTCCATGTGAAAATTTTAAGATTTTAACTTTTTATCACATGGAAAATCAAATAAGATTTCCATCGATACTAAATTCTCCCAAATCCGACACTCGGGTGAAGAGTTAGAGATATTTTAGCGAGACAGTGTACCACCTAGTACTTTAGCACGTTGCGGAGCCAGCCAAAATGGCAATTGTCGAAATCCAATAAACCTTCATGATTCTTTCCAATTCACAACCAAGGTGGCAATGCGATTTCCACCACGTTGTACCAAGGCTTAGTTTCCTAATTGTCCAATTTCAAGTAAGCTGGCGCGATTATGGCACGTCGCGCCAGTATGAAAAATCGGGATTTTTCAGGTTTCGTTAATTAATATCCAGGGACCATTTGGCAATTTTCCAATGCCTCTAATCTTTCATTATAAGGGATTTATACCCTAAATAATGAGAATACTTCATTCTTCATCAATTTTTCCCCTAAGTCAAAATATTTTCTCTCTCAAGAAGTTAAGAACCCTAGCCAAGAAATCAAGAACAAGCCTAAGGATTTCTTCAAGAACCTTCAAGAAAAAGTCTTCTAAGGTATGCAAATGTTGATTCTTGGGTGTTTTCCACCCAAGAAGTTCCAGAATACTTTTTCAAAATTGAAAGATTTTATATTTATGAGTTTTCATGATTCATGTTAGTTGAAATTGAAGTTCACGTTATTTGTAATACCCCGTATGTTTCTAAGTCAGGAGATGAACTATTTTTCCTACATATGAAACCTCCTATCCTGTGAGTTGCATTTTAGTTCATGACTTACAATAGGTATCCTAGTGATAAGATAGTTTACGATACATTAAGCATGTTCATATGAGTCACTTAAGGTAATACAAGCTAAGAGTTTTTGAATCCATCAAGTTTTAGTGTTTGATTTTGCAAGGGTCATCTTTGAATGAGTATAACTCAATGTTAATGTGGTATTTCTGCATATTTATATACACCAAATTGTAGATAATTGAATTAGATTTCCAACGATACCAATTTCGCCTTAATCCAATACCCGAGCAAAAAGTTATGCCCATTTTCGTGAGAGATAGTAAGGATAGACGATTGGTTAGGCACCGCCCAACCAAACTTAGGCGATTGGTTAGGGGCTGCCTAAGTCAGTTCCAATGCCAAAAACACTCCGTTTTGAGTTACTTTGAGGGTAATTAAGTCTTTTAACACCCCTTACACGTCCCTCAACTTAACCCTACGAAATATATAGCTTCTAAACACATTACAACCCTATTAACATCTCAAAGCTCATCATCCAAGAGCACCATAGGAGAAAAATAACTAGGGTTGCACAATCAAGCTTGAAGATCAAATTTCAAGCAAATTCCTCCGTCAATCATCAAGAACCTCCCTTTCAAGGTATGCGTAGTGTTCATCCATGAATTTTTTTCGTCCATGGAGTTTAAGAATCAATCTTTAAAATACAAAAACTTGGTTGATTGTGGTGATATGATCATACCCATGTTGATGCTTGTTTGTTTTGCTATCTAATTGTATCGTGACTGTATATCTCATGAAAGTTATGTTGTTAGTTGAAAAACATGATCTTTAGATGGATTGATAGAATGCAAGTATGAAATCCACCTATGCCTTAAAGAATGCATGCAAGGTGTTCGATAAAATGCCTAGTATGTTAGAACTTCATATTTACATGATTTCATGATACCTAAATAATAAGTTCATGTTAGTCATAAACTCTAATATGAATTTTCATGCAAATTATGTGTTGTTATTGTTGTGGTATAAAGCATGTATGATAATGGAGATATAAATTATGTACACAAAATATATCCATGCTTTCCCTACCATGTTTGAGATGTTGAATAAATACATGAAGTATAATATCCCCAAATCATTACAATATGAACTAAATGTTACATGTTGCCGTTCCTTTGCACTTGAATGGTTTCCATGCAATTGCTATGAATAGTATATGTCGTCAGAATGCCCATGATATTAGAATATGAGATTTATGACTTGATTATATGCATTCCTATTCATGATAGATATTATGATGACCATGTACTTCATGAAATCCCCTACTCATGTATTATGGATTTTTATTGATGGTCGTGTACTCAAGAAATTCAAGTTGTGTCAGTTTCCTACCATCGAGTCCTAGGGGTACTTGTACGCAAAAAATATAGTTGTGTGCCTAGAGCCATGTCATGTTTTCACGATACTCCCAGTCAAGCCATGATCTATAGAATTCAGTCAGTCATGTGACTCAGGAAAACTCAGAAATCTCAGTAATCTTAGTAGTCCAGTAATCTCAGTGCTCAGTAACCTCAGCAACCTTAGTATTCACAGTCAATCTCAATTACTTCAGTACTCTCAACCAGTTCTCAGAACTCAGTACATCCATCAGTCATTGTAATCCAGTAAACTTAGTTTAGCTCTGCTAAACAATACCACTAGTATCAGTCCAGTTAATCAGTATCAGTTTAGCTAATCAGGTTAGTTTAGTTATTCAGTTCAGTGTCCTTCAGATGGGATTAGAAATTAGCACCGAGTGAACCCAAGAATGGAAACTCACCTGCCAGTTCAGGGTGTGATTCTTAGCAGTCATCCTTATGTTCCAGAACTACGTAGCCAATGTAGGTTGAGACATCTTAACCCATCAGATTAGGGTTGATGAGGTGTCTTATCCCATCAGTTTAGGGTTCCCACCATTCTCATTGAGTACCTGCCAGTATAGGGTTCTCACAATTGTCCTTACTAGTGGTGTGGTATTGATACCCTTCCAGTCGGGGCAGAGATTGGACCCCAGCTTAGCTATTATAGCGTATTTGGGGAATTTCAGTTATATAACTACTTCCCACAATTTCAGTTATTGATTTCAAGACTGTCTGCTATAGCTACCCAGTCTCAGTAAAGAACTTAGATAGTTCTTCAAATTTTAGTATATCAGGACTGTCAGATACAGTCAACTCAGAAATAAAATTGAACTCAGATAGTTTCCTTTAGATTTATGGACTGTCATATACACTCACTTATGCTATCAATCACAAAATTTATCAGAACTCATGCTATAAGTACTCAGCTTTAGGACTGTCAGATACAGTTAATTAGACCAGTTCTTCATAATTTAAATTGTCAGAAACAATTATTCTTTTATCAGTAATGAAATATCAGTCTCTTAATATATCAGGAATACAGTATCATATCCATCACTTATTAGTGATTTACATATCAATATCAATAAACTCAATCCTTCAGAATCTCATTATCAGTACACTTATGTTGTCAGTATTCAGAATCAGTAGTCAGTATCTCCACGAGTTCAGTTACAGTTACGTATGCATGTATGTACTCTAATGCTCATATCAGTCATTATTTTTCATGCATATAACCCTTTGTATTTAACCTACCTCACTTGTATACTCAGTACATTCAGACGTACTGATGCATTTGCGCTATGGTTCTTTCTCTTATGTTACACCATAGGTTCAGAGGCATGAGCTCCAAATCAGTAGTAGATTCAAGGATCAGCAGTCAGAGTTAGACGTGAGTCCTCATCCTTCAAGGACATGATGATTTCATTTCTATTTCAGTTTTTATTTTATTTTAGTAGTTGGAGTTAGTTGGGGACATGTTCCATCAACTCTTTATTTAGTTTAGTTAAAGGCTTTCAGATGATATGTCAGATTAGATGTGAAGACTTCAGTATTTATGTTTCTTTTTGGTATTGTTATACCATATTTTTTTTAGATGGCCTTACAGTTCATATTTTCGCATATTTTATAAGATATTATGCAGTTTATAGGTATAGATATCAGTTATGGGTTAGCTTGTGGTCCCTCGGGGTCATGAGCACCGTGTAGCATTCTGGTTCAGAAAATCAGGGCATTACATTATTAGTGAATTTTAATTCATGTTTTGTTTACAAAGTTTCAAGCTTTGATCCTAGTATGTGATATTCATGTGATGTTCCTAGTAAACCCTCTTCAAGTTGCATGCAAAGTGATGCATTTACGATAATTAGGTGTAGAAGTTATTGAATAACCAAAGCATACTCCCCATATGTTTGATAATATGTTTATGTGAAGGAATTAGAGCCATTATAGCATGTTGACTATAAATCCCCAATTGTGTGTAAGTTTATGTATGCCAAGTGTTTTTTGAAAAGCCTTAGTGAATGAATTTTGATAGGTTATCATGATATTCCCCAATTGTGTGCTATTCAATGCATGATAAGTGTTTATTGTAAGACCTTGTTGAATGAAGTATGTGCAAATAGCATGTCTCCCTATACTATCACATATTTATGATTTCCAAGTACTTAAAGAGATGCTTCAATGATTGTAATGGTGCATGAAAGTCCATGGTCATGATTATTTAAGATGGTTATGTTTTACTTTATGTTATCGAGTCCTAAGGGTATTTATACCTGACAATTTAGCTGGAAATCTAGAGCTTATATCAGTTTTCACAATAATCTTTGTCAAGCCACGATTCTTATAACTCAGTCAGTTACAGAATCTAGTACTCTCAGATAGTTACAGAACTTAAGAAATCTTAGTAATCTAACTATCATTAGCATTCCAGCTTCAGTTCAGTACTCAGCTCAGATCTTAGTAGTATTCAAGTGTTCATTTCAGACCTTAGTAATATTCGGGTAATCAATTCAGAACTTAGAATCAAGTGAACTCAGCTTAACTCAGTTACATAGTATGATCAGTAACAGATTTAGCTCAGCCTAGGTTTAGTTAAGAATCAGCACAGAGTTCTTCTGTTGGGAGTAGTAACTAGCACCGAGCGAGTGCAGGGATGACGGCTTCCTGATGTGAGAGGCAGAGTCATTAGTAACAGTCCCTGAACTCTAGAACTGCATAGCCAGTGCAGGACCACGAGTTACCCATTAGATTAAGGCTTGACTATCATACTGCCTTAGGCTCAACTTCCTATTCAGGGTCACCCATTAGAGAGACTTGACCATAGTAGAGATCTTTACTCGTGGCACGGTTTTGGCACCCTTCTAGCTGGGGTTACACGTTGGACCCTACTAGATCGGATTTGGGGCATGTCGGTTAAGTGAGAACTCCCATAGTTGTAGTTTTAGTATCGGTCTTCAGAGTAAAATTCATAAATCAGGACTATTAGATACAGTCACCCATCTCAGTAAGGAACTTAGATAGTTCCATAGATTTATAGACCACCCGCTAGATAGTCCTGCTCTCACATAAAGATAATTAGAATCAGTACTAATAGATCCAAATATCACCCATTAAATAGGCCTAATCTCAAACTCAGTCCATAATTTCTATTATTAAAAGATTTAGAGATATTCCGCTAGATAGGTCTGATCTTAGATACAATCATTTCTTATCATTATTAGTAGATTTAGTGATCATTCGTTAGAGAGTTTGATCTCAGATTTAGTCAGTCGATAGTAGCAAGCCCAGAACTCAGTTATTATTATAAATAGATTCAGTTATTCAGTATCTTAGTATTAGTAGTGAGTTCAGACATCAATAAAGTAGTGTTCGAGTCTCAGTATTTAATGTCATGATGATTTCAATTATGGTTTGTGCATTCATGTATATATCCTTATTTAGTACTCTCATGATTATTCTGTTAAGTAATTGTTCATGCATAAGCCTTTGCATTTAGCCTAATATCATCTTGCATACTCAATACGTTCCCACGTACTGACGTATTTGTGCTATGGTGTTTTACTTTACACCATAGGTTCAAAAGCATGAGATCCAGAGCACCCTTATCAGCTCAGTTCTAGTCAGAAGCAGTAGACCTAGTAGTGAGTCCTCATTATCCGAGGATGGTTCTTATTTCCTTTTATTACTATTTTTAGTCTTTCAGTAGATGGAGTTAGTTGGGGACATGTCCCATTAACTCCACAGTTTAAATAGTTTAGAGGTTTTCGGATAGATGTATCAGTATTCAATTTTCAGTTTTGAGTGTTTTAAATGTTGTGAACCTTATGGCAAGATTCTGCCAATTTTTCGCATTTATTTTAGTATATTATGCAGTGCTTAGGTACAGATATCAGAAAAGGGTTAGCCTGTGGTCCTTCTGGATCATGAGCATCGTGTGGCATTTTGGTTCTATAAAATTGGGGTATTATAGGTACCTTTCAGTAGGGGAGCTGAACCCATATAGCCCATGGGTGCCCGTAGGATGGATTAAGCTACACAGTCTAGGTTAATAATTTTAAACTCACATGTTCACGACTCTTACCCTATCCCAACTCTTATATATGTATATATAAATGTGTGTATGTGGTTTTGACTAATTTTTGGCATGGAATTATTTTCTTACTTTCCTTGAGTTGCATGCCATGTCTTATCCCACTGAACATCCTAAGACATTACATCATTTCATAATGTAGGGTTCGAAGACTTTTCTATTTCTCTTGTGCAACATTAGGTGGATTAGCAAGTCTGTTAAGTTGTTGTGAAGTGGTGAGCCTCCATCCTTTGGAAGTCCTTATCATTTCATTATTCTTTCTTTATTAATTTAGTATTTTTGGATTCTTTTTGTTCTTAGTTAGGGAAATGTACTGACTTAGTTATTATTCTTATTTAGAGGCTATAGTGGAAAAATGTGGGTTGATTATTGATAGACTTTTAGATTACATTTGTGTTATCTATTTTTTGTTCATTACTATCTAAATGGGCTTTCGCTTTATCTTTATTATTATTATGATCATTAGGTTAGGCTAAGGGGGTGATCTCCGATCCATGGTAGGCTTGAGAAACCCATCAAGGCTAGGCCTTGGTTCGGGTTAAGACACTGAACCATATCAATATAACAAAACATACTCAATAATACCAAATCCCATAACCTAGTGTGATAGTGTAAGAACATAACTAGTATAACTCAAAGTCAAATATAAAAGACATAAAAAATAGAATGTAACTCAGTCTATGAAACACAATAAAGACATTGTCTAATAAGAAAAATGCCTGAAATCAACTAATTCCTTGAAAAACTCCAAATGACACCCAAAATCAAACATCGTGAGGTGTACCCAAACTTGATTCTGCACTAAGAGGGTATAGTAGGAGTGAGTATGGTCCACTTATACTCAGTAGGTATCATAGGCTGATCGAGTAAAGTAGAAAATATAACATACAAATACATACTAAGGGCATGTCACCTGTCAAAAAATGTCACACAATAGTAGCCCATATTGCTTGCACTAACAGTTCTATAATATCTTCATATAACACAAAAAAACACAAGAAAGGAATACAAGTATACATTTATACCACATAAAATAAAGGAAATGAGACAATGGATAGGTAAAAAGTCAAGAAAAATATACAATCACATCATAAACAAAATGCAATAAATATAATAAGAATAATGATGATCATGATAGAGGTGGTGGTGGTGATAATAATGATGATAAAGATTATGTAATGCATGAGGTTGTTGCATAACCTGCGAGACCTTTGCACAGCCTTTGAGACAATCATATAGCCTCCATATACACCTACGGAGCTAAAGCTACAGGACAAAGAACCCATTGAGGGTTCATCAGCCCGTAGAATCCACATATATGCATACCTCCTCCCTGGCACATCCCTCTAGAAAGGTTTTATAAGATGCCATTTTTTTGGTCAAAAAATGGTGTTGCTAGTGTTTCTCAGTATTTCCATGTTGTAATGCCCTGCAAAATCCTCTTCCAGTCCGAGCCTTAGAGTGTATTTTGGTAAAGAAAAACTCTGAGTCAAAATGTTTCAGAAATATCCTACCAAGTATGAAATACTTTGAATCGTGAATGAATATATTTGAGCATAAATTGAGATCATAGAGGTCCCCTAACTTATGGATGAGTTGAAAGGATTCCTATCATTCAAGTATTAGTGATCGTCAAAATTTAGGTTAACTTCAATCGAATATAACTAATTTTATATATTGAATTAGAGTACCTACTATATACCAAATGAAAGCTCTTTGAATTATCTTACCAGCGATACTAATTTTGTCAAAAACTGATATCGAAGAAAAGAGCTTTGCCCATATTACTCCAGCATGTCTGGCCGGGAAACTGGTGATGACAATTGTGACAAGATGTCACGCTCGTGATGGCATATCACCAAATGTCATCATCCCTGGGCAGAAAATCAAGAATTTGACCCCCTTTTGTTACGATAATTCATGACTGCCTATCACGGGCCTGAAGGGTTGTCACAGATATTGGCAAGAATATTTTTCCAGCAATTTTAGAATGTTTTTACAAGGGTATTTTGGTTATTTTCCACCTTTGGGAAACCTCTATAAATAACGGAAACCTCATCCAAAACCCTAATTTCCTTCATTTTCTCTTCCAATTCTCTAAAGAGAGAATATCTAGGGTTTCATTCAAGAACCCTAATCATCCAAAGTCATCCATAAAAACTTCAAGATTTCTTCAAGAATCAAGTTCCTCATAGTGTGGGATTTAAGAATCCTTTATTACGAGTGTAGATAGAGTCTAAAGCATTAAAATTTATCCAATTTCAAAGATTAAGGTATGTAGATGTTGATTCTTGGGTCCCTTTCATCCAAGAAGCTCAAGAACCCTTTTTAAAACTAAAAGATTTTTATATTTATGAGTTGTTAATAATTTGTATGAGTTTAAATTGATGCTTAATGTGTTGTTAACTTTTTATTTATGTATGCCTACAAAATTTATGAGTTTTGACCCTAGTATGTGGAATTCATGCGATGTTTGTGATAGACCTTCTTGAAGTTCTTTTTTATATGATATGTTCATGACCTTTGGGTGTAGAAATGGTTGAATAAGTAAAGCATGCCCCCCATAGTTTTGATAAAGAGCATAGGTGAAACATAAGGTCCAATATAGTATATTGAATAGGAAACCCCAAATTGTGAGTTGGTTTGTGCTTAGTGTTTGATAAAATGCCCAAGTGAATGAATTATTCCATGGTAGTAGGAAATTCCCAAATAAGTGTGAACCTGTGCATGTCTAGTGTTTTGTTGAAGGAAATTAGTGAACAAGTAGAGAGATGATAGTAGTAATTTCCCCAATTATGTGCTCCTAATATATGCTAAACTTTTAATATATTCCAAGTGGTTAGCAAGTAGGTTATGACGTGATAGTATGGAGTTTCTCCAAGCTATGTGATATCCAAACACATGTCAAGATTGATATAGGTATGAAATAGCTGAGGAAAAACCTTGTTGAATGGAGTACGATTTAGTAACATATTTCCCCTACATTATTATATGATTATGATTTCGAGATGCCTAAAGTGACACCTCGACGACTGTGACAATGCTGTAATGATTATGAGATACTTTAATAATTGTGATAATGCATGAAAGATTATGCTTTACTTTTATGTCATCGAGTCCTGGGGGTATTTATACCCGACAATAGAGCTATTGTCTAGAGCACATGTCAGTTTCTTGATAATTCCAGTCGAGCCATGATTCTCAGAAATTAGTGAATTATAGAACTCTATATCCTCAGACAATTGCAGAATTTAAGAAAGCTCAGTAATCTCAGTTATCTCTGTAATCTCTGTATCAGTAGTAATCTAGCTTCAGTTCTATCATTAGCTTAGTTCTAATAGTATTCAACTGATTCAATTCTAATCTCAAAAGCGATTTGAGTAATCTATTTAAGCTCTATTTTGTCAGTCCGATATCATGATTTGATATCTTCTCTGTCATATATAGAACTAAGTAATCTCAGCATAACCTAGTCAGATCTTTTGAGAAACATGATCAGTATCAAATTTAGCTTTGTCTAGTATAGTCTAAGAATCAACCCAGAGTCTTTCAGTTAGGAGTAGGATTCAGCACAGAGTAAACCCAATGATGGAAACTCACCTCCTAGTTAAGGGTGTAATTCTTAGAAGTAATTCAGGAAAAGGAGTCACTCGTTAAGCAAGCTTGATGCCCTGTTGAGGGTCACCGCCAAAAAGCATGACCTTAGAGAAAAGATAATGTCATTACCCGTGGCACGGTATTGATACCCTCCCAACTGAGGGTAGAGGTTGGAACCTATTTGTGGTAGGTTGGGGCATGTCGGTTAGATGATTACTTCCCACAGTTTCTGTTTAAAATTCATTCTTAGTTTCAGAATTAATCTTCAGAAATCAAGACTGTATGGTATAGTTGTTTATCTTAGTGAGGAAATCAGATAGTTCCATTGATTTATGGACCATCCCATTAGATAGGCTTGGTCTGATATATAGTTGTTTGATATCATATTCAGAGATATGCCGCCAGACAGACTTGATCACAGTATCAGATTTCTATTGAATATTTATGTTGTCAGATTCGGACATAATCATACTTCTTATCATTGAGAATTGTTTTGGAATAATCTATTAGAAAAGTTGATCTCTAATTCTGTCACTCGAAAATAGTAAGCTCAGAGTTTAGTCCTTGATGTAAGTACATCTACATCCTCAGTTATCAGTATCAGATGAGTCAGTGTTTCGTATCTCAGTTTTAGTAATAAGTTTAGTCTGCAGTAAGGTGGTATCTAAGTTTTAGTATCTAGAGTTATGATGATTGTGTTCATATTCTGTGTATTCATGTATGTGTTCTCATGTGGCATTTTCATGATTAGATAGTTTGGATATTGTGAATGCATGAGCCCTTGAATTAGCTTAACTCGTCTATATACTCGATATATTCTTGTACTGATGCATTTGCGCTATGGTTTTTTATTTGACACCATAGGTTCAGAGGCACAGGATCCAGATTAGCCTTAGCAGTTCAGTCCCAGTCAATAGTAGCAGTAACAGTGAGTCCTCTTCTTTCGAGGATGAATCTTAATTTACTATTATTGCTTCATACCTTATTTATTTTTAGTTGACGGAGTTAGTTGGGGACCTTTCCTATCAGCTCCATAGTTCAGACAGTTTGGAGGCTTTTCAGACGGATGTATTAGTATTTAGTTTTTTGTATTATGAGTATTGATAGATGTGTTGAACCTTATAGCTAGTTTCTGTATTTATTTTTGATATTATACAGTGTATAGGTATAGATATTGGTAAAGGATTAGCTTGTGGTCCTTGGGGGATATAAGCACCGTGTAATGTCTCAGGATGGGGTCTCGGGGCGTTATAAACTTGGTATCAGAGCCTAAGGTTCAAGAGTGTCCTGGAGAATCTGAAAAGCTGCATCTAGTAGAGTCTGGTGCATGGGTGTGTAATGCACCACATTTATGTACAAGAGGATACAGGATGTTCTTAGGAGCAATTTCTCTTCTTTCAGTTATCATTTTGTGCCAGTGAGCATGAGCTTAAGTTGAACCTTAGTCTAATCCACTTTTTTTTTCAAATTACTGAGTATGCCTCCTCACAGAGATTTTGTCCGTAGGGTTGATGATCAACCCCCAAAGCCAGTAGATCCTGAGAAAGAAAGTGTATCACATACAGAGTTTTGGGAAGCCTTTTAGGCACTAGCCCAAGCTATGACTAATGTTCAAGGGAACCGTCAGGCTGTAGCCCCACCTCAGCAAGATGGGAATTTCGCCGTAGCTAGGGTTAGAAATTTCATGAAAATGAAACTACCAAAATTCTTTGGGTCAGTAGTAGGTGAGAACCCACAACTTTATATAGAAGAGGTAAAGAAGATCACCCAGATTATGCATGTTTCTGAAGAGAAAGAGTGAGTAAGAGAGCCAAGATAAGTAGTCATGGTTTCTCACAGTTAGGGTATCAAGGTGGTAGTAGTACTCTGTATGGTCGGAGATTTTTAGTCCCTGCTCCATCATCAGCTAGTGTACCCACACCTGTGTTTTGGGGTGGCAGATCTAAGGGAGCATCAAGCTCCAAATTCGAGATTAGTGCTAGTGGTGTTCGTACCCATTTGAGTTGTAGAGAGTGTGGCAGGCACCGCCAAGGTGTGTGTAGAGCCGGTAGTGATGTATACTTTCGATGTGGTGAGCCAGGCCATAAAATGTGAGAATGTAGAGTGCTGACTCAAAAGGGTAAACTTCATGCGTTTCAAGCTTGCCTTGATTGGGAAGGATTCCCTAAAATTGACCCGGGTATGTTTTGAGCCCTTCATCTTTGTGATATGCATTGTTAGATCCTTTGCTCCCATTTTGATCTTATATGTTAGCATGAGTCATGTTTGAGTTTCAGATCTTGATTAGTCAATTATGACCCAGTCTGTCGGTGCCCCGCGCACTGCTCCAGTATTTCAACGAAGTGTGTTTAGAGGGACATACAGTCCCAAGGGGGAGATACCCCATAGTATTATAATGTTGCAGGCCATTAGATTCATCCTGATGTATGTTCATATTTTCTTTATGGAGTTAGCATCAGTTGTCATTGCATTGTCAAGTCGTTCTTTCAAAAGTCAGCTTAGTTGGAAATTTATGCATTAGATATGCACATTCGGTAGAAAGAGTTCAGCTTGTTAGGTTGTGTTCAGTAGTGTATTCATGAGATCAACCCAGTTATGAGTCCATGCATCAGATATGCATGCCGAGTGTGAGAACTCTATATGCCAGTCATTCCAATTACGTTGTCCTCATCTGAGATGTTTCAATTTCTTTAGAAAGTCCTATTGATCCGTATTATCAGTCTATCAAGAGACATTCAAGGACAAATATTCTCAAGGGGGAGATAATGTAATGCTCCACAAAATTCTCTTCCAGTCCGAGCCTTAAAGCGTATTTTGGTAAAGAGAAAATTTGAGTCAAATATTTCAAAAATATCCTCCCAAGTATAAAATAGTTTGAATTTTGTGGGAATCTATTTAAGCATGAATAGAGATCATAGAGGTCCCCTAACTCATTGACGAGTTGAAAGCTTTCCTATCGTTTAAGTTTTAGTGACCGTCAAAATTTGGGTTAACTTCAATCGACCATGATTCCTTGTATATATCGAATTAGAGGACCTACTATATGTCAAATGAAATATCTTTGAATTATCTTTCCAACGATACTAATTTTATCAAAAACCAATAATGGAGCAAAGAGTTATGCCCATTTTACTCCAGCATGTCCGGCCAGGAAACTGGTGGCGACAATTGTGACAAGCCGTCACACCCGTGACGGCCTATCACCAAATGTCGTCAGCCCTGGGCATAAAATGAATAACTCGACCCTTTTTTGTGGCGATAATTTGTCACGGCCTTCACGGGCCTGACGGCTTATTATGGAGGTCGTCAAGAATATTTTTCCAGCAATTTTAGAACATTTTTACAAGGGTATTGTGGTCATTTTCCACCTTTTAGAAGCCTCTATAAATATGGGAAACCTCATCCAAAACCCTAATTTTCTTTATTTTCTCTTCCAATTTTCTGAAGAGAGAATATCTAGGATTTCATTCAAAAACTCTAATCTTCCAAAAGTCATCCATAAATTCTTCAAGATTTCTTCAAGAATCAAGTTCTTCATTGTGTGGGCTTCGAGAATCATTTATTACAAGTGAGGATAGAGTCTCAAGCATTAGAATTTATCCAATTTCAATGATTAAGGTATGTAGATGTTGATCCTTGGGTCCCTTTCATCCAAGAAGCTCAAGAACCCTTTTTAAAACTAAAAGATTTTTATGTTTATGAGTTGTTAATGATTTTTATGAGTTTAAATTGATGTTTAATGTGTTGTTGAGTTTTGATTTATGTTTGCGTACAAAATTTATGAGATTTGACCCTAGTAAGTAGAATTCATGTGATGTTTGTGATAGACCTTCTTAAAGTTGTTTTCTATATGATGTGTTTATGAATTTTAGGTGTAGAAATGGTTTAATAAGTGAATCATGTCCCCCATAGGTTTGATAAACAGCATAGATGAATCATAAAGGCCATTATAGTATGTTGAATAGGAAACCCCAAATTGTGAGTTAGTTTGTGCTTAGTGTTTGATCAAATACCCGAGTGAATACATTATTCCATGGTAGTAGGAAATTCCCAAATAAGTGTGAACCCATGCATGTCTAGATTTTTGTTAAAGGACCTTAGTGAACAAGTGGAGAGGTGATAGTAGTAATTTCCCCAATTATGTGCTCCTGATATATGCTAAGCTTTTAATACATGCGAAGTGGTTAGCAATTAGGTTATGACATGATAGTATGAAGTTTAGCCAAGCAAAGTGATATCCAAACACGTGTCAAGATTGATATAGGTATGAAATAGCTGAGGTAAAACCTTGTTGAATGGAATACGATTTAGTAGCATGTTTCCCCTACGTTATGATATGATTATGATTCTGAGATGCCTAAAGTCACCCATTGGCAACTGTGAAAATGCTTTAATAATTATGAGATGCTTTGATGATTGTGATGATGCATGAATGGTTATGCTTTACTTTTATGTCATCGAGTCCTGGGGGTATTTATACTTGATAATAGAGTTGTTGTCTAGAGCACGTATCAGTTTCTCAGTAATTCCAGTCGAGCCATGATTCTCAAACTTATATAATTATAGAACTCTATATCCTCAGATAAGTGCAGAACTTAAAAAAGCTGAGTAATCCCAGTTATCTCTGTAATCTCTATATCACTAGTAATCTAGCCTCAGTCCTGTAGTCAGCTCAGTTCTAATAGTATTCAAGTGATTCAATTCTAATCTCAGAAGTGATTCGAGTAATCTATTCAAGGTTTGTATTGTCATTCAGATACCATGATTCGATACCTTTTCCATCAGATATAGAACTAAGTAATCTCAGCGTAACTCATTCAGATCTTTTGAGAAACATGATCAGTATCAGATTCAGCTTTGTCTAGTACAGTCTAAGAATTAACCCAGAGTCTTTTAGTTGGGAGTAGGATTTAGCACCGAGCGAACCCAAGGATGGGAAATCACCTGCAAGTAGAGGGTGTGATTCTTAGAAGAAATCCTTGCGTTCTAGAACTATGTAGCCAGTACAGGAAATGGAGTCACCCATTAAGAAAGCTTGACGTCCTATTGAGGGTCACCGCCAGAGAACCTGACCTTAGAGAAAAGAAAATGTCTTTACCCGTGGCACAGTATTGGCACCCTCCCAATCGGGGGTAGTGGTTGGACCTCATCTGTGATAGGTTAGGGCATGTCAGTTAGATGACTGCTTCCCACAGTTTTAGTATCAAATTCAGTCTCAGTTTTAGAATCAATCTTCAGAAATCAGGACTGTATGGTATAGTCGTTTATCTAAGTGAGGAACTCAGATAGTTCTATTGATTTATAGACCATCTCGTCAGATAGGTTTGGTCTTATAAATAGTTGTTTGATATCATATTCAGAGATGTGCCACCAGATAGGCTTTGATCATAGTATCATATTTCTATTGAATATTCATGTTGTCAGATTCGAAAATAATCATACTTCTTTTCATTAAGAATCGCTCTAGAATAATTTGTTAGAAAAGTTGATCTCAAATTCTATCAGTTGAAAATAGTAAGTTCAGAGTTCAGTCCGAGATGTAAGTATATCTTGATCCTTAGTTATTAGTATCAGATGATTCAGTGATTCCGTATGTCAGGTTTAGTAGTGAGTTCAGTCTGCAGTAAGATGGTATCCGAGTTTCAGTATCTAGAGTTGTGATGATTGTGTTCATGTTCTATGCATTCATGTATGTGCTCTCATGTGGCATCTTCATGATTAGTTAGTTTAGATATTGTGCATGAATGAGCCCTTGCATTAGCCTACCTCTTCTACATACTCGGTACATTCCTATACTGACGTATTTGCACTATGGTGTTTTACTTGACAACATAGGTTCAGAGGCACATGATCCAGATTATCCTCAGCATTTCAGTCACAGTGAGCAGCAGTAGCAGTGATTCCTCTTTTTTTGAGGATGAATCTCAGTTTACTATTATTGCTCCATACCTTGTTTATTTTTAGTTGACGGAGTTAGTTGGGGACCTGTCCTATCAACTTCATAGTTCAGACAGTTTAAAGGCTTTTAAGCCAGATGTATTAGTATTCAGTTTTCTGTATTATGAGTATTCATGGATGTGTTGAACCTTATGTCTAGTTTTCGTATTTATTTCTGATATTATGCAGTGTATAGGTACAAATATCAGTAAAGGGTTAGCTTGTGGTCCTTCGGGGTCATAAGCACCCTGTGATGTCTCGGGATGGGATCTCGGGGTGTTACACATGGTGGTACCAATATTTCATAATGAGTATGAGGATATAATTCTCACAACCTACCACAATGAGTATTTCGACAACAAACCACAATGAGTATTTCCATAAACAACCACTATACAATCACATGAGCCAAATATCCACTTATTATTTCCAACCATCCATGAAATCCAGCATGATTCATATGCCAATAGAGTATAGGTACATCACAACACACAATTGGTACCACAACATATTTTTTCATCAAACAAGATAAATTATCATCGTGTATATGATATGCTATAGAAATATAGCACTTTCAACACTTAAAATGAGGAATATATGCAAGTTTTTAACGTATTTTTGTTAGTTATGAAACGTTTTGGGTATATTTTCCAGGAAACCATGATTTGAATGGTAAGTTCATAAAAATTGAGAAAAAGGTGTTTTTGGCCACTTTTGGAGTGATTATTGATGTTTGGGATGTTTTTCGGCTTGATCGTGATCAATGCATGTTTGAGATTCAAAGTAGAATTGAAAAACTGACTCCCGACACCTACTAAGTAAACCTAAAGACCATAGGTAGACAAAACGGGTACCAGAAAGTCCGAAATCCTGAGAGTTGACCTGCAGGAATTTTCCCATCTGGTACCTGTGATTGGTACCTGCGCTTGGAATAGACCACAGGTACAACCCGCGGCTAGGACCAAAACGCAGGTACAGGAAGCGGGTAGCCCATCAACCCTGTTTTCTCCTATTTCATTTGGATTTAGTTTTTAGGGTTTTCTCTTGTACTATAACTACCCCTTATATACTATTTAGTAGAGTTTTGA
Source organism: Capsicum annuum (assembly GCF_002878395.1). Classification (NCBI taxonomy): domain Eukaryota; kingdom Viridiplantae; phylum Streptophyta; class Magnoliopsida; order Solanales; family Solanaceae; genus Capsicum; species Capsicum annuum. The sequence goes on from NC_061118.1 coordinate 52,185,484, forward strand.
CACTTTTAATACTTAGACATATATTTTGATTTCACGATCCATCTTTGATCTTGAAATTTCATTGTACTTCTTTTGATTTATTATTTAGTTTACGGTTATGGGTTTTCTTTCATCTTATCATTGTGTTTTTATCTTTGCTTTCCAACATGAATGTTATTGATTTCTTCACAATCATGAGTGGCTAAAACCCATAGCCAGGATTATGGAAACCCTGGCAAATTGATGAAGTAGGGAAAGTGCGATTGTTGACAGGAACCAATACCTATAGAATGCATTGCTTTATCTTCGATATGATTGATTTCTTAATGGGTGCACATATTAGGATCCCACCTACATATTGCTACTTACTCTAACTAAGGGGTAGTAACTAGGAAAAGATAAAAACAATAGTAATTTGGAGAGTTAATAGTCGATACGTTGCAGCACAACGGTATATGTGAATAATTATTAGCCTTCATCTACTAACTTGAGATTCAAAAAGTGATAGTTAACTGGGACCAGGGTAAGGGTTAGCAACGCGACACTCTGGGACTTAATAGGTAAAGGATGAAATTCTCCTGCTCGTTTAAAATATTTTAGAAGATATATAACTTATCGGTTCTGCATACAAGGTATTGAGTTGGTTCAACAATACATATAAACCTACAAAATTGAGATGCCAGGGGGAACACAATCCTAGTGTTCACTTACGACTAATTTTCAACCGAGTTAATATTGTTCCATGTTCAAGACTACTACAACCAAATCTGCCCATTAAATTTTATGTTTTTTCCATAGACTATAACCATTGAGATCTGTCAAATCACGTGTTTCCTTGGGATTCGACCCCAACCTTAGTTGGGTTACTATAACTTGACAATGAACGTACCATCATCTAAAAGGAGGTGTTTCTTGGACGTCATCGGTATACAAGGCTATCAATATTATATAGGACCCTAATGATCACACATAGCACATAATGTTCCAAAACTTCCACATAACATCGCAGGCTCTCACCCGGGCACAACATATTAAGATAGCCATTTTAAAGATTAGTTCCCACACCCTTAACATTCTTTTGTATAAAATTAACTACCCAACCCAGTCTGAAAGAAGTTAAGCCATAACCTACCTCGAATGCTGAAAATCTGAACAAACCTTCAATCCACAATCTTACTCCTCACGCACAGACTTAAAATCAACTAAAATATCAAACTAGAGAATCTACACATCAAAAGAGAGCCAACAATACTCATATTGCCTTTTTTCAAGTCGGGATCAAAATAGACCCCAAAAAAGGGTTTTCGAAAAAGAAGGCCAAAATCATTACTTTGTCTCAAAACATGTTCCCTATATTTTTAGGAGTCTACAATTGATGATCCAAGAAAAAACATGGTCCAAATTAAAGAAAAACCATTTTCAAGCATTACCGGGTAAAAATTCCTAAAATACATTGAAAAATCAGGAATCAAAGTTGTTTTGAAGATGAAATTGAGAAAAAATTGATAATTATAGGATTTAAAACTTGCCCAAGTGAAAAAGGTTTGAAATTGGGGTTTAAATTCGAGAATTACAATTTTTAAGCTTTACGAGCCAAAATCCCCAAATTTCAGTCTTTCATCAAAGTTTAAAACAAGAAATAGATGATAAAAATAGAAGAAAATAACTGAAATAGTTGTTATGGAGCTTACCCAAACTTAGAAGTGGAAGAAATAGCTCAAAATCACGAAACCCTAAACTTCAAGTCTCAAAAATGGTGAAAAAAGGCAAAAACCAGGTATTTATATGCCCAAGCATCGCAAGCGCTGACCAGGGTCCCAATCACGGTACCTAGCCTGTCAAAGGTATCGCGATCCCAAAAGAGGTATCACGATCGCAACATTCTGTTTGTAGGGCTAGTCACAAGCATAACAGGTTCATCATGATCGCGGGTGCACAAGCTGGGGAGTTGGTGCTTTCTAATTCTCTGTGGGCCCCTCGAGATTCATCCAAAATCCCTTGAATGCAAACGAACTGTGATACACTATCAAATTTGATGCTCCAAACTAAATGGAGACATTTGATTTTCAAAAAGACATTATTTTCCAAAAGTTGACCCCCAAAATCCAAAATTACATCTTTTCAAACCGAGTATCGAAATGAGATTTAAAAGCCATAAAACTACACCAACCAAATTCCACCCTAAAATCAACGTTTCGGATCTGCTACCACAGTCCATTTTTCCATCTATTGCATGGATAAAAAGATATCAACTTAAAATCAACTATAAGTCTCTCAAAGCCACCAAAAACCACAAAATCACATAAATGGCACCAAGATGTACAGAGAACCGTGCCAATCATCCTCACACCCCAAAAATACTACATCACAACCTTGGGGAGGGCTAAATAGTTAAATCATATAAAAATAATATTTCACATATTTCAACAAAATTCAGGTTGTTACATTATCCACCACTAAAAATCTAGTTCATCTTTGAACTAAAGACAAGAAAAATACCTGGATCAGAAAAAGCTGGGGATAAGAGATACGCATATTAGACTCTACCTCTTAAGTGGCCTCATCTACATGTCGATGCCTCTACTGGACCTTAACAACTAGAATAACTCTAGACGCACTTGTATAACATCCCTAGCCATATGGAGACCGACTCCTCAACAAAAGGCAACCTCTCATTTAACCGAACCGACTTTAATAAATTACATGAGATTTATCTGGAATGTAATGGTGAAGCATGAAAACATAAAAAACTATATGAATAGCTGATAAAATTGCGGGCAAAGATAACTCATAAGTCATATCACCTGCAATCTGAAGAATCTCAAATGGGATAATATATCTGGTGCTAAGATTTCTCTCTTTTAAAACCTCACCACACCCTTCATGGGTGAAACTCAAAGGAAAAATAATCACCGATACCAAATCTCAAGGTACGAAGTCTATGATTGGCATATCACTTCTTCCTACTCTGTGCCGCTTAGAGTCTATCTTGAATGATTCAAACCTTATCCAAAGACTCATGAATCAAGTTCGTACATCGTGGTCTAACCGTAGAAACCTCGAACCAACAAACTGGAGAGCGATAATACTTACCATACAAAGCCTCAAAAGGAGACATATCAATACTGGAATGGTAGCTATTATATACGCAAACTCTAGCAAGGCTAAATTCTACTCCCACTAGCCACAAAAATCCATCACACAAGCGTAGAGAATATCCTCTAAAATTTGGATAGTTCGCTTTAACGGAACATCCATCTGAGGGTGAAAAGTTGTGTTAAGATCTATTCGAGTACCCAACTCATTTTGAAAAGTCTTCCAAAAGTGAGAAATGAACAAAGATCCTCAATCTGAAATGATAAAAACTGGAACCTCATGAAGATGCACAATCTCACCAATGTACATATAGGCCAGCCTCTCGGCACTGAAAGATACCTGCATCGAAATGAAATAAGCACACTTGGACAATCGATCCACGATGACCAAACACTATTAGGACTATGAGAAGTGCGAGGCAATCCGATCATAAAGTCTATAGTGATCTATTCCCATTTTCACTCGAGAATGAGTAACCTCTGAAGCTTTTCACCAGGTCTTAAATGCTCGACCTTTAACTACTAGAAACATAGGTAACAAGCTACAAAGTCTGTTAAATCCTTCCCCATAAAACCCCACCTGTAATGCTGCCTCAAGTCACGATACGTCTTAGTCACTCCCTGATAGATGAAATACATGGAACAATAGGCCTCCTCTAAAATCAATCTATTCCATTCACCCACTCTCGGCATACAAACTCATCCTCTAATCCTTAAAACACCATAAAAATAAGTAAGGCTTCCTTAGCCTCACCACTCAACACCTAATATCGAACCAACTTCAATCCCCTATCATCAAACTGATAGGCTCGAATATGCTCCATTAAAGAAGACCTAGCCTCCACAAAATCCAAAACACAACTAGGTTCTGAAATATCAAGCCTAACTATCTGATTAGCTAAAGACCACACCTCTAAGGACAAAGGCCACTCCTGGGTCAAAGATGCGCCAAGTTACCCATGTGAGTCAACTTCTGGCTCAAGTCATCTACAACCACATTAGCCTTACCCGAATGATAGAGAATAGTCAAGTTATAATCCTTAAGAAACTGAAGCCAATGATGCAACCTCATATTAAGATATCGTTGGGTAAAGAAGTAATAAAGGCTATGATTAATCCAAGAAAATCTCACAACAGACTCGTACATGTAGTTTCTCCAACACTTCAAAGCAAAAACAACTATGTATAACTCCAAACCATAGGTAGGGTAATTCTTCTCATGGAGCTTCAACTAACGAGAAACATACACAATCACCTTACCGTCCTATATCAACACATCACCTACCCCAATACCTGAAGTATTACAAAATATGGTGAAACCCATGCCCCTTGGGAAAAGTCAAGATAGAGGTTGAAGTCAACAAATCCGTAATCTTTTAAAGGCCTGCCTCACAAACATCAGATCACTGAAAGGAAATCTTCTTCTGAATTAACTTGGTCAACAAAGCTGTAATAGATGAAAAACCATCACCAAAAAGGTAATAACCTGCTAAGCCAATAAAACTCTAAATCTCGATGGGTGAAGTTGGACTAGACCAATCATGAATAGCTGCAATCTTTGTTAGATAAACCATAATACCCTCCTTAGTCACCACACAACCCAAGAAAGAAAGAAAGTCTAAACAAAACTCACACTTAGAGATTTTGGCGTACAACTTCTCATCCTTCAATCTCTAAAGCACAACCCATAAATGATCGGCCCTACTCTTCGAATAAAACAAGATGTTAACTATAAATGAAATAAAAAAAGAGTTAAGATACGGTCGAAACACCCAGTTCATCAACTTCATAAAAGTGGTTGGAGCATTGGGCAACACAAAGGATATGACTAAGAACTCATAATGACCATATCGAGTTTGAAAAGCTATCTTTGGAATATCCAAAGCTCTAATCCTCAACTACTGATACCCGAACCTCAAATTAATCTTCGAAAACACTGCAACACCCTAACGATGATCGAATAAATCATCAAGATGAGGAATAGGATACTTATTCTTAATAGTTACCTTATTCAACTACCTATAATCAATAGACAAACACATAATCCCATCCTTCTTCTTCACAAACAAGATAGGTGCACCCCAAGGTGATACACTATGTTACATAAATTCCTTATCCAATTACTCCTACAATTGATCCTTCAATTCGTTCAACTCGACTGGGGCCATCCTATAAGGAAGAATAGAAATAAACTTGGTGCGAATCTCAACATCAATATCAAAATCAATATCATGATCTAGAGGCATACCGGGTAAATCCTTAGGGTACACATCTATGAACTGGTGGACAACACGAACATAATCCAAAAAGGGAGGTGAAGCAACACTAGTATCATGAATATGAGCCAAGTAAAACAAACAAAACACTAATATTACAAATATGATCCAAGTAAGACAAACCTCCACTCTTAACCAATTAACAAGCCTGAACATAAGAATAACCCTCTTAGGACCTAAATAAAGCAGATCTTTCCAAGCTATCCTCAGCACACCCAACGAAGCTAAAGTCACTGACTTAGCATAACAATCTAGAACCGCATGGTAAGGAGCCAACCAATCCATACCTAGGATAACATCAAAATCAAACACATCTAATAGAAGCTAGTCTACCCAAGTGTCACACCCAAAAAGGTCATAATACAAGATTAGTCCACCTGATCCACCACTAAAGAATATCCTATACGGGTAGATACTTGAATAGGCATAGAATGAGGCTCACTAACAAAATAAAAAATTGAAGAAAAATATGCAGACATATTGGAGAAAGTCGGTCCTAGATCAAACAACACAAATATAAATCTAAAATAAATAGGGATGATACTTATGATTACAACATCAAAAGCCTCTGCCTCTGGTCTGGTAGGAATAACATAACACTATCCACGGCCACCAAATGGCTGAGTAGCCCTGCGACCACCATCATAAGCTCCACTACTTCTGTATATCGTACCTCTAGTAGAGCCTCTACCTCACATAGCTGAACTAAAATTAGCTCTAATCATACAACGGGGATAGTCCTTGGACAAATAACCAATCTCATAACACATAAAGAAACCTCTATAACCCAATGCAATAGAAAAAGGCACCACTAGGCTAGAACAACCACCCTGAACTACTGGACCAGAAGATCCATTACCTAAGTTTGTAAGGCTGCCTACATTGGTCTACCATGATACCCATAATAACCTTTAAAATCTCTTTCTCAAGAAGCCTAAACTCTGAACTCACCAAAATGGCACACCTTTTTGGCACCTTCTTGAGATGCTCAAAGAATACCCTCAGTCATCTTAGCATAAGCCACTACCCATCACAAACATTTAAATCTTCTCAGACTTAGTGGAAATGCTGGTATAAGAATATTTGGACAAGGCATGAAAGAGTGTCTCATACATTACGAAAGTTATAGAGCCCTTCTCTAGGTGATCAAACTCATCCCTCATCCGATCCCTCAAACTATAAGGCACAAATCTCTCCAAAAATGTATCAACAAACTGATCCCAAGTCATATTAGGAGAATCAAAAGGTCTGTAACTAACCAACGACCTCCACTAATCTCTTGCAATATCTCTCAACTGATAAGTAGTATAAGCAACCCCATGCGGCTCAAGAAAACCTAATATGTAACTTCTGCTGAAAATCAATCAAGAAGTCATAGGCATCCTCACCCATAACAAGGCTGAATTTGGGAGGACCCAAATGAGTAAATATCTTGAACCTCTTCCGATCCTCAAAAGACATAAGTATACTCATAGCAAGAGGAGGCATGGTGAATCTAGCGGGTTAAGATCCCATCTGGAAAGGTAACATAGATGAAGGTTAAACTTATGATCTCAAAATTCCATACTTAGGTGCCAACGCTGAAGTAGGAATAATACTCGGGGTCTGAAGAGTACCAAGAGTACAAGCAGGTGCAACTGGAGAATCTACACTCAGAACTAGAAGAACACCAAGTGCGTTTAAAGGAGCACCCTTCAAATGGGTAAACATATGAACCAACAACCCCTCCAATACAGGTGTGGAAAAAATTGGTGGAACTAAAGTAGGACCTACATCTCCATCCCGCTCAATACAAGGCTCAGGGGAAAGTGCCCTAGCGCTACTCCTAGATGAGGCATATCTGCATGCCTGTTCACTACCTTGATTCCGTCCATGACTCGCAACTCGCGCTCTATACTGGGCTTCCTCCCCGGATGAAGGCACTGTATCTATAACCTCATGAGATTTAGTTATCACCGTATGTGCAAAAAAGAGTGAAATATTACTTAGAACACAAGACATGAATGAAATTTGCATAATAAGAAACAAAATAAGTTCCTTAAGATATCCTATAACCTCTCAAATGTAGCTATAAATATCTACATACCGATCTATGAGACTTTATTAGAAAACCAATTCTTACACCATTAAGACCAATGAACCTAACTACTCTGATACCAATTTGTTAAGACCTAAAATTTGAGGGTCATGATGGCACTTGTCGCGGTGAGCGAACCTTGACAAGTAAGCCATCACACAAACTGATACAAAAAGGGAAATAAAAATCCAAACCCAAGGCTCCTAGAATGAAGCTGAACCATATCAATATAACAAATGCAAAAAGAAACATACTAAATAATACTAAATCCCACAACTTGATGTCATAGTGTAAGAACATAATTATTACAACTCAAAGTTAAATACACAAGACATCCAAAATAGGCTATAACTCTATCTCTGAAATATAATAATGACATAGTCTAATAAAGAAAGATAGAAGTAGACTCTAGATGCCTGAAATCAACCATTACCTTGAAAAGCTCCAAATAACACTCAAAATCAAACACCATGAGGCGCACCCAAACCTAAATATGCACCAAAATGATATAATAGGATGAGTACGGTCCACTTGTACTTAGTAGCTATCATAGGCTGACCGAGAAAAGTAGAAAATAAAATATACAAAAAACACATTAAGGGCACATAACCTACAATAAAAAAATGTCCCACAATGATAGCCCATACCGTTTGCACTATAGTTCTATAATATCCATGCATAACATAATAAAACACCAGAAAGGCATACAAGTATACATTTATACCACATATAGACAAGGAAAAGATACAAAATATATAGGAATATCAAGTACAAGGAAGGAAAGATAAAACAATGGATAGATAACAGATCAAATAGAATATATAACCAAATCATAAGAATAATACAATAAATACTATAAGAATGATCATGATACTGCTGATGTAATGTAGAAGGTTGTCCCATAACCTCTGAGACCATCGAATAGCCTCCAAGACCATTGTATAGTCTCTATATACACCTATGGAGCTAAAGCTACAAGATGTAGGACTCTTAGGGGGTTTTCAACCCATATACAATCCACATATACCCATATTTCCTCCCTAGCATATCCTTCAGAGAGGTTTTTATAAGATGACATATTTTCTGTCAGAAAAAGGTGTTGCTAGTGTTTTTAAGTATTTCTATGGTGTTACTACTGTTTCATGAATGAGTATGAGAATTTAATGCTCATAACCAACTACAATGAGTATTTCCACAACCAACAAATATACCATTATGTTAGTCAAATATCCACTCATTATTTCCAACCATCCATGAAATCCAACATGATTCATATGTCAATAGAGTATGCATACATCACGACACATAATTGGTACCACAACACATTTTTTATCAAACAAGATACAATTATCATTATGTATATAAGGCTATCAATATCACATAGGACCCCACATAGTCACACCTAGCATATAATGTTCCAGAACTACCAAATAATATCACATATAGGCCCCTACATAGGCAAAACACATTAAGATAGCCATTTTCATGATTAGTTCCCACACACTTAATATGCTTTTGTATCAAAATTAACTACCTAGCCTAGTCTGAAAGAAGTTAACTCATAACCTACCTCAAATATCAAAAATCAGAACAAAAGCGTTTAATCCAAAATATTACTCCTCATGCATGGACCCAAAATCAACTAAAATATCAAAATATAAAATCTACATAAAAGAAAGCCAACGATACCCATATTTTCTATTTTTAAGTTAGGGTCAAAATGGACCGCCGAAAAAGGATTTTTATAAAAGAAGGGAAAAATTATAAATTTATTTTAAAAATATGTTTCCCATATTTTAGGAATCTACAATTGAAAACTCTAGCAAAAATGAGTTAAAAATGAGGTCCAAATTGAAGAAAACCCATTTTCAAGCTTTACCAGGTAAAAATTCTTAAAATCCATTTAAAATAAAAAATAAAGTAGTTTTGAAGATGAAATTGAGGAAAATTGATAATTCTAGGACTAGAAACTCACCGAGTGAAAAAGCTTTGAAATTGGGGTATAAATTCGAGAATTTTAATTTTTAGGCTTTACGGACCAAAATCCCCGAATTTCATTCTTTAATCCAAGTTTAAAATAATAAATAAATGAAAAGGATGGAAGAAAATAATTAAAATAGGTGTTATTGAGCTTACCCAAGCTTAGAAGTTGAAGAACTAACTCAAAATCATGAAACCCTAAGCTCCAAGTCTCAAAAATGATAAAATATTGTGAAAACTAGGTATTTATATACCCAAACATCGTGATCGCAAGCAAGGGTCGCAATCGCAGTACCTAGTCTATCACAGTTATCACAATTGTGGAAGGGGTATGCGATGATGACATTCCCTCCACAGGACCAATCGCGATCACGGGGGCAATAGCTGGGGACTTAGTGCTTTTCCAGTCTCTGCAGGCCCCTCTAGATTCATCAAGAGTACTGTTAATGCAAATGAACTATGGTACCCTATCAAATTCGATGTTCAAGACTCAATGGAGATATTATATTTTGAAAAAATGTCCTTTTCACAAAGTTGACCCCCAAAACTCAGAATCACAACTTTCCAAACTAAGGGTCGAAATGAGATTTAAAAGCCATAAAACTACACCAACCATGTTACCACGCTAAAATAGACGTTTCAAATTTTTTGGCTCAGTCTGTTTTTTCATCTGTTGCACAAATCAAAAGATACCAACCAAAATCAATTATAAGGCTCTCAAAGCCACCAAAAATCATAAAATCACATAAATAGATCCAAAATGCATTGGGAACCATGCCAATAATCACCCCAGAAAACCACAATATAATCACAAAGAGGGGTAAAATATTCATATCACACACACAAAAACATATACACTTCTATATGGTGGCAAAAGGAAACTGACTATTTCAGACATCAATTGCTGATACTCTTACTGTTTCTAAATCAAGATTCATCTGTATTTTACTATTTATTTTATTTTATTTTAACATGGCTTGTCATTTATGGGTCGGATTTTTCTTTTCTTTTAACTTGGGCTGCTATTTATGGGTTGAATCTTTTTAATTTTTTTAGACCATTGTTTTCTTAAATAAACTCATCATTTAATGAAATAAAATTGAAATTGTAGTTTATTATATTTATTAACTAGTATAGAATTATTGTAAAGAATAAAGAAAGAGAAAGATAATTGTAACAATCTTGACACTGACCTAAGAATCATCTTGAATAGTGCTAATAGAGTAAGAAATTCTACTAACACAGTAACATGAAAGAGTTGAACTGCTAAAAATTGAATTCATCTTAAATTAACATTGGTGATGTCCATAATTCAACTTAATAATTTTCCTAACGCTACCATCATTAGGGAAGTTTCCCAATATACATACTCTGAAATAAATTACGTTTTCAATAAATGAAAATTCAGATGCCTTTCTTTCGAATGCTTACATTAGTTTGTGTCACTAATGAGATATTAATATAAGGGTTAAGAAGTAAAAACTTTAGGCTATCACAAATTTTACTTAATTCACAGTCAAATTCAAATATCAAAACAATGTGTTGTAGTATTTATTATCTCTTATACTTTTATTATGTCCTTTTTAGACTATTTTATCTTGAACCGAGGTATACCAAAAGTAGCTTCTACCCACCTGATATCGAGGGAAGCATTAAAAGACATAAAGTTCGGAGGAATTGATGTTCAAACCATCAGGTATTTCAACTGCTTGCAATGTCTGTGAAGTAAAGATAGTAACGTCTGAAGCTCGGTGAGGGGGTCCTTTACGACATCACATCAAACTCATCATTTAAGAAAATAAAAATTACATTGTACTTTATTATATTTATTAATGGTAACATATTACTTGGACCTGCATGCACCTAGAGGTATGTACCAGTCGATTAAATTTGATTTTAGTAGTTTTTGTTTAATTTTATTTTTATTTTTAATTTTTGAATATACTAAACTAATAAGATATATTTTTTTTCAATTTTCAGCTTATCAAATTTTTGTCCTTAACGTTTTGGTTATCATTCAACCAATGATAAAATACTCCTAAAATATATGCTAGTAACTTAAATAAAGAAACTGAATCTTATTTTTAGCTAAAATCCTATATGATGTATTTTAATTTCAAAAATCTACAAACTTGAATAGGTTATCAATAAATTTAATAGTTTTGTAGAAATTATATGGACATTAAGATAAGTATATGTATATGTATATGTATATGTATATGGATATATATATATATATAATATAAATAGAGGTAAATTAGCAATTTAATTAATTTGGGTTATCGTTTAGCCACTAACCCAATTTAGAAAAACCAAAAACTAAACCAAAAACACAATAAGAATTTATAAAATAACAAAAAAACTATCAACCCAATAACATAAATAATAATATTTTTATCAGTTCAGTTTATTGACAGGTTTGATTGTTGCACACCCCTACATACACCTCCATTTAAAGTAAACTTAATTTTTACAATTTCTCATTCTTTATGCTTATATTTTATTTTGCTACATATTTATATTTTATGATATTTCTTGTATTAGAATTTTTTTCTATGTAAATTATCAAAATAAAAGCTTTATTGATTAAAATTGAATAGGAATATATTATTAATTTAAATTATTTGTAAGGGAAAATTCATACTTAAATATGTCATCAAATTTTAGAAATGAATCATTAATGTTATACATTTTGCACTTTTATTTCACTATCTTAAAAAATTTGATTCATCTATGTCTATACCATTATAGAAATGATTAATTTACACTACTCTTTTTAATGGTGATTTAATGTCATGGTTGTATAATCAATATCTAATTAAGTAGCCTAATACAGATATGGGCTCTACTTGGTCTGATAATTTTTTTTTGTGACGTAAAAGGAACTATTATTCAATATACTTAAACAAGATATTGGTTCTGAAAGTTTTATAAATAATACGTTGATTATCTGCGCATCATGTGGGTAAATATACTAGTAATAAACTAATGAGGCAATAAGAATAAACTACGCTATCCTAGTCATATTCAACGGCCTAAGCTCTATACCATATATTATTGACCAATATACAAATAAAGAGCAGAAGGATGATATATAGTAGTACACTGGGTCAAGGAATGTAGATGCAACATGAATAAACGAAGAAAGAGAGAGATATACACTAATATCATAATAACATGTATATACACTCTCTCACACGCACACAAGACTAACTCAAAGGTACAACATAAAGTAGTCATACTAGAATCTTAAGGCATCCTAATCATAGTATAAACTAGTGCTAACATAATCAGGACTCCTAATTTATACGTCTAAACATGAAATAATTATTCATAATAAAATAACCATAAAAGAGAAAGGATCAAAAAGATATGTCCAACCTCAGTATGAATCCATAAATAGCCTACCACGAACTAACTATAATAATAATAATAATAATAATTACCAATGCACATTGAAGGATGAATGTTGAGCATAATCCACACTACCATAGTCAATCTAAATGCCATAAAGCCATAGTATACACCTCCTCCAACTTGATGGCTCACAAAGGCAGGACCTACGGTGACCTCTCTTCTCCGACATGATGACTCATGGACGAAGGGGTTCCTAGGGGTTGGGGAGTACCCTTATACACCAACCTACTCCTGATCTAGGATTTTTAACCATCATCGTCATCATCAATCTACTCTTTTTAGCATCAAAGAGATGTACATATAATAAATGCACGGACTCAAACTGTCACTAAAAGAGTATAAGTCCATAAATATTTTTCCCAGAGTAAACTCTAGGACTCAATCATTACAGTATAGAAAGAGTAGGAATCTCACTTGATCGAAGTAAATAGTAGTGGTAAAATCGTGGACCTAAATCTATCTCGATCAAATCTCTAAAACATCATTTTTAGTCTTAAAATCTCATAAATCATTCATTAAGGTGGTACGATTCCTATTATGAAAGAATCATTTTTTATAGTGAAAAGTGGAAATAAATACCTTTTTAGGAAAAATAATAGGAAAAACCTATTTTAAGTTGGAATCGTACAATTTAGTCAGAATGAATGTATCAAATCTATTCAAGGGCATCACCAGTATCCATGCAACACACTACAAGCATATGAATATAAACAGACAAAACCACGTCCTTTACAAGGATAAATCACTCATCCAAAATTCAACTAATATCAGTATCACGGCCTTGGGCCCAATGATACATAACCGCCATAACCATAACACAATTCAAAAAAACCATCATAGATCACTGATTCATGTATTAAACCTTATTCAAAAGGTTTATTAGCCTCAACTATACCTAACATGTTTACAACCTAGGGTAATAAGATTTTAGAAGCATAATAAGTATTGTACCTTAAGGGCCGATTCACCCTTCTAGTCCCCAAATTCATAATTTAGGGAAAGTCATTATGTTCAACCCATAATCAGATCCTAACATACCTATATAACATGCAACATATATAATACACTATCTCATGAAGAGGAGTAGACACAAGCCTACCTCGATGTCTAACTGTAAGTCCTTGAATCATCCACAAATCGTCCTTCTTTGCTCCACGCTCTTAAAATGCTGTCATCGGATCAAAATAGTAATATATACATCGTTTGAAACAAAATGAGACCCATATTGCTATACTACGAGTCTGGTCAAAGTTTGAGTCAAGAATGAGCCCGCAGGGCCCATAAATGGAATCCAAAAATTGAATCCATCACGGGGTCCCTCGAAGAACAAGGAACATGTTCTCAAAAGTTTAGCACAAATGAAGCGTAAAATGGATCTCAAATTAACCCTTAAAGTTTAGGAATCTAAGGCCCTATTTGAAAGAATTTACCATGAATTAGGATGGAAATTGAAGGTTAAATTAATGAGAAATGGTGAAGGAATGTTAGTTTAACTTACCTTAGCTTCAATAGATGTTTTCCTACTTTTCCTTTCTTTGAGCCATCAACTTGGTGAGAAAATGGTGAATAAATGGTAAAAATTTAAGTTGATAAAAGGGGATAAAAAGACACCAGTGCAGTTTAAGAGGTCACCTAGTTTCTTAAGCGACAGTCGCTGAAGAGGATCCTCGATCGCGTAAGTGATCTGGCATAACAAGTTCAGGTATTGTTTAAGTGATGCCTAGGCCATTTAAGTGATGTCTACTTATAGGGACGCGGATCTCTTAAACGGCCCATGGCCAAGGTCATTAAAGAAACCCTATGTCGTATAAGAGAAGACCACTTAAGTGGTCAAATGATTGCTTAAGCATTTGCAACAACAAACTGATGCATTATATTCTAAAAGTGAAAAACAGACTCCGATCAGGTGCTCGGGATTCATTCGGTACCCCTGCATGTAAATAAACTTTTATACCATACCAAAGTCGATATTTTAAAATCAATAAAACCATCGATTATATATAATAATTTTAACAAAATATGGGGCCCAGACCTATAGTTTTATTTTTCATATAATCCGTCTAATAGACCAAACTTAGTCCGAAAGCCTCGGGACATAAAACACGAGTCCCTCTAGCCTAAAAATAATGTTTTGGAGCTAATGGCATTGTCATAATTTTCATCCAAGGCCATATACTTGGAATTTTGGTTTGAGACCAAATCCTAAACAACGAAAGCTCCAAAATAGGGAAACAAGCCCAACACTTAAAATAATTGCCTGATAATGGAACAGACAGTTCCAACAAGTCATAAATGACCTATAGCTATTGTGGGAAGGCTCAAAATTTCAGAAATACATGCAAATCAAGGGAATGACCTACATTGTCATTACAATATCCACTACCAAATCAGTCAACCATGAAAATGGGATATATATATACAGCGAAGGGAAAACCAATAATAGAATCTTGGCAAACCAGAAGGCAAGCCCTAGAACATCAACTCAGAGATGGGAAATGAAATCGAATTTCCAATTCTAACACCATATAAGACCACCCTACCTTCACTTTTATAGCTCACTCAACATTTGATCTACCCTTGCTAAAAAAAAAAGGAAAATAACCAAACTCACCTCTCAATAAGGGAGATATCATCCAACTAAGCTAGCCGCCTAAGACAACAAATAAGAACCACAGGGAAAATAATTCTAACTAGATAACGCAAGCCTAGCCATCTACCAAGTGAAGATATATAAACATCAACTAATGGTAATAATAACAATAACAATAGAAATACCAATATAAGAAATAGGTGGTAGAAAAATCAAATCAACAACAAGTACCACTATAGGGACATAAGAAAGTCAATATGCAAAGATAAATAGGACTCAAACCCAAATACTACACACCATGAAAATATTAACACTTATCCACTCTATCCACTACTAAAAGAAATTATATACGAGGATAGTCATATCATCATCAACTCTGCACCAAGGTACACAACAACTGCAATAAACCTACCAAGGCATATAATCATCGATGGGTTTGGGAACCCCAATACACTTAAATAAAAAAATTAAGGAAACAAATAAAAATTGCACTAATCACGGTAAAATGAGAGGTCACATACCTGACGTGCCCGAAAGAGGATGAATTTTGAGTGGGTCAAAATTCAAAATGAGTATCTAAATCACCAATCGGGGTATAAAGTACACTACCTATAACTGAAGGTGCCACCACACTATGAGACTGATCAAGATGAGTTTAATGACTAATAATCCCACATTGGGGACACTCTATGGACCAATGACTAATATCTCTATAGTCGTAGTAAACCCTTAAAGCCTTAACTAAGAAAAAATCACAAGCTAAACCCAACTAGCTAACCGATTGACCCGAGGACACTCCCTACTAAGATGACCATCTTTCTTGCAATAATAACATATCTCAGGAGCCCTAGGATAGCAGGGACACATTCTAACTCTGTCTGAGCAACCAACTCATGTCTGGGGAACTCTCTAAACCAATGACCAATCTCACAACAACCATGACAATATCCAAAAATATTCAGAGGTACTGCTCCTACTGATCCAAAACAACCACCATGGCCTAAAGACCCATAACTAATGATCCACGAGGTTCGACAAGAACTCTAGATACTTTGATCTCCATGACTGATTTGAAAGCCATCCATAGTCTGAGATACTACCTGCATAGAATCGATAGGTTGTAAGTGAAGCTGCCCTCTGCTTAGAGGATCCTCGCTCTTAGATAGAATACTAATAACACTATACTAATGCTATGGCCTCTAACTACCACCTTTATAAGTCTCAATACATGCTCTCTGTATGGCCCTCGCATAGTCAACAATCTAAGAGAAAAAGGATACAACTACTATCAAATAATCTAACACCAAATAGAGTGGTAAAGATAATACTCTAAATAATCCTTATACAATCTCATACTCAAACAAATATAGCATGGGAATATGCCTGGCCCACTCAAGGAACCCAATATCGTACTTTGAAATTAAAAAAGAACTCGATTGAACATTGATAACCCCAACTCTATCTTGAGAATAGGTCAAAAAATAGGATAGTCATCCCTAGATGTGGGTATCCACCAAAAGACTTGGGGATCTCCAGTGCTGACTCTCGAAAAGATGAAGAAGTTTTAAAAGCTATCGAAGACTTGGTAGGCCCTAAATCCTCTGACTGGCACTGTCGAACTTTGACATACATCTCTTACTGCCAGGTACGATGTTGTATTAAAGTATTAGAAACTCATGCAAAAGTCCTATCGGTATCTATCGTCAACCTTACAACATCCATCTGGGACAAAATAGAGACAAAAAACATACTTAAGGCTCACAAAAACATATATACACGATAGGGAGTCAAGAAAAACATTTTCAAATAATGCCATGTAGCCTTCTGAAGATAAGTTACGGATGACTCTGCATCGATCCACAAGACTCTATTAGATACTAAGCTCTTGTACAAACACACCAATAAACTAGTACTGATACAAATTTTTCATGACCCGATTTCTCAATTCATGATGACACCTACTATAACCTACTAGCAAATAAGCCAACCCATAGTCCCTAACTACTAGTAATAGACTACTAAGAAAAATGAGGGGGAAAATAGAACATACTGATAATAAAGGACTAATACATATAAGACAGTTCCAAAGCCTTGTAAAATCAATACAAGATCTTTTAATATTATAAGAATACATAATAAAGAACTCAATGAATATATAGGTGAGAATCATCTTTGAATACGACATAGAGATTAGTCTAATACATAAGAGGGAGAATAGTAATACTTAGAACTCTAGGAGCTTACCCTAAGTCTCCATAAAATAGTTGCTTTGAACAACTTACACAACAACGATGATAACCCGTACTATGATCTGTAGGCTGCAGAAGTGTAGTATGAGTACAAAACATATGGTAATCAATAGGTAATTGCTGATTAAGATCCAATGATAATGAAAATATAAATAACATACAAGAAGGAATGTAAAATACATCCAAATATCCAGGAAACAAACATAATAAAGTAAAGAGGTACTAAGCGTAAACTATGCTATCCTAGCCATACTCAAGGGCTAAGTGTTATACCATATATCACTAACCAATGTACAAATAATGAGTAGAAGAAGGGTACATAGTAGTATACAAGGACAAAGAATGAATATAATACATGAATAAATAAAAGAATAGAGGGATATATGGTAATATATATATATATATATATATATATATATATATATCAAACAAGACTAACTCAAAAGTACAACATAAAGTAGTCATACTAGCATCTTAGGGAATACTAATCATAGTAGAAACTAATACTAACATAATAAGAATCCCTAATTAATACATCTAAACATGAGATAATTATTCATACTAAATAACTATAAAATAAAAATGATCGAAAAAAATTCTTCAACCTCAGTATAAATCCATAAACAGAATGCCACGGACTAACCATAATAATAATAATAACAAAGTAACTTGCTATTTTAGACAAACAATATCTAAATTGCGCCCAAAAACTTTGAAGGCCTAATCAGCACACAACACACAACAGGCAATACTTATCACGTATACCTATGGACCCCATATGGATGATAGATATAGGGCATACTGGTGAAAGGCAATGTATGTTCAAGGATGACTACAAATTATAAGCCACACTATCATAACCGATCCTAGTACAATAAAGTAACCTAGTGTATACACTTTCTCCAGCCCCATGACTTATAAATGTAGGACCTATAGTGTTCTCTCTTCTCCATCAAGATAAATCAAGAATAAAGGGGCCCCAAGGGGGTCCCAAAATACTCGTATACACATATTTGGTCCTAATATAGGATTTTCCATTATCATTATCATCATCATCATAAATCTACTTCTTCCGATATAAAAGTGATGTATATATAATAAATCCACGAAATCAAACCATGGCTAAAAATGTGTAAGTCCATAAATCCTTTGCCCTGGGTAAACTCCATGACTAAATCATCATAAAAGTGTAGAAATGATTGGAATCTCTCTCAACCGAAGTAAATAGAAGTAGAAAAATCGTAGACCAAAATTGATCTTGGTCAGATATCTAAAACATAATTTTTAGTCTCAAAAGCTCATAAATCATCCATTAAGGTGGCATGACTCCTACTATGAAAGAATCCATTTTAAAGTGAAAAGTGGAAATAAATACCTTTTTAGGAAAAACAGTAGTAAAGCCCCATTTTTAGTTGGAATTGTACAATAAGTGAGCATGATTGTATCAAATTTATGCAAGGCCATCACCAATGTCCATGTAATACACTACTAACATCTAAACATCAACGGACTAAAGCACGTCCTTTACAATGTTAAATCACCCACCAAAAATTTAACTAATATCATAATCACGGCCTTAGCCCCAATAATACCTACCCGACATAACCATAAAATAATGTTGGGAAACCATCATAGACCACTGAGTCAAGTAGTAAATCTTGTTCTAAAGTTTTTTTAGCCTCAACTATGCCTAACATATTAGCAACCTATGATAATAGGATTCTAGATGCATAATAAGCATTTCACCTTAAGGCTCGATTTACTCTTCTAGTCCCTGAATTCATAATTTAGGCTTAGTCACGTTGCTCAACCCATATCATATCCTAACATCCCTAAATAACATGCAATATATATAATACACTATATCATGAAGAAGAGTAGATAGAGGCCTACCTCGATGCCGAACAACAACTTCTTGAATCATCCATAAATCATTCATCTTTGCTCCATACTTTAAAATATCACCACGTCATCAAAAGAGTAATCTACACGTCATTAGGAGTAAAACATGACCTATATTTCTATACCATGCATCAGGTCAAAGTTCAGGTCAAGAATGAGCGCGCGGGGCCTACAAACAAAATTCAAAAATTAAATTTGTCACGGGTCCCCTTGAGCAATAAGGAATGTGTGCTCAAAAGTTGAGCACAAATGGTGCATAAACTGGATCTCAAATCAACCTTTAAAGCTTAGGAATATAAGACCTAAATTCTAAGAATTTACAATGAATTAGTGGTAAATGACCAAGGAATGTTAGGTTAGCTTACGTTAGCTTCAATGGATGAATTCCCACTTTTCCTTTCTTTGAGCTCTCAACTTGGTGTAAAAATGGTGAAAATTCGGGCGGAGAAAAAGGAATAAAAAGCCACCAGGTATTGTCTAAGAATTCACCTAGTTGCTTAAACGGATCCTCAGCGGGTACTGCTGACGCGACGCCTAGGCCGCTAAAGCGATGTCCACCTAAGCGGACATTGATCACTTAAGAGGCCTTTGTAAAGAGGCCAAGGTTGCTAAAGCAACCCGATGTCACAGAACTAAAGACTGATTAAGCGATCAAATGATTGCTTAAGCAGTTGCATCAGCAACCTAATGCATTAGATTTTCTAAGAACAAAACAAACTCTGACCAGGTGCTAGGGATTTGTTTGATACCCTTCTGTGTCCAAACAAACTTCTGTAATATACCAAATTTGACATTCAGAACTCAATAGCTATTGAGGGAAGGTTCAAAATATTGGAGATGGATAAAAATTATGGGAATGGCCTAGAGGGTAATTAAATTATCCATTACTAAAAGGCAATGGATAGAACGATCTCAAAAGCTTTAATGGATGAGGTACTCAGCCCGCATGCTCTAAGAATGACTACCCAGATAACACCAAAAAGATAAAACGCTTCCTAGGGATTTTGCCATTGGTATTCCTTTTTACACCAACTTCTTCCTTTCTTCCTTTTCAAACAACCAGAACTAAACCTCAACCACCAACTTTCCTCCAACCAACTGTCCTCCAAAATTGAGCCACAACTCACTGATATCACACTGATACCATAACAACTAGGAAAAATCTCATCCATGCCAAAGGTAAACCAAAACATGACACATGCAACCAACTCCAACACCCAAATATTATCTTCACTTGCCTTTCAAAATCTACTACTACTCCAAACCAAGAAAAAGATCACCGAGTCTTATCCGTGCAACTCTACCATACTAAACTTGAAGAACTAAAGCTAATCAATTGAAAATCCATATTGGAAAGCATACCAATAAGCCCATAAGATGCTACTTGGGCGTATAAATGGTGATAACTAAGTTCTATAATCTATGATAATGTCACAACTTGTCTGAATGACCCTAAAAACTAAAATGCAAGAGCCCAAAGCACACATACTCACCACAGAAAAATTTGCTCTAGGATGTATCATCAACAATAAATGAAGCCACGCTGAATGCAACTCAAATATACTACTTTTGTTGACTAGATCATCTAGAACTTGACAAAGCTGAGAACTTAGGTTAGAAGTAAAAGAACCATTATTGGAACCAATGGGCTATCATCTAAACACCTATGACCTACAATCCAACTGAGCTGAAGAAGACCAAATAGGTAGGCAAAAAGTAGGATCATTCATCACATAGACGAAACCCCAACTGAGATAAATCTAAAATAAAGGTTACACCTAAGCTCTACAACTTCCAACTAAAATCTCAATGCTAAGTCAAAACCGCTCGATTTCTACTATCCAAACCAAACCTATAGATGGGTAAGCATCTACACTCCAAATCTATCATAACCTCCAAATTACCATTCTACGACGTCAAGTCTAAAACTGAGCTAATTAGTATGATCTAAGGCCAAATACCCAAATTGACCTTAATTTCCAAAATAGACATATCCTTACTATTTCATGACAAAGATGAAACCAAAATACAACTAATGAACAAAATCACAACAGAGAATAAATTATCGGCGGGAAGCATAAGCAATTAACTCCATACCTGCTGGAGGGCATGAACCACCAAAGCACACCCAAGAAACCACCAGATCTGCAAACCATACTGGTAATAGGCAAAACTCTTACAACTTAGAGAAATGCAATCTTAGCTAGAAATTGGTCAATCCAATACTCCATCTAGGCAACGAATACCCAAATCACCAACATAAGAAGCGGTCAAAGAAAAATCACCCATCTCTAACTCTCTTAAATCCACTATACCAAGAACCACATTATGACAAAAATAAAGTATCCAACTTTATTCTAATGCAAAGATTAAAGCTACCACTAGGAGGCGAACCCAATAAACATGAGAGAAAAACTCAAGACCTCTCAATATAAGTATCAAGGATACTTATAACGACCCAATTTGTTGAACCGGAATGCTACACTGTGCTTATGACCTCAAAGGACCACAAGCTAACCCATGACTGATATTTGTACCTGTATACTCCATAAAATAACATAATAATGCAGAAATATACACTGAAAGGCCATAAGGTTCGATCATGAACATGACTGAATAACGTAGTATCTATGTAGGGTAATAGAATCCAAAACAAAACTGAAGTCTAAAACATCATAGTCTATATCTAGGTTGCATCTAGTCTAAAAGCCCTACTATCTGAAGAATCTAAATAAGGAGTTGATGGGATATATCCCCAACTAACTCTAACTAATAAGCTAATAAATGAGATACTAGAAAATTATTATGTCCTTAAAGGATGAGGGCTCACTTCTACTCTGACTGCTGAATTTGGAATCTACTACTGTTCTGGAACTCGTGTCTCTGAACCTATAGCGTAATATAAAAAGAAAGCACCATAGCATAAATGTGTCAGTACATATATACTGAGTATACATGTGAGTTAGGCTATATGCAATGGCTCACATGCATGAATAATGCTAACTGACTGTCTAACATGAACATGAGAATATATGCATAAATATGTAACTGTAACTGACAACATGATTTTGTGATTTTTAAGTCTGTATACTGATAACATGACAGGCAAATATTGATATAACTAATAACATAAATGACTATATCTAAATAATATTGATAACATGGGTGACTATATTTGACAGTCCTAAATCTGATGGAACTATCTGAGTTTCGTACTGTATCTGAGTTGACTGTATCTAACAGTCCTAAAATCTGAAGAACTATCTAAGTTCTATTAATGAGACTAATTGACTGTATCTGACAGTCCTATTCTGTAACATAAAACTTTGGGAAGTAGTATCTATTCGACATGCCCCAAATGTGCTATAATAGATAAGTTGAGATCTAATCTATGCCTTAATTAGAAGGGAGCCAATACCGCACCACTAGTAAGGAAACCATATGAGTAACCCTTATATAATAGGTAACTCTAGTGAGAATGGTGGGAACCCTCATATAACAGGTTAAGCCACCTCATCTACCCTCATATAGCAGGTTATGATGTCTAAAACTATGTTGGCTACATAGTTATGGAATGCAAGGATTGCTTCTAGGAATCAGACCCTCGTATAACAGCTGAGTCCACATCCTTAGGTTCACTCAGTGCTAGTTTCTACTCCCATCAGAATAGACACTGAACATAATTTACTAAACTAAATTGAGCATGGACTGAGTTACTGAATTTTTGTGGATGATAAAATACTATTGATATCTGATAATTGACTGAGTCATGAGATCATGGAGATTTTTCCTGAGTCATAAAACTATCTGAAGTCTAAGAGTTCATAACTTAACTGAGAGTATCGTGAAAACATGACATGGTTCTAGGCACACAACTAATATTTTGGGTACAAGTACCCCCAGGACTTGATAAAAGGAAACTAACAAGACTTTATATTCTTGAATAGATGATAATCACCACAATACGTTTATTGAAGCATTTCATCAAACGTCTAATAGGCATAAACTTGTACATTTATGGGGATTTTCATGATATCATGCTAGTTAGACAATATTCCTTCATCTAGGCATTTAATCTAACATATGATAGACATGGTACATGTAAACATCATTATTCAATTCTAATTTCATCATTCAAGGGTTTAAATCTTAGGTTTGCATTAATCTTTGGCTATAGTAATTAAACCCACATAGAAACTATCAAAAATTATGGAGTAAAATCCAATTTCACATCTATCAAATATGAACATGAGCAGCCAAAACATGAAAACATATAGAAAATCCATAACTTAAGTTTAGAAAAGGGATTCTTGGACTTCATGGATGAAACAAATCCATGAATAAATACTATGCATACCTTATTTCGTGATTTCATCAAGATTTATGGTGAAACCTTCTAGAAATTGAACCTTCTATGAAAACCCTAGCTTGAGTTCTTGAGAGTATTCGAGAAAAACATTAATATTTTGGTTGAATAAGGGCTAAATCCCGTGTTTGAAAGCTTAAATGGGGGGAGGGGAATTGACCCTTTTAACCCTGGACACGTAATTTAAATTTTAGTAAAATTTCCTAAATTAGGCCCTTCGCGCGATATGGCATTATCATGCCGTGTCACTGGAAATTAACAATTGGGAAACTGCACCGTGATGTGATGTAGAGCTATCTTGTTTCCACCTTGTCTACAACTTTGAAGTTTGGTGCGATGCACCTGTATCATGAAACAATACTGAAATTTTACAATTGCCATTTGAGCTATCTCCGCGATGCGATGAAGGCTCAGGTCAAACACTGTCTCTCTAAAAATGTTGTAACTCTTCGCCTGGGTGTCGGATTTAGGCAAATTATATATCAATGGAAAGCTTATTCAATTTACCACATGATAGGAAGCGAAAATTATGGAAGTACCATGTGTATAAAAATGAATTCTTGTTTCAAATAAAGTTCTAATATCCCTGAGATGATTTTTAAGCTAAGAGAAAGCACGGGTATTACATTACTACTGGTAATGAACTAGTCAAATTAGAAGAACGAACCCCAATTCATTCAACCTCAAAAATAGGATATATTAATAGAGAGAGAAGAAAACTACTACTAGAATCTTAACAAACTAGAAGGAAAGACCTAGAACCTCAACTCAGAGATATGCAATGAAATTGAGTTTCTAATTCTAGCACCGCAGAAGGCCATCCTACCTTTGCTTTCATAGCCCACACAACAACCGATCTACCCTTGCTAACAGAAGAGAAAAACAACCAACCTCACCTCGCTATAAGAGAGATATCGTCAAACTAAGCTAGATACTAATGCCAACAAATAAGAACCATGGGGAAAGGAATTCCAACTAGATAATATTAGCCTAGCCATCTACTAAACGGGAACCGATTAACATCAAATAATGGTAATAATAACACCAACAATAGAAATACTAGTTTATGGAATAAGTTGTACAAAAATGAAATCAATAATAAGTACCACTATAGGGCCATAAAAAGGCCAATATTCCAAGGTAAATGGGACTCAAACCCAAATTCTATACCCATAGGGTAATATTAACACTAATTCGCTCTGTCAATCACTAAAGAAATTAATGACAGGGGGTAGTCATATTGTAATACCCCATACTTCTACCTAGCTTAAGATCATCCCAAAAATATTAAAGACTTGCTTTGAAGATGATTACAATTTTGTACAAGTAGAATTTTCAAGGTTTTGACATTTTGTTGTGTGAGAAATTGAATGAACTTTCCATTGGTACCAAATTTACCTAAATCCGATAACCAGGTAAGAAGTGAAGGTGATTTAAAGTTTTAATCATTAAACACCGTCATTCAAGATAGTAGCGCATCACAGAGTGTGTCAAAATAGCAATTGTCGATTTATAGTGTTGCTCTGCGATAGTAGCAAGTCACGCCGAAGACCCAGTTCACAATTTTCTAAATCCAGTAAGGCAAAGTGATCCTAGCGCATTGTGCCATGGATAAAATTTGCATCTAGTGCTGCTTCGTGATTCCACCACATCA
Organism: Capsicum annuum; assembly: GCF_002878395.1. NCBI lineage: Eukaryota > Viridiplantae > Streptophyta > Magnoliopsida > Solanales > Solanaceae > Capsicum > Capsicum annuum. The sequence goes on from NC_061118.1 coordinate 52,211,069, forward strand.
CGCCGTCTACCTAGTTCCTAGTTGGCAATTTCTAGTGACATAATACGATAGGACCGCATCGCGCCAGCGTGCCAAATTGGGAAATTTTGATAAAAAAAAATGTCCATGGATAAATCAATCTTTTACCTAGGTTTTAATACGTCCAGGTGTGGGATTTAATCCCTAAAAACATTTCAAATCATTATTAGCTCACTTTTTCCCCAAATTAAGAACAATCTTTCCTAAGAAACAAAATCCTAGCTTTCAAGAAATTAAAGTCAATTCCAAGAATCTCTCTAAAAACTTCAAGAAACTTATAATTAAGGTATGTCAAGTGTTGATTCATAGGTCCCTTACACCCATGACGCTTAAGATTCTCTTTTCAAAGTCTAAAGAATTTGTATTTATGAATATTCATGATTTATTTGAATTGAAATTCATGTTCATGTTATTGTTGGGTTTTGATTCATGTTTTAAATTACATGTTCCAATGATTGATCCTAGTATGTGATGTTTTGCATAATATTCATAATAAACCCTTAAAATTGCAAATTAATTTATGCAACCATGATAATTAGATGCATTGATGATGGTATAACCAAAATATACTCCCCATGTGTTTGATAAAATGCCTATGTGAAGAAAAAAATGTCATTATAGTATGTTAATGTGAAATCCCCATTCATGTTCAAGTTAATGGTTGTCAAGTATTTGATGGAATGTCTTAGTCAATGAATTATGGATATATATATATATATATAGCCGTTGAAGGGCTTTTGAACTTGTGTTATGATTTATTTTTATGCCATCGAGTTCGAGGGTATTTATAGCTGAAAATTTAGCTGTGAACCTAGAGCCAGTGTTAGTTTCATGATAATCTGAGTCATGCCATGATCAATAGATTTCAGTTAGTTACATGACTCGGGAGAACTCAGTAATCTCATGAACTCAGTTAGTTAACAGAATTCAGTAAAAATTTATCAGTCCATGAAACTCAGTGAACTCAGTCCAGTTTATCCCAGTATAATCAGTTCAGTGTCTATTTAGTTGGGAGTAGGATTTAGCAACGAGCGAAGCCAAAGATAAGGGCACAAACTGACAGTAAAGGGTGTGACCCTTAGAATCAATCCTTGTATTCCAGAACTATGTAGCCAATATAGGTTGAGACTTCAACACTTAAAGTTGAGGGTTGATGAGGCAGATTAACACTGCTAGATGAGGGTTCCACCATTCTTCTTTGGGAATACTGCGAAATGAGGGTCACTCACAGCTTGTCTTTACCATTGGAATGGTATTAAGACCCTTCTATTTGGGGTTACTGATTGGACCACAACTTAGCTATATTACTTTATTAGGGGCATATTAGTTAGATAACTACCTTTCATAGTCTTAGTCTCAGTCTCTGTTATAGAACTCAGATAGTTCTGCAGATTTCAAGACTATCAGATATAGTCACTCAACTTAGTACGAACTCAACTAGTTCCATTAAAATCAAGACTATCAGCAATAGTCTCCCAATATCAGTTATATTAGCTTTCAGTAATCTATGTTATCAATATATTCAGTATTTAGAATCCCCATATTTTAGTTGTAGTTATGTTTTCATGCATGTATCTTATGCAGTCATATTTATGTTCATGTTATCAGTCTATTATAGTTTATGCATATGAAACCAATGTATTCAGCCTACCTCACTTGCATACTAGTACATTCTTATATACTAATGTATATTTTTCTTTTGCACTATGATGTTTTATACCATAGGTTCGGATGCTCTGGTTCCTAATCATACTTAGCAACTTAGATTTCAGTCAGCAGCAGTACATTAGTAATGAGTCCTCATAATTTGAGGATGATTTATTATTTCAGTATTTCAGTACTTACTTTACCATAGCAGTTGGATTTAGTTGGGTACATATCCCATCAACTATTTATTCAGACAATTTAGAGGCTTTCAGACTAGATATTCAGACATTAGTATTTTCAGTTATTTCAGTTATTTTGGTATTTCTAAACCATATTTAGTATTATTATCAGTATTTAGTTTTGAACCTTATGTTCTTTTAGCCCTTTATTCCATATCTATACAGTATATTATACAGTGCTCAGTTACAGATATCAGTCATGGGTTAGCTTGTGGTCCTTTGGGGTTATTAGCACTGTGCTGTATTTCATACCTGATTTGGTGTGTTACAAACTTGGTATTTGAGCCTAAGGTTTAATAGAGTCCTAGGAAATCTGAAAGTCATATCTAGTAGAGTCTTATGCATGGGTGTGTTGCATGCCACATTTATGTATAGGAGGCTATAAGATGTTTTAGGAAAAGTTTCCCTTCTTTCAGTATTCATGTCGTGCTAGTGAGGATGATCTTAAAATTCAACTCTTAGTCTAATCTTTTTCTCCCTTTTCAATTTCAGAACATGTCTCCCAAACGAAGAAATGGAAATCAGTCAGTCCGTCAGCCCATCCATGCAAATCCCTTGGATGAACATGTCTCTGATGTAGAGTTCAAAGAAACATTCACTACTCTTGCTAATTTAGTTTCTACTCCAAATGAATGGACAACTGCCATTCCGGCCAATCCAGTGGCCAACACTACTATAGCAAGGATTTGGGACTTCACCCGTATGAATCCTCTATCTTTTTTTGGGTCTAAGTCAGACAAGGACCCTCAGGAATTCCTTGATCAGGTTTAGAAGGTTAGAAATATCATGGGGGTTACCACTAGTGAGAATGTTGATCTAGCTTCATATAAATTGTAGGATGTGGCTCAAACATGGTTTAAACAGTGAAAAGCAGAGAGGGCTATAGATGTAGGGCCTATTGAGTAGGAGGAGTTTGCCACTACTTTCATAGATATATTCTTTCCCCTAGAGCTGAGAGAAGCTAAGGTGTTAGAGTTTATCAACCTCAGGCAGGGTAATATAACAGTGAAAGAGTATTCTCTCACGTTTACTCAACTATCTAGGTACGCTTCTCATGTAGCGGCAGACAACAGGGCTAAGATGAGTAAGTTTATTTCTCGGGTGAATGATAGTATGGTCAAGGAGTGCAGGATTGCCATATTGATTAGTGAGATTGACATAGCTCAACTTATAATATAAGCTAAACAAATAGAGGAGCAAAAGATTAAGGAGAGAGAGAAGCATAATAAGAGAGCTAGAATAGGTAGCTTCAATTTCAATCATCCTAAGTCAGAGGGTGGTAACCGTCCCTAATTCCACCCAAAGTCATTCGTTCCAGCTCCTTCCTCAGCCTGTTCTCCAGTTCTTAAGTTCAGGAAGGGTAACAAAGATAGGGCACCAGGATCTAAATCACAAGGAAGTATTAGCAATGCCCAAACCAATCCTCTTTGTCAGACTTATGGCAAGAACCACAAAGGTATTTGTAGAGCAGGCAGTGATATGTGTTTTAGATATGGTAAGCCAATCCATAAAGTCAGAGATTATCCCCAGTCAGGTTTTTAGGGTTAGCATAATTGTTCCTCATCTTAGTTTGGTCGTCAGAACCAGCAGGGTGCCATTTCCAGCGCCACTAGTGGGCAACGTCCAAATAGATTATATGTTTTTTAGTCCTGACAAGATCAGGAAAATTCTCTTGATGTGGTCACTGGTACATTGCATATCTTTTATGTATATGTATATGCTTTCCAAAATCCAGGAGCTTCTTTGACTTTTATTACTCCTTATATCACAGTTTATTTTGGAGTCAGTCCCAAAATTCTCATAGAGCCCTTCTCAGTCTCTACCCTAGTGGGTAAAACAATCATATCCCAACGAGTATACAGGAACTGTCTGGTTATGATATCCCAAAAAATCACATCAGTAGAATTAGTCAAATTAGAGATGACTGATTTCAATTTCATTCTCGGCATGGATTGGATTCATTCCTGCTATGCCACAGTCGACTGTAAAAATAGAATTGTCCAGTTTTAGTTTTTAAATAAATCTATCTGGAGTAGAGGGGTAGTACTTTAGCCTTCAAGGGTCAGCTTATTTCCTACCTTCGAGCAAGTAAAATAATATCTAAGGGATATGTCGATCATCTTGTTTGAGTTGACGACCCTAGTTCTGAAACTCCTAGTCTTGAATTAGTCCCATTAGTGAAGGAATATTCGGATGTCTTTCCTAAATATCTTCCAGGAATTCCTCTCAAAAGGGAAATAGACTTTGACATTGATCTTCTTCTAGATACTCAACCTATATCTATTTCTCTATACAGAATGGCATTAGTAGAACTCAAAGAATTGAAAGAACAGTTGAAAGATCTCCTAGATAAGGGATTTTATCAGACCCAATATGTCCCTATAAGGTGCACCAGTCTTATTCGTGCAAAAGAAAAATGGTTCTCTCAGAATGTGTATAGATTACCGCTAGCTCAATAAATTCATGGTCAAGAATAAGTATCCACTTCTTAGAATAAATGACTTATTTGACCAACTTCAGGGTGCCAACTATTTCTCTAAGATAGACCTCAGATCAGGATATCATCAGGTCAGAGTTAGAGATATGACATTCTGAAAATAGCTTTTCAAACTTGGTACAGTCACTTTGAATTTTTAGTCATGTCCTTTGGTCTTACCAATGCCCCATCTACTTTCTTGGACTTGATGAAAAATGTGTTCAAGCAGTACTTGGATATGATCTTCATATTCATTATAGATGACATCCTCGTCTATTCCTGTAGTGAGCATGATCATGCAGAATATCTTAGAACAGTATTGTAGACTCTAAAAAATCATTAGTTGTTGGCCAAATTCAGTAAAAGCAAATTTTATCTAAGTTTAGTTGCATTCCTTGATCATATTATTTCTGATGATGGCATTAGAGTTGATCCTTAAAAGACTGAAGCAGTAAAAAACTAGCATCGCCCTGTCTCTCCATCAGATATCGGAAGTTTCTTAGGTTTGGATCGCTATTACAGATGGTTTGTTGAGAGATTTTCATCTATTTCATCCCCTATGTCTAGATTAACTCAGAAGAAACTCAAGTTTCAATGGTCAGATCCTTACGAGAAGAGTTTTTAGTAGTTGAAGACTCAACTTACCTCAGCCTCAGTTTTAGCTCTTCCAAATGGTTTACTGTGATGTATCTAAAATAGGTTTGGGTTGTGTCCTTATGCAACATGGTAAGTTCATAGCCTATGCCTCCAGATGGCTTAAGTGCCATGAGAAGAATTATCCTACTCATGATTTTGAGTTAGCAGCCGTAGTTTTGCCTTGAATATATGGAGGCACTACTTGTATAGTTTTCATGTAAATGTGTTCACCGATCATAAAAGACCTCAGTACATATTCTCTCAGAAAGATCTCAATCTCCATCAAACAAGGTGGTTAGACATCTTGAAAAATTACAACATGAGTGTCCTTTATCATCCAGGCAAGGCCAATGTAGTGTCCAACACTCTCAGTAAACTGTCTATAGGTAGTGTTGCTCATGTTGAGGACAGTAAGAAGAAGCTAGCTCAGGAAATTCATCAGCTAGCTAGACTAGGTATCTGCCTAGTTTATTCAGCAGAGGGTAATATATAGGTTTAGAGTAGTTAAAAATTATCTCTAGGCTTCGAAGTTAAGGAAAAATAGGATAGAGATCACAGTCTAGTCAAGTTAAAGGAATGAGTCAAGGATCAGAAGGTTAAGGTTTTCTCCCAAGGGGCAGATGGTGTTCTACATTGTCAGGGTCGTCTCTATGTGCTAGGTGTGGATGACTTGAGGCAACAAATTCTTGTAGAAGTGCATGTTGTGCGTTACTCGATTCATCCAGGGGCTACTAAGATCTACCGCAACTTGCAGGAGATCTATTGGTGGAATAGGATAAAGAGACATGTTGCAGATTTTGTGTCAGGTTAAGATTAAGCAACATAAGCCTAGTGGGTCTATACAGGAGTTATAATATTCCTACTTAAAAGTGCGAAGAAGTGAACATAGACTTTGTGACGAGTTTGCCTCGTACTTGTCATCGGCATTATTTAGTTTGGGTCATTGTAGATAGAATGACCAAATCAATTTATTTTTTTACAGTTCATACCTCCTATTCAGTCGAGGATTATGCCAAACTCTATATCAGGGAGTTCGTTAGATTACACGGTGTTCTGTTGTCTATCATTTCAGAAAGAGGTACTCAGTTCACCTCTCATTTTTGGAAAGCGCTCCAAAAGGGTCTTGGTACCCGAGTCCACCTCAGTATAGCCTTCCATCCTCAGACAGATGGTCAAGCAGAAAGGACCATTCAAACCTTGGAAGATATGCTAAGGGTATGTGCAATTGATTTCAAGGGTAGTTGGAATAACCGCTTGCCTTTGATTGAGTTTGCATACAACAACAACTATCATTCTTGTATTCATATGGATCCATTCAAAGCTCCTTATGGTAAGAGATGCAGATCTCTGATCGGTTGGTTCAAAGTAGGTGACGCTGATGGGGCCTAACTTAGTATTTGATACCTTAGAGAAAGTTCAGTTGATCAGAGAAAGGCTCAAGACAGCTCAGAGCCGACAGAAATCATACACAGATGTGTGCAGAAAGGATCTCAAGTTTCAGATTAGTGATCATGTGTACTTGAAAATATCTCCCATGAGGGAGTGAAGAGATTTGGCAAGAAGGGAAAGCTCATTACCCAATATGTCGGTCCCTTTAAAATTTTTAGTCACTTCGGCAAGGTAGCTTATGAGCTCGAATTTCCTTCAGAGCTAGCTTCAGTCCATCCAGTCTTTCATGTATCCTTGCTAAAGAAGTGCATAGTTGACCAATCAATGTAGTCACTATTGAGGGCATAGATATCCAGAAGCTTTCCTTAAAGCTTATTGTGTTTCATGTTCAAATTCCAGTTACAAACCAGTTTCATGCTCAGATTCCCATTTTTAAACTTGGTATCCATTTACCATTACATATTCAATTATATGTTCATGCATTAGATATGTATTCTCGTCATGAGAAACTCAGTTATTTGAAATCTCAGTCATGTATTCATGCATCAGATATACATGATCATCTTATCAGTAATCTCATTCATGCATTCATGCATCAACTTAGTCGTAAAATTATGCATCGGATATGCATGCTCTATATGAATCTCATAATGTCAGTCATGTAGTCATGTTTTAGTTTTTCAAGTTCAGTATGTACTTCATCTTATCATTTCTCCCGTCTCAATTAGTCTCATTTGATGATGAATGCTCCCAAGGGGGAGATATTGTAATACCCCATACTTCTACCTAACTTAAGATCGTCCAAAAAATATTAATGGATTGCTTTGAAGATGAATACATTTCGTACATATGGAATTTTCAAGATTTTGACTTTTTTTTCTGTGGGAAATTGAATGAGCTTTCCATCGATTGTAAGTTTTCCTAAATCCGATAACCGAGTAAGAAGTTATGCATTATAAAGTTTCAGTCATTAAACACCATCATTCAGGCTAGTAGTGAGTCACGGAGTGTGTCAATATAGCAATTGTCGATTTCTAGTGTTTCTCTATGATAGTGGTACATCGCGCTAAAGACCCAGTTCATAATTGTCTAAATCCAGTAAGGCAACGCGATCCTAGTGCATCGCGCCATGGATAAAATTCACATCCAGTACTGATCTCCAATTTTACCGCATCGCACTGTCCACCACGTTCCCAGTTGGAAATTTCCAGTGACACGACATGATAGCGCCGTATCGCGTCAGCTTGCCAAATCGAGAAATTTTGACGAAAAATAAACGTTTCATCCAGGGATAAATTGGTCTTTTCCCAAGGTTTTACCACATCCAGGTATGGGATTTAATCCATAAAAATGTTTCAAATCCTATTTACTCACTTTTTTGCCAAATCAAGAATATCTCTCCCAAGAAACAAAACCCTAGCTTTCAAGAAATCAAAGCCAATTCAAAGAATATCTCCAAGAACTTCAAGAAACTTACAATTAAGGTATGTCTAATGTTGATTCATGGGTCCCTTTCACCTATGAAGCTCAAGAATCTCTTTTCAAAATCTAAAGATTTTTTATTTGTGAATGTTCATGATTCATTTAAATTGAAATTTATGTTCATGTTATTGTGGGGTTTTGATTCAGGTTTTAAATTACATGTTCCAATGATTGAACCTAGTATGTGATGTTTTGCATAATATTAATGATAAACCCTTCAAATTGCAAATTGATTTATGCAACCATGATAATTAGATGCATTGATGATGGTATAACCAAAATATACTCCCTATGTCTTTGATAAAATGCCTATATGAAGGAAAAAGTGCCATTATAGCATGTTAATGTGAAATCCCCATTCATGTACATGTTAATGCATGTCAAGTGTTTGATGAAATATCTTTGTCAATGAATTATGGATGTAGATATATATAGTCGTTGATGTGCTTTTGAACTTGTGCCATGATTTACTTTTATGCCATCGAGTCCTGGAGGTATTTATACCCAAAAATTTAGTTGTATGCCAAGAGCCAGTGTTAGTTTCGTGATAATCTCAGTCACGCCATGATCAGTAGAATTAAGTTAGTTATATGACTTAGGAAAAATCAGTAATCTCATGAACTCAGTCAGTTCACAGAATTCAGTAATAATCCGTCAGACCACAGAACTCAATGAACTCAGTCCAGTTTATCCGAGTATAATTAGTTCAGTGTCTATTCAGTTGAGAGTAGGATTTAGCATTGAGCGAACCCACGAATGAGGGCACACACTGACGGTAGAGGGTGTGACCCTTAGAACCAATCCTTGTATTCCAGAACTATATAGCCAATATAGGTTGAGACATCAACACTAACAATTGAGGGTTAATGAGGTGGATTAACACTGCCAGATGAGGGTTCCACCGTTCTTCTTTGGGGACACTACCAGATGAGGGTCACTTATAGCTTGTCTTTACCAGTGGCTCTGTATTGACACCCTTCTAGTTAGGGTTACTGATTGGACCCCAACTCAGCTGTATTACTTCTTTCGGGGCATGTCGATTAGATAACTACCTCCCACAGTCTCAGTATCAGTCTCAATCTCAGTAATGGAAATCAGATAGTTCTACAAATTTTAGGAATGTCCGATATAGTCACTTAACTCAGTACGGAACTCAGCTAGTTCCATCAAAATCAAGACTGTCAGTAACAGTCACCCAGTATCAGCTATATTAGCTACCAGTAATCCATGTTATCAGTATATTCAGTATTAAGAATCCCCATATTTTAGTTGTAGTTATGTTTTTATGCATGTATCCTAACCCAGTCATGTTCATATTCATGTTATCAGTCAGTTATAGTTCATGCATATGAACCCTATGCATTTAACCTACATCACTTGCATACCAATACATTCTCACATATTGACGCATACTTTTCTTTTGTGCTATGGTGTTTTATACCATAGGTTCGAATTCTCAGGTTCTCAATTGCACTTAACAACTCAGATTTTAGTCAGCAACAGTAGATTAGTAGTGAGTCCTCATTATTTGGGGATGCTTTATCATTTTAATATTTTAGTACTTAGTTTACTACTGTAGTTGGATTTAGTTGGGGACATGTCCCATCAACTCCTTATCCATACTGTTTAGAGTTTTTCAGACTAGATATTCATACTTCAGTATTTTTAGTTATTTCTGTTGTTTTGGTATTGTATACCACATTCAGTATTATTATTATTAGTTTTCAGTTTTGAACCTTATGGCCTTTCAGCCTTTTATTCCGCATTTAACAGTATATTATGCAGTGCTTAGTTACAGATATCAGTAATGGGTTAGCTTATGGTCCTTCGGGGTTATGAGCACTGTGTAGCATTTTAGGTACCAGATTCAGGGCGTTACACATATTATCATGAACTCCAAGGCACACAATAACTAATATAATCCTACAAAGGCATATCATCATTAATAGGTATGGGAATCCCAATACAGTCAAATAAAAAGATTAAGTCAGGAAATAAAAATTGCACCTATCACGGTGAAATATGAGGTCATATATTTGACTTGCTTGAGAGAGGATGAATTTGAGCGGGCCTAAATTCAAAATATGCCCCTGAGAGAGAATAAATATGAGCGGTTCCAAATTCAAAATGAGCGTCTGAATCACCAACCATGGTACTAAGTACATTGCCTCTAACTGAAGGTGCTACAACACTATAAAATTATCTATATGAGCTAAATGATTAATAATACTATGTTAGGGACACTCTCTAGACCAATAATTAATCTCTCTACAGTCGAACCAAACCCTTGAAGCCCTAACTTAGTATGAAATATAAGTTGACCTCAACTAGGTAACCAACCAGTCTGGGGGCACTCTCTACTAAGATGACCATCCTCCCCGTAATTATGACATACTTTAGAAGCCTTAGGCTAGAGGGGCCATATGCTAACTTTTTCTAAGAAACCAACTCATGACTGGGAAACCATCTAGATTAATGACCAATCTCATCATAACTACGGCAAAATCCAAAATACTCCAAGGTGCTACCCCTACTGATCTGAAACAACCACCATGATCTAAAGACCCATACCTAATACTTTGTAAGGTTTGATGAGAACTCTGCCCACTGTGATCACCATGATTGATTTAAGATTTATCCATAGTCTAAGATGCTACCTGTATAGAATTAATAGGATGCAAGTGAAACTGACCTCCACTTGGAGGATCTTTTCTCCTGGATGGAATACTAATAATACTGTACTGATGACATAATCAGTATGTGGCCCTCACATGGTCAACAACTTGAGAGAAAGAAAACCTAGCTGCATAAATAATATGATACCAAATAGAGTTAAATAGCTAATCCTCTAACATATCCAAGTACCATCTAAAACTCAAAAAGATATAATATTAGAATATGTATGGACCACTCATGAAACCTAATATCGTACTTTAAAATTGATAAGGAACCCTTCTGAACACCGATAAAACCAACTCTGTCTTGCAAACTACTCAAAAAAATAGATGTCATCCCTTACTATGAGGTATTCATAAAAAGACTCATGATCTCCAGTGTCGACTCTCAAAAATCTATAGCAATTGTGAACTCTACCAGAGGTTGGGCTAGCCCCAAATCCTCTGATTGACACTATAGAACTTCTACATCTATCATTGACTCCCTGGTCCAACGATGTGCTAAAGCTCTAAAAACTCATGTCAAAGTCTCATCCACATCTATCATCAACCTTATATCCTCTATATAGGATAGAATAGAGTCAAAGAAAATACTTAATGCACATAGATACATGGACACATGAAGAAGTCAAGAACAATATTTCCTAAGAAAACTAGCTCTGATCCATAAGGCTATACTTAAAAATAAGATCTTGTACAACCACACTAGTAAACTAGCTCTGATACTAATTTATCATGACTTAATTTCTTAGTTCATAATGACACCTATTGTGACCCACAGCAGGTCAGCCAACCCATAGTCCAGAACTACTAGTTATGAACTATCAAGAGAAATGAAGGGGAAACTGTAGCATACATATAATAAAGGACTAATACATATAAAATAGTCCCAAAACCTAGTAAAATTAGCACAAAAGCTTTTAATATAATAAGACTAAAAATGAATTACAAAAGAAATGTACAGGTAAAAATTATCTTTGAATACAACATAGAGATTAGTTTAATACATAGGAAGGAGACAGTAATAGTTTGAATGTCGGGAGCTCACCCTAAGACTTTGAATCATAGCTGCTTCACATGATGCACACTACAATGTCGAGAACCCATACTATGATCTACAAGCTAAAAAAGTGTAGTATGAGTACCAAATACATAGTACTCAGTAGGTAATTACCAACTAGCTCAAAAGATAATGCAACTATAAGTAACATATAAAAGGGAATGTAAACTACACCCATGTATCAGAGAAACTAAAACAATAAACTAAAGAGGCAATAAGAATAAATTCCTCTATCCTAGACATATTTAGGAGCCTAAGAGTTATACCATATATCACTGGCCAATATACAAATAAAGGGCACAAAATGATATATAGTAGAATACAAGGACAAGGAATGGATATACAATATGAATAAATAATGGAAGAGAGGTATGCATGGAAATACCATAGAAACCAACTAACTCAAAGGTACAACCTAAAGTAGTTATACTAGAATCTTAACGCATCTTAATCCTAGTAGAAACTAGTGCTAACATAATTAGGATCCTTAATTCACACATCTAAACATGAGATAATTATTCATAAAAAATAATCCTAAAAGAGAAAGGATTAGAAACATACCTTCAACCTCAATATAAATCCAAAAATAGCTTACCATAAACTAATCATAATAACAATAATAATAATAAAGTAACCAACTAGTTTAGATAAATAATACCTAAATCAGACCTCAAAAGTTGGAAGATCCATTGAGCATATAACGCACATCAAGCAATACTCGTTAGCTATACCTGTGCAACCCCCCTATAAAAATGATAGTTGAAATACCTAGACTTTGAACCATTGAAAAATAACTTCATTTTTGTGTCTCTAAGTTTGGTTGGACTAGAGACTTGAGTTGTACCTTTGGTGATGACTCGTACCCACCTTGCCCTCCTCTCTCACATCCTAGGCAGTGTGGTAAGGGTCACTCACTATCCTAGGTATGAGTGACCCCTCCTCAATTGTACCCTATGTATATGAGTTATATCTAGGGTAATCATATAGAGTGAGACTTGAGCTTAAGGTAAACTGTCTTGCATATGGTTGAAGCCTACGACTGAGGTGTGAGTCATACTCTTTGGATACGACTCATGGGTATGGTGCCGTAACCTTAACAATATGTGTCACCTAAGAGAAGCATAGAGAAAATTTAGGGTACCACTCATACCCTAGGGTACGATCACTAAGGGAATCACATGGGGGAGTCGTACCCCTGCACGAGCTCATTTTTTTGCTTTTAACTAAGGATATTTAGGTCATTTTCATTGACTAAAATCCTAACCCCTCTCACTATATAAGGCATTGTATCCTCCTAAGTCTTGATTCTACAAGACTAAAACACGCCTAAACACTCTAAAGGCCTCTTGAAGCAAAATTGGAGGCTAGGGTTTGGAGTATGAACATATAATGGCAAGAGGGAGTCAACATTCCTAGTGATTCAAGTTGTTTAAGGAATGTATCTATTCCACTTCTTAAATAACTCTAAAACCCATGTATTTCAAACTTGAATTAGTTATTGTGCATAGTGGTTTTGAAATCAAGTGAAAAGAGTTTTGCCGCTAAATTATGAACAATTATGATTCCTACTTAGACTTGTGTTTATTCATATTATTGATGTTGATTTGCATATGTGGATTTCTATCGTATGTGGTATAACATGAAGATCATGAGTAACCCTAATCTTGATGAATTCCACCATGAAAATGACCTTGTTGAAGGTAATCTTGTAGAACATTTCCTAAGGTGTTTCTGAAAATGTCTAAATGAATTTTCTAGTCATATGTTGGTGATGTTTTAAACTAGGGTAATGGTATAATATACATTAATGAGTAATAAATGATATTGTAAGGGCATTATGAGCCATGTATTAAGGAATTAATAACCTTGTTAGTTTATGGCTAAGGAGAGGGTAAAGCCCTAGGCATATAGATAAACTCAAATTGTGTAATGATCTAAGTGTGGTGAAAATATTATATAATGTTGTTAATGAAATATGAATGTTTGTATACGTCTTGAGGACCACAAATTGAATTGTATGATGAATTGAATAAAGGCATTGGCCTATTGAGAAGGTTTAGAAAAAAAGGCTCCATTAGGACAATGTGGTCATGTATAATGTTGAATTGGCTAAATAAGCCAAAGACCTTAAATGTGATATAAATTATATGAGTGTAAATGCATGAACTAATAGGTCAAGAGTTCAAATGGTGACTAATAATGATGAGTGATTCAAGTTCCTATTCCAATGATATGACTAGTGATTTGAGTTCCTAGTCCTATGAAATGATGGGTGATTCAAGTTCCTCATCTAATGACACGACTAGTGATTCGAGTTCCTAGACCAGTGATATGACTAGAGATGTGAGTTCCTAGTATGAAGAGATCTCTTGAGGTTAGAATAGCTCATCAAATAACACAGCTAGTGATTCAAGTTCCTAGACTAGTGATATGACTAGTGTTCGAGTTCCTAGTCTAATCAAATAAAATGACTAGTGATTCAAGTTCTTAGACTGGTGATACGACTAGTGATTCAAGTTCCTAGTCTAATAAAATAAAGTAGCTAGTGATTCAAGTTTTTAGACTGGTAAAATGACTAGTGATTTGAGTTTCTAGTCCAATAAAATGGCAATGAGATTGGTCTAATGATTTAACTTGGTTGAATGTTCTTTACTCAATATCTCATGAAAGAATTATTTGAGTTTACATGCTCAGTTGTTTTGCCTTGTGGCATAATATGATCATGTTGCGTATATCTATGCGTTTGAGTATATGTTCAAGAATGATGTTGAGCCTTGGTCTTTTAATTATCATGTGAAATACCTGTGTAAGGATAAGTGTATCAATATGAATGATGATAATTTGTTGACTTGTTAAATATTGATGTTATTTTATCCTTACCCTTGAGTTACATGCTAGCATTCCAATCGCTAACTATCTGTGGACACTATATCCTCACACAATATAAGGGAAAAAGTATCATCTTATTTTCCTGCGCAGTGATTAGTGGATCAAAGCAGTTTGTGCATTGACTTTGGAGTGGTGAGCTTCCTTACGTCAGAAGACAGCCATCCTTGGTCTCCTATCCTTAGACTTAGTTTATTTTGACTTTTGGTTTGGCCATGTCAGGGGCTTGTCCCAACATATACATTGCTAAACTTTGATTTGTATAGAGGTGTTGTGGATGACTGTGGACTTGGGCATATTGGGTTATTGTGTTGATAATTATGAAATGGTTGGTCTTGTTAAGCCTTGAAACATAGTCATATTTCCTCGATCTTATTATTATTGTTGGATTGTATCTGAACATTGTGGATTATTGTTGATGGATAGATTGGGTTATGGGGTGAACTTCAGTACATGTATACTTGAGGTGCCCATACAACATGGACCACTTTTGGTTGTGTCAATAGATATAGGGCATACTGGGGATAGGCAATGTAGATGAAAGGATGAATGCAAAATGTAATCCACACTTCTAAAACCGATCCAAGTGCCATAAAGTAACTTAGTGTATACAAATTCTCTAGCTCGATAACTCACAAAGGCAGGACCTACGATGGTATTTCTTCTCTAGCAGGATGACTCATGAACAAAAAGCCCCCCAGGGCATTTGGGATTACCCGTGTACATTGACCTAGTCCTGATTTAGGATTTTAATAGTCATCATCATTACTAATCTACTTTGTCTAGTACCGGAGAGATGTATATATAATAAATTTACAGACCTAAACCGTAGCTAAAAGAGTATAAAGATGTAAATCCTTTTCTCTGGTTAAACTACGAGATAAATCATTATAAGAGTGTATAAATGGTTAAAATTTATCTCGACCAAATTAAATAGTAGTAGTAAAATAATGAACCAGAATCTATCTCAATCAGATATGTAAAACATTATTTTTAGTCTCAAAAGCTCATAAATCATTCATTAAGGTGTTACGATTTCTATTATGAAAGAATCTTTTTTTAAAGTAAAAAGTGAAAATAAATCCCTTTTTAGAAAAAAAGAAGTAAAACCCTATTTTTAGCTAGAATCGTACCATTTAGTGAGGATGAATGTACTGAATCTATGCAAGGTCATCTCCAGTATCCACAAAATACACTATAAGCATCTAAACATTGACATGCTAAACCACATCTTTTACAATGATAAATCACTTACCCGAAATTTAACTAATAACATAATTACGACTTTGGGCCTAATAATAAATAACTAGAATAACCATAACATAATCTGAGAAAACCCTCATAAACTACCAATTCAAGTATTAAACCTTATTTTGAAGGGTTATTAGTCTCTAATCTATCGAACATGATAGAAACCTAGTGTAAAAGAATTCTAGAAGCATATAAACATTTCACCTTAAGGGTCGATTCAACCTTCTTGTCCCCAAATTCATAGTTTAGGATAAGGAACGGTGTTAGACCTATAATAAAATCCTAACATACCTATCTAACATGTAAAATATATAATAGACTATCTTGTGAAGAAGAGTAGACAAAAGCCTACCTCAATGCCGAACTGAAAGTCCTTGAATCGCCCATAAATCCACCTTTGCTACAAACTCCCAAAATATTTCCACACTATCAAAATGGTAATCTAAACATCATTAGGAGTAAAAAAAAAGACCCATATTTCTTTTCCATAGGTTTGTTAAAAGTTTAGGTCAAGAATGGGCTCAGGAGGTCCACAAATAGAATCCA
This sequence comes from Capsicum annuum, assembly GCF_002878395.1. NCBI lineage: Eukaryota > Viridiplantae > Streptophyta > Magnoliopsida > Solanales > Solanaceae > Capsicum > Capsicum annuum. The sequence continues at coordinate 52,227,374 of NC_061118.1, forward strand.
AAATTGAATCCCTAAGGTGGTCTCTCAAAGGATAAGGAATGTGTGCTTAAAATTTGAGCTCCAACAGAGTCTAAATTGGTTCTCAAATAAACCCTTAAATCTTAAGAATTTAAGACCTAATTTCTAAGAATTTTCCATGAATTAGGATGGAAATTGAACAAAAAATTAATGATAAATAATCAAGGAATGCTAGGCTAGCTTAACTTAGCTTCAATGGATGATTTCCCACTTTTTTGTCTCTTCGATCTCTCAACTTGATATGAAAATAGTGGGAGAATGGTGGAAAATTGGGTGGATAAAAGGTGATAAAAAGCATCAGGTACCATTTAGGTAGTCACCCAGTTGCTTAACCAATAACTACTTAAGTGGCTTCTTGATCGTTTAAGCGATCTGGCATAGCAGACGCATGTATCTCCTAAGAGACAACCAGGTCATTGAAGCAATGTCCACTTAAGTGGACATTGATCACTCAAGCATACATTAATACCTTAAGCAGACCTTGGCCAAGTGTCTAAGGTCTCTAAAAAGACCCTATGTTGCATAAGCTAAAACCACTTAAGTGGTCAAATGATCACTTTAGTGGTTATATCAGCAACCTAATGCATTAGATTTTCTAAGTCAAAAATAGGCTCTAATTGGGTGCTTGATATTTTTTTGGATTACCATGAACACAAAAAAACTATGCTACCATACCAAATTCAACCTTATGGACTCAATAGAACTATTCAAATTTTCATCCGAGATTGTTTTGACTAAATGTGGGGCCTACACCTATAGTTCTATTTTTCTATATAATTTACCTAATAGCCCAAAATGAGCCCAAAAGCCTTGGGATCTGAAAAAACATTCCTCCTAGCATAAAATAATTATTTTAAAGCTGATGGCGTTGTTAGGATTTTAATCTAAGGTCATATACTAAGAGTTTTGATCTGCAACCAAATCTTAAACAACAAAAGCTCCAAAATAGAGAAATGAACCTAACACTTAGATGAATTGCCCAATAATCAAACTCACATTTTTGACAAGTCATAAATGACCTGTATCCATTGTGTAAAGGCTCAAAATATCTGAAATATATGAAAATCAAGGGAATTACCTGAAGAGTCATTACAAAGGGAGACTCTCTGGCGAGGCTCCTTTATCTACGGTAGTATGTATTTTCTAGGAATTAGGATTTGCAGAACCCATTTCCCCTCGATGCTCAATAATACCCCCAAAACATACTAGTGATCATAATATATAAAATTCACCTTAAATTAAGCATTTATGTTTGTTAGTCTGAAAATCAATCATGCTTGTATTGCTAAATCATGCTCATAAATAACTTTGTCAATTTCATATCTTGTTTGAGATCATATGACAAAATTGAGATTATAATCATGCTGTGATAAACTATAATTCTGAAATAGTAAGTCTGCATATCTCTTAAACTGACTGAATTATGCTAAAAATCATGTACATTTATCAACTCATGGAGCTTTATGTCAAAATGCTAAAAATCAATTTATTTCATGAGTAAAAACGTGAGTAAATTTGAATTCTTCTACTAAATGAACTTTAAATCATAGGAAAATATCATAATTTCAAAAGCATAAAAAATGGGTATGAACCTTAGTCATGAAATCCTTAAATTCATTTAGAAGTTTAGCTTTTGGGCAGAAAAATGGAAGATAATCCTTGTTCAAACACCACATACTTGAACTTAATGAATTGTTTAAAGGAAACTTGAATTAGAAACTGGGAATATAAACTTTAGCGAAGAACCCTTATTTGGATGTTCTTGAGAGTTTGGGAGAAAAACAATCATATAATATGACTTATGGGGTGGGAATACTCATTTAGTATTAGTTTTAGGAGTAATTAGAATGTAAAAGACCAAAATACCCTTAAAAACTAAAGAGAAAATAGAATTTGGGCATTGCTGCAATCATGGGCATGGCACACTCTAATCATGCCAGACCACTAGTTTTTGCATTAGGGTGCACCATGCCTCGATGGCATGCCATCTAATGGATCCTTAAAGTCTCGGAGTCTTGAAATAACACAAAACTCATTCTACAAATTCTAAAACACTTTTGAATGGCCTCATTAAAATTCCTTATCATATTTCATCTTAAAAATCTCCTTAAAATGCAAGAGAGATATCAAAATAAAATAGTCTTAATTTTGGGGTATAAGAATTCACGCCTCCATTTGACTGCAAATGATATCAAAGGGATTTTCATTTATTCTGGAAATTCTATTTTCTCTATGATTCATATCTTCTTTGTCTTCTTTCAAAGGCAAAAAGATTTTAAAATCTTCTAATTTATGATCAATTCATGCAATATTTTCTTTTAAGAGGACAATTTATGCATCTAAATAATATATTATATATATTAATACCCTACCCTATTCATCTGGAAATCTTGTTTCAGTCTCTTCGCCATTAAGAAACCATATTTGTTGATACATATATGAATAGATAAATAGCAATTCTTTCCCTGAATGATGTGTGATATAAAGAAAATCCATTTTCATTAGAATATCCAATTCAAAGGCAAAAGATGAAGAGACAATAAGTTCATTTTGGATCACAGAAAAAATCAGATCAAAAGGGAAAGGCTAGGCACTTCCTAAAGTTATTTCAATAAGAGGTTTCTTCTTGAGTCAACGATAATTCAACTATTTCATTTATCCAAGGATGAATTTAGGTAAGTGATGGTTAAATATTGTTGAAAATCCAACTTGGTTTATGTGTGCATGTTAACTGTTTCTTCGAATACTTCTTACAGTGCATTCTTAAGAATAGTAAATTGTTGAATGATATCTTTAGTGTTCATCACATATAATAAGGTTATATTAATGACATATTGATTGTACGAGTATGGTTGTTTTATTCTCATTAAGGTTGCAATTGTTGGGATATTTGTTTTTATTGTGTGATGAATTAGTAAAGAATATCTTCATAGGGTTTGTTATTATTGTAAGATAAGCCAGTAAAGGGCATCATCACAGGATTGGCTGGTATAATATTGGAAGACACTAGATGCCAGGGATGTTTTATACATAGGCAAGAGCTCATCCCTTCCAGATAAAGGCTAGTGGGCGATCATAAGATCCTTAGTATATGTGTACAAGGTATTGCTGAGTTTGATGATTCCCTGCATGGACCAGGTTTATTATTATTGTTATTGTTGTTGTTAAATTTGATCCTTGAGTGGTTTGGGCTAACTACATAAATTAATGGTATATATTATGTTGATGTCTACTTACTTATATATTTGAGGCAAGGTGTAACTTATTATTATGAGTCATAGATTTGTTGACTTGGTATATTGTCTATATTGACTAAAACTTGACTGAATTCTTTGGTGCTGTTTGAGAAAGTCTAAGTGGTACATATTTAGGTAAATTATTATTAGGTGTTCATGGTTGTCCTTGTTTACTATGTTATGGTTATTTGTTCACATTTATTATCTTTTGATTGGCTGATGACTCTACTAGTACATTGTGGTTTCGTACACATACTACCTATTCTTTTATTTTATTGAGTGTTGAGCATTTTTCAACAACTACATCAAGAACTCAACTTTAGACCAGAGCATATTTTAACTCAAGGGTGAGGTAAATCTTTCGGGCAACCACAAGTCCTCTATTTTAGTTTTTCTTAGATACATTCATTTTATTATGGGTTGAACTTGTTACTGACAATTCTCAGTATTTTGGTTTAATGAATTTAAGATCTTGAGGCGTTTTAGACATTTTTAATATTTCCGCATTGGTTTTGTTATTTGACTATTTCAATACATTGGTTTATTTAATAAAGTGATCGGTTTCTATTAAAATTGATAAAGTATTGGAATTGAGTATATTGGGATAGATAATTCTCCCAATCCTCGGGGGACTTGGGATGCCCGTTAAGGCCAAGCCCTAGTTTGGGTTATGGAAAAGTGGTATCAGAGCTTAGGTTTAGTGTCATTGGGTGTCCACCAAATTGTGTCAAGTAGAGTCTCTTTTATGGGTGTGTAGTACGCCACACTTATAAGGGAGAGGTTATGAGATATGTAGAAATGTGACCCTTTCTTGTGTTCTATTTTGGGGTTATAGAGTCTAAGGTCTTGAAACTCCTTTAATCTCCATTTGTTCGTATTTAAGATAATACCTCCAAGAAGATCTGATGTTTGTGGAAACTCTTCAGTCCCACTTGGTGACATTATGGATGCAGATCTCTGAAATTATGTAGTTTAGGCTTGGTCAAGAGGTCCAGCACTTGATTGACCTCATGGAGTTCCCCCTATTCCCTTTATCCCTCCTCAGACACCTCAGTCCTATGTCTAATGCTGAGTTTTTCCAGTCGATCCATTTGCCTACCCAATTGGTAGCCTTTTAGACTGAGCATTTTTCTTCTATTTCTCCATCTTCTAAGGTCAATAGAGTTGGCCAATTTATGAGGTTGATTCCATCGACTTTCTCTGGTTTGAAGGTCGAGGAGGATCCTCAAAATTTCATTAATAAAATAAAGAAGATTTTTTTTAAATGCATGATTCTAATTGTATTGCCCCAAAACTTGGTCCCGAGACGTCACACAGTACTTAAGACTATGAGTAGCCTTAAGCTAGCCTTCTATGTCTTCTACTAAATCTGAATCTCATAATAAGGAAATATAGATATCAAAATCATGCTGAATGAAGAAACTATCTAAAATAACTATGAATAATTTCACTATAATGTCAAAAAATCATCATGGTAATTCTAATAATATCTAGTATTCTAACAAGCCTCTATTACTAATAACTAGAGAGTCAGTGGGACAAACCCCCAGCTAACTCGAACTGTCTAAAAATAAGGATGAATTATATATACTAATAAGCTCCAAAATATGAATGAATAAGTCCCCGAACTATGAGGACTCACCAATTGTAGGATATAGATTGTGATGCTCAAACTACTCACGCTGCTGATAATGAGAACTTGAACCTACATTATGAGACAATGTAGTACATAGACATATATGCGGATCAGTACTTTGAGGATGTACTGAGTATATGGGGGTGAAATACACAAGTAACACATCATCTCATCATTATAATTTGTAAAAAAATGCATGCCAAATGTAAATGACTCACATAAGCTGGAATATCTAAAAGACTGAAATCTATAATCATGAATAATAAATCACACTTTATAAATCTAGTGAGTCTTAACATTTAGTTCTGAAAGTTGTACAAATGTTCTGTCTATAAATCATGTTGTCTAAGTATAGAAAGGATTCACTTCTGTAATTGAAATCTAAAAGCTAAAATCTATAGCTAATATCTTTCTGTAAAGCATAATCTGAATAAAGTATGAGCCTTTAACTTAGTTTTCATAAAAGCTTTTATGTTAATATTTTAATTTAACTAGTAGGGAGGTTATTCTAACCAACATAAACCATTTAAGCTAACATGGAGTCCAATGTCTCGTTCCCCTAAGGGGAACAATTCACAATGGAGAGAGGTGTCATACTCTTGCCAAGGAGTATAACCTGAGCTAAGTGATCACATCTGTAACTGTCATCCATAGAGAAGTGGGAATAATATGATAATCTATATTTATGTTGGCTATGTAGTTCTGTGGAAGATAGTTCACGCAAATCCCACACTTCCCGCTCGGTGCTAAACACTACTCTCTGTAAATTTGCGCTCATTCTGTTGGAAATCCACTTTAAAATAGCATAATGGTTTATTCTGAAATCAATTATGCTTTTATCTTATTAAATCTTTAAATAAAGCTATTCTGAATTCTGTAATCTGTAATAAATCTATAAATTGGATTCCAAATCTTATCTGACGATAAAAAAATCAAAGCTTTATTGAAAATCAGTACATAATCTGATCATAAGATGCTTAAAGCATCATCTTTCTTGAAATATCAACATTGAAACTTGGGCTTGTTAACCCACGCATCAAATACATGTTAAAACATCATAATAATCATGCTTGATAATGAAAACAATGATAATTCATCTCAAAATCTCTAAATTTCTGCAATAGCCATGAAAATATGAAAATAGACATGCTATTCATCTTCTAAAACACTTGAAATCTCCTAATCTTGTAAATAGCAATAATGGGTATAAACCCTAATTCAAATCTCATGAATATTCATTCAACATCATATGAAATTATATTAATACTTGGTTTTGGGCACAAGGATGGAAGATGATCCTTTTTCAAAAACCCCACATACCTTGATTGATGATTAGATGAAGAAACTTGAATTATTGATTCCTATTTGAGTTCTTGATGATGAATTCTTGATTATCTTGTCCTGGGAATCCTCAATTTAGTTCTTTCTTGGAGAAACAATGGAGGATTTAGATTTCTTGGAGACGGATCTTTGAACTCTAGGGTTTTGCTTTTGAGAAAGAATGGATGAAATTATGCATAAAGTTCTTGGGATATGATAAATTCTTTGTTTTAGACGGAGTGAGGCTTGGGAATTGACCAAAATGCCCCTGTTAATATTTTAAGCAAAACTGGAAAAGTAATATTTTTTTTTAATTTTTAGGCTACCGCGACGCGCCACTATCGCGGTGGCTCACTAGATAAGAGATAATTGGGAACTAGAAACACTCTACGAACACGCCACCATCATCGTGCTCTATAGAAATGCCATTTACGCCACCAGCGTAATGTGGTACAATCGCGTTGGCCTACTAGAAATTACCAAATGGGAAATTGGACCTCTCCGCAATTCGAGCTTATCGCGGAGGTCCACTGGAAATTGACAATTAGGATTTTAACCATCTTTGCGATGCGGTGAGTGCCCAGGTGGCACACTTCTTCACTAGAATCGCCAATACTTCTCAACCGCGTATCAGATTTAGGCAAATTTGGTATCGATGGAAAGCTCATTCAACTAATTCTATATGAAATAAATATTATTCATTTTAGAAGCTCACCCTTAACATTCTAGGAACGAATTTAAGTTAGTAAAAGTATGGGGTATTGCAACATCTCCTCCTTGGGAACATTTGTCCTCAAATATGGCTAGTTAAGATGAAAATACTGAGGAATCTGAGGCTATATACTATCATGACTTGAATAAACTATATGGCTAAATCTCAAGAATAATGAGTTACTGAACTGATCTGTGAGTACACGAGGTGGCATAAAAATAACTATATATCTGAATCTGAGACTAGAAAAGAACTAAATGAAGGAAAACTATTACCTTCGGTTGAATCTGAGTTCTTAGAGAAAAGATGAGGATACTTGGTACGCATGTCTACTTCTTCTTCACAAGTAGCACCCTCAACGGACTGATTTCACCACAGAACTTTGACTGAGGGAACTTTTTTGTTCCTTAGTCTACGAATCTGATGATCAAGAATCTCTACTGGAACTTCTTCATTCGAAAGGCTATTCTGAATATCTATACTTTCTAGAGGAACTATAATGGCTGAATAGTCTATGCACTTGTTCAACAAGGACACATGGAATACTAGATGAACTAACGATAAATCTATGGGTAGATCAAGCTTATACGCCACCTTCCTAACACGACTTAAAATTTGGAAGGGACCTATATATCGGGGACTAAGCTTCCTCTTTTTGCCAAATCTCTTCACCCCTTTCATCGTTAAAACTTTCAAATATGCAAGGCCATCAATCTCAAACTCAAGATATCTTCTTATGTCTGCATAAGATTTCTGATGACTTTGGGCTACTTTCAATCTTTCCCGAATCAACTGAATTTTCTCCATGTCCTCTGTTGAGACTCAAATGCACACGCAAGTGTACGCAATCATACAAGCATTATAGTGACTTAGACAGTCGGATATCGCTCCCACAAACACTAAGAAACTAGAATTTAAAATTTTTTTAGTTTTAGGTAATACAGTATTAAGTGTTGAAGAGAATCAAGATGATTTGGAGTTTAAAAATAAAAGTGTAAATTAATGAATATAAAGATTAATAAGTTGTGACAATCTAAAGCAAGCAAAGTTGTAAACAGTAATGATAAGAATTCCCGGGTTGAGGCATTTCAAATAATTATACAAATCTCTATTCTTGTAGCAGTCTAATTGGTTATCAGGTTGTTGATTCGCAAGGTTTAGGCTACCATCTTGGTCTCCCGACCTCTATCTATGTAATATTACAGCTACTACTCCTGCAGAGATAAAGGAATTCTTCTAGATTCATAAATTTATCTTCTTGCAATTGAACTAAGAAAGTCTTTTAGGTATATCCCTATCCTAAATGCTAATTCAAATCCCTTATTTAATAAAAGGATAAGAACCTTGCTCCTTAATTTCTTCATTCTATCCTACGATTCTACTCCCAGATTCACATAGAAGTATAGATTTTTTCTAATGGTGGCCACTCATCAAAATAGTAAGCTCAAAAAATTAAGAACATTCCAGATGATAATCCAAAAAGAAACTACTATAAAGAATATCAAAGAGTAATCATGTTCTTAGCGTCAATCCTAGAACAAGGGTATTTAGCCACTCATATTTGAATTCAACATAAAAAAATAAGTAATTAATCATACCAAAAATACATCTTGTAGTAGAGCAGTTCAAAATAAATAATAAGAACCCTAAGAGAGAGAATATTTTGCTTTTCACCACTACTATGCTTGCAAAAAGTGTTTGGAATTGTGCTTATGTGTTTATTTAATACTAGGGAAAATTTCACTAGATTTGAACTCAAGACGCAATGCGTCATGATTCGTGTCGATAAGGCCATCGCATCACATCATTATTGCATCGATGCACTATTACTTTTCTTCAAAAATCTGGCTAAATCTCAATTCACAACACACGACACGATGCGTCGACTTCACGTCGTGTCAGTGGATTTACTATTTTAAAATTTAACTAAGTCACCAAACTCATTGATCAACGCAACACTTCAACTATGCACCAATATTACGGAATTTTCTTCTGAAATTTTTGCTAAGGCAAAGGATTTACAGGCCGACGCGGTGCGTCGGCTTCGCATCGTATCACTGGAAATTCACCCCAAATATTTGATTAAATCTCGTTATTCACTCTTTTCAAGATGCTTCCTTTTATTTTTTCTCTCTTTCATCTACACATGTTCTTGGACTTAATAAAAAGTGGTCTTTCACATCAACATGATTAATTTCACACCATTAATAAACAATTGCTTCATAATATGTGTCTAAATTTAGTCCAAATCCCTTGGAAATTTACCCTGTATTACTAATCATATTGGTTATCCATGAAACATAATTTAGCTCACATAAAATATATAAACACAATTTTTGTTCTCAAAACAAGTCCAAATATGGGTAGATAGCAGTGTTTGACCATATAAATACGCCCAAGATCAGTAACCCACACTGAAAAACTTGTTCGTCCTCAATCAACTTCAAGCAGCACAATCACTAAATCTTCTAATCACAACCTAAGAGTCATGCTAGCGTTGGGCATTTACACAAACGTGTCAATGAATCCACTTTTTTTACATGATTTATTTTCAAGATTTTCACTTTTGATCATGTGGGTAATCAAATAAGCTTTCCATCGATACAAAATTCTCCCAAATCTGACCCCCGGGTGAAAAGTTAGAGCCTTTTTAGTGAGACAGTATATCACCTGAGCCTTCAGTGCGTCGCGGAGATACCTCAAATGACAATTGTCAATTACCAGTGTTTCTCCATGATAGAGGCACATCGTGCCAACTTTCTAGTCACAAACTAGGTGGCAACACGATAGATCTGTGATAACACTCAAACTACACTCTTGAATGGGTATAAGGGATCGTTGTCAGTATAAAACCCAACTAGGTTGCGGTTGAATCCCATAGGGAATAAGGTGTGAAATCAAGTTTTTTATGATTTAATTCACTTGTAGTTTACTATTTCCTGAAATGGGGTTCAAGTTTTGCAGATAATTAATTGTCACTTTGAATTTGATGTTTGTAACCAAAATTTTATGAAATAACCAAGATTATGTTCACTAGGGCTTACGGTACATGACAAATGCTAATATTTACTCAAGAATCTCACGGTGGTGAGGATCACCAGTTATCTTTATCGATGATATGCTCAAATATCTCTCGACCTATTCAAGTATCTAATTTCCTAATCCTCTTGTTACAACACTGATTATTAAATGAAGACTTTCTGAGTCCCTGTTGATAATTCACTTCCTACTATTTATGATTTCTTTCTCAAGCAAACCAAAGTAGGTACGCCTACTGTTTGCAACAAACAGACGTAAATTATAATCTCAGAATTACCAAGAAATCCTAACGCATATTAAATCTTGAGTATTTAATACCTTATCATGACCTAACCCTAGATCCCATGATCCAGGTTACAGGTGTTTATCCACTCATGATGCAAGAAACAAGTATGCAAATTAAATTCATAACTGAAAGGATTAACTTACAATGATGAAGAAAATCAAAATTATACTTTGAATTGAATCACAAGGCAAAGCTCCAAAATATTGGTCTTACAGAGAGAGAGAGAAAAATCATATTTTCTATCTTGCGGGATATGTCCATCGATAATAGAAACCCTCAAAAAAGGCTTTAAATATTTAAACCTAAAATAAGGCAATAAAATTAAAGTTTCAGATTTTTCCTCAGAATAGATGACGGCACCCGTGATGGCCTATCAGGAGTTTGACGGCCTATCACGGACGTCGTCAAATTCTCTTTAAGTTTGGCTTTTGCTGTCTCAGGCTGATGGGGACAATGATGTCCTATTAGGAGTCTGACAGTGCATCATGGATGTCATCAGCTCCTCTTCCATTTTGTGAATTTCTACCTAAGGTTGACGGTGATCTTGATGCCTTATCACAACTATGATGCCTTATCACGATATGCCGTCATAATGTTACAACAAATCCCATTCTCTGGTTAAGGCTGATGACATCCCTGATAGATTATCATACTTTTGATGTCTTATCACTAGATATCATCATAGTATTCAATGCATGCCAACTCTCTAGTTACGTTTGCCAACAACAGTGATAGCCTGTCATGGGTCTAATGACTTATCATAGATGTCGTCAGCCATACTTGTCTTCAACATTCTCTAGATTTCAACTTCTTTGCCTCCATTCTTGTTAGTTCTCTACGCCATCAGCTTATACTATAAAATAAACATAAACACATCAAAAACCAACAAAAGTTGCTTAAGACCTCATAATTATTCTTGGTTAAAGGCCTTAAACGTATTAACAATTACTCACACATCAACACCCTTAACTTAAAACAATTACTTGTCCTCAAAACACACATGAACTACTGAGAAAACACTCATTTCCTCATGCTGTTTCATTAATTTTCCCATATCAAACCGTGCTACTTCATCATTCATCCTGAATAATAGTTCATTCACTCTCAAATCGATCAATATACTTCCAGTTGTAAGGAAAGGTCAACCCAAGATTATGGACACCTCGAAGTGCACCTCACAGTCTAGAATGATAAAGTCTCTAGGGAGTAGAAAATTGGAAACTTGTACTAACACATCATGCAGAATGCCGATAGGTCACTTTACTGACCTATCCTCCATCACCAATCTTATGTTGGTGGGTGTAGGATTCCCCAGATCCAACTTTCTATAAATAGACAATGGCATCAAATTAACACTTGCTCCCAAGTCACACAGTGCCTTGGTGAATTCTATAGTTCCAATTGTACAGGGAATAATGACTGCACCTGGGTGTGGCTTCTTCTGCATTAATGTCCTTATAGAGATAGCACTACAAATATGGAGATTTGCCTCCAATTCATAGCTCACAGCTCATTTTTTGTCACAAAGTCCTTCATGAATTTTGCATATCCTGACATTTGCTCAAGTGCCTCAATCAGAGGCACATTTATTGTCAATTGCTTGAGCACTGCCATAAATTTGCTGAATTTGGCATCATCAGCTTTTTTCCTCAATTATTGAGGAAATAGAGATGGTGGTCTTAGGATATTTTTCAACACGACTTTCTCTTCCTTCTTCCTTACCTTCTCTAAAGCATCAACAGAGCTATTCAGCTTCTCAGACTCCCCTAGATTGCTTTATTCTAGTTTATCCACAACTACCTTATTGTTCACAAACTTTCCAATAGAAGGGCCAGGTAAGATCTTACCACTCCTGGCGGTAAATCCAAATATGAGCCATCAGTTTGAAAATTCTTAGCTATTTCACTAGATACAGAACTAATTCTTCTATGGTTCAGCATTGCAAAAAGTTAGCTCATCTGCTACTCCAACTGCTTGATAGAAGTTGAGTGTGAACTAACCAACTGACTCAGAGTATAAAATTCACTCTTTATAGTATTTACCCTTGAGTTGGTAGCCTCAACTCCCTCTAATAGTTTTTCCATCAAGTCCTCTATAGACATCTTTCCAGAGCTAGTTCCAGTAGCTTCTTGATTTCCAAGAAGAACATATAACCCACTCCTTTTATTTCTGCTTCTCCAGTTCCCTTGCTTCATGTATCTAAAACCAGGCTTGTAATAAATGTTCCGACCTTGATTTTCTTGGCTATTGCCTTAGAAACCCACCTGATTATTGACATACATAGCCTCTTCTTCTGGCTCAATATCAACTCATTCCTAAGAAGTCACAGCCTTTACTTTCTCAGTCTGCCCCAGTAATAAGTGCTTGGTGAGAAAGTCCATCTGAGTCTTTAGATGGGCCATATATTGATCCTGCTTCTCTACTCTCCTACATTGTTTAGTAGTCATTCCAACATGAATAGTAAAGCTTGTCACCACAGAATCCCTAGTGTACTAAGCCCGACTCTGTATGGTTATCCTATTCAACATATCTGAGGCATCTTAAAAAGACAGATCAATAAATGAACCACCATCAGCGTTATCTACAATCGGCTTTGTTATAGAGTTAAGAGCCTTGTATAAAGTCTCCATCAAATGTATGTCCGTCATGTTATGGTTTGGACACTATGTCAGCTTCTTCTTGAACCTCTTCCAAGTTTTATGCAAGGCCTTATTTGGGAGTTGTCTAAAGTTGCTGATCTCATCCCTCAACTATACCCTCCTGGAAGGCAAAAAGAACCTTTATAGGAAAGCTCTTTTTAACTGCCTCTAGTTTGTTATAGAATCAGGCGTCAGCTTATTCAGCCACAATGTTGCCTTCCTAGACAGAGACAACAGGAACAACCTCAATTGGATAGCATTCTGGCTCACTCCTGGGTTATCAAAAGATTTGGAAATGGTGACAAAATTCACCAGATACAGGTTAGGGTCATCCCCAGGAAGGCCTCCAATCAACCCTTTCAATTTCAGGAGTTGCATCATCATGCTTGTAATGTTGAACTTTTCTCCAGGTTCCAATGGTAGAGGAACGATAGCACCCATTGCACCTGCTTCGTCCATACGGTTATCATCATCATCAAACTCATACTGCAATGGTTGTTCAGCAATTCCTTGTTATGCATTGGATTTCCGGATTGAGTTGTGCTTTTCTTACACTATTAAGATCCTGAAAATACACAAAAACAAAAAACAAACGTAAATCTAGAAAACGTAACTAATAGTAAATTAGCACATGCAAACTTTTAGTTTACAACTGTATTCCTCGACAACGGTGCCATTTTTGATAATGCTCAAATTACACTCTTGAATGGATGTAAGCGATCGTTGTTAATATAAAACCCAACTAGGATGGGTCGAATCCCATGAGGAATAAGATGTGAACTCAAGTTGTTTACGATTTATTTCACTTGTAGTTTACTGTTTCTTGAAATGGGGTTTAAGTTTTCCAGATAATTGATTGTCACTTTGAATTTGATGTTAGTGACCAAGATTTTATGAAATAACCAAGATTATATTCACTAGGGCTTATGGTACATGACAGATGCTAAAAGTTACTCAAGACTCTCATGGTGGTTAGGATCATAAGCTATCTTTATCGATGATATGCTCAAATATCTCTTGATTTATTCAAGCGTCTAATTTCCTAATCCTCTCGGACTTAGGGAATCGCTATGCACTATCCAGATTTTACCTCAGGTAAATCAACCTTGTTACAGCACTGATTATTAAACGAAGCCTTTCCGAGTCCCTTTTGATTATTCACTTCCTACTGTTTATGATTTTTTTCTCAAGCAAACCAAAGTAGGTACGCCTACTGTTTGCAACCAACAGAGGTAAATTATAATCTCAAAACTACCACGAAATCCTAACACCTATTAAATATTGAGTATTTAACACCTTATCATGACCTAACCCTAGATCCTATGATCGAGGTTACAGGTGTTTAGCCACTCATGATGCAAGAAACAAGTATGCATATGAATTCATAACTGAAAGGATTAACTTACAATGATAAAGAAAATCAAAAGTATACTTTGAATTTAATCAGAAGGCAAAGCTCCAAAATATTAGTCTTAGAGAGAGAGACAGAAAATAATCGTATCTTCTATCTTGTGGGATATTTCCATCGATAATAGAAAACCCTTGAACAAGGCTTTAAATAGTTAAACCTAAAATAAGTAAATAAAATTAAAGTTTCAGATTTTCCCTCAGAATAGATGATGGCGCCCGTGATGGCCTACCAGGAGTTTGATAGCCTATTACGAATGTCGTCAAATTCTCTTAAAGTTTGGATTTTGCTGTCTCAGGCTGACGGCGACAATGACGTCCTATTAGGAGTCTGATGGAGCATCATGGATGTCATAAGTTCCTCTTCCATTTTGAGAATTTCTACCTAAGGTTGACAGTGATTCTAACGCCTTATGACAACTCAGACGCCTTATCATGATATACCATCACAACGTTACAACAAATCTCATTCTCTGGTTAAGGCTGATGACATTCCTGACGGCTTATCACACTTTTGACGTCTTATCACCAGATATCATCACAATATTCAATTCTTTCCAACTCTCTGGTTACTTTTGATGACGACTATGATAGCCTGTCATGGGTCTGATGACTTATCACAGATGTCCTCATCCATGCTTCTTTTCAGCTTTCTCCAAATTTCAATTTCTTTGCCTTCATTCTTGTTGGTTCTCTACTCCATCAGCTTATACTGTAAAATCAACATAAACACATAAAAAAATGACTAAAGTTTCTTAAGACCTCGCAATTATTCTATGTTAAAGGCCTTAAATGTGTTACACATCACTCTGTGTCGTACCACCATGCAATTTCACATTTGTCACTTTTCTGTCACTTGGCGAGATAGTGGCGCATCGCGCCAAGGATGAAAATCAAGAAATTTTCTCAAAAATTAAAGACTTATCCAAGGGTTAAAAGGATCAATTTCCTACCCCTATTTACACCCAATAACACGTGATTTAGCCATTCTTCACCCAAAATATACTAGTTTCTCTATGTTTATCTCAAGAACCAGCTAGGGTTTCTATTGAGGATTCAAATTCAAAAAGGTTTCACCGTCAATCTTCATGAAATCATGAATTAAGGTATGAGTAGTGTTTATTCATGGACTCCTTTCATCCATGAAGTTCGAGAATCTCTTTTCTAAGTTTAAGTTTTTGGATTTCTTTATGAATTTCATATTGGGTTGTTTTTTTTATGTTGAGAATGATCAATTGAATTCAAATCTATGCTGGTTGATCAATTTTATATGGAATTGATTTGTATAAATGTATATTCATGTGAACCTATAAATAAACCCTAGGATGATGAAATTATAGATGAATCATGATGATTAATTATTGTATAATGTTGTCTACATGTGCTATGCCTACCAAGTGTTTGATTAAATGCCTAGATGAAGGAACAATGCCCAATTAGTATGATATCACGAAATCCCCATGTATATGCAAGCTCATGCATATCACATGTTTGATGAAGTGCTTTAATATATGAATTATGAATTGTGTTGTTGGTCATGTGTTCAAGTAAGCCATGCCATGTCAATTCTCATCGAGTCCTTGGGATAATTATACCCGAACATTTAGCTGTGTGCCTAGAGCCATGGCATGTTTTCATGATCTCCTTAGTCAAGCTTTGATCCATAGAAATCAATCAGTTATGTGACTCAGGAAATTTCAGTAATCTTAGTAACCTCAGTATTCCCAGTCAATCTCAGTAACTTTAGAATTCTCAGTCAGTCCTCAGAACTCAGTACATTCAGTCAGCCAACGAAACTCAATAAATTTAGTTTACCTTCGCTAAACAATATCACTAGTATCATTGAAGTTTAGTTAATCATTTCAGTTCAGTTAATCAATTCAGCTCAATTAATTGTTTAGTGTCTTTTAGATGGGAGTAAGATTCAACACCGAGCGAGCCTAGGGATAGGGACTCACCCGCTAGATAGGACTGAGATCCCTAGAAGCAATCCCAAAATTACAGAACTACGTAGCCAATATAGGTATGATATGACAACCATTAGATAGAACTAACATACTCAGGGATCACTCGTTAGCGTATTTAAATGTATAGGACTGATCCGAAGGGTCACCCGCTAGATTAGGGCTGACTCCACAGCTGTTGTCTTTACCAGTAGCACGGTACTGACACCCTTACAACTGGGGTTACAGGTTATACCTCAGTTAGCTTAGTATGGGGCATGTCGATTAGATAAATACATCCCACATTTTTAGTTACAAAACTAGGACTGTCGGATACAGTCAATTTATTTCAGTAGTATAGATTTAGGATTGTCAGATACTTTCAATCTTTATCATTATAAATAGACTCTAGGATTATCCGCTATGTAGGACAGATCTTAACTATGGTCAATCAGTAATGGTATCATCAAATTTCGAGATCACCCACTAGATAGGATTGATCTCAGATTTAGTTACTTAGATAGAGTACGGAACTCAGCTAGTTCTATTAGATTCAGGACTATCAGTTACAGTCACTCATGTTATTAGTTATAACATTTATCAGAACTCATGTTAATTGCATTCAGCTTCAGAACTATCAGATACAGTTAACCAGACCAGTTTTTCATAATTAGAACTATCAGACACCGTTATCCATATATCAGTAACATAGTATCAGTCCTTCAGTATTCAGTAATATAGTATTAATTTTTATTCATTAGTGACTTAGATGTCAATATCAGTAGACTCAGTAGTCAGAACTAAGTATCCAGTCCTATCATGATCTCAGTTACAGTCACATATGCATGCATGCATTCTCACGTTCATGTTAGTCAGTTAGTATTTTTCATGCATATGAACCTATTTCATTCAGCCTACCTTACTTGCATACCAGTACATTTAAAGTACTAATAGATTTTTACTATGGTCTCTTATACCATAGGTTTAGAAGCACGAGCTCCAGAGAACCAGTAGTATCCCAGTTCAGTGATCAGAGTTAGCAGTGAGCCCTCATCCTTCGAGGATATGATAATCATATTACTATTTCAGTTTTTAATTTATTTTATTAGTTGGAGTTAGTTGGGGACATGTCTCATCACTTCCTTATTCAGACAGTTTAGAGGCTTTCAGACTACAGTATGATCAGACAATTATCTCAGTTGTTTTGGTATTGTTGTACCATATTTTTGAGTTATGTACTAGTATTGAACTTTATGTCCTTTCAGTTCATGTTTTTGCATTTATGATATTATTACTATTATTCAGTGCTCAGTTTATAGAAATCAGTCATGGGTTAGCTTATGGTCCTTCAGGGTCATGGACACCGTATAGCATTTTAGGTACCAGATTTGGGGAGTTACAAACTTGGTATCAGAGACTAAGGTTAAATAGTGTCCTATGAAGTCTAAAAAACTGCATTTAGTAAAGTCTTATACATGCGTGTGTTGTGCACCACACTTATGTGCAGGAGGCTATGAGGTATTTTAGGAATAGTTTCCCTTCTTTCAGTATTCATTTCATGCCAGTGAGTAGAGGCTCAAAGTTAAACTCTCAGTCTAATCCATTTCTCTCTTTCTTCTTCAAAACATGCCTTCTAAAAGAAAAAATGAGAATTAGTTAGCCCCTCAGACCTAAGAACCTTTGGGCGATCATGTTTCTCATGTGAATTTTACGGTCGTATTCACTACTCTTGTTCAGTTAGTTGCTAATCATAATAAATGAGTAACTATCATTCTAGACAACCCAGTGGCTAATTTAGTTGCAGCCAGTATTCGGGACTTCACTTCAAAGAACCTTCCATCCTTTCTTGGGTCTAAGTCAGATGAGGACCCTAAAAAATTCCTAGATCAGGTTCTGAAGGTGACTGACATCATGGTGTGACTACTGTCGAGAGTGCAAAGCTATTTTCATACTAGTTTCAAGATGTTGCTCACACTTGGTTTAAGCAGTGGAAGTCAGAGAGGGCAGACAATGCAGGATCAGTTGAGTAGGAAGAGTTTGCTTCCGCATTCCTTAATAGATTCTTTCCCCTAGAGCATAGAGAAGCCAGACTTTAGCTATAATTATGAATTAGTCTGGCTAAATTCATATCACTGGTTCACCCGAATGAGTTATTCAGTCATGAATCAGTCCATGGATGCCCTGTGCATCACCCTAGTATCTCATGAAGGTGTGCATTCTTAGAGGGACATAGTGTCCCAAGAGGGAGATATCCCATTATTCCTTGACATTCTCATGCCTTAAATAAAGTTTCTCTTCATATAAAGAATCTAGTTTAGAGTAGAGGGTATTCATAAGCTGACCCTCAAAGTCTTAACCTCAGCTTTGGGCCAATTATTCAGAGGCTTAGTTCCACTCATGATGTTCAGTTTGTATGTCATGTATCAGACCAGACTCAGTTAGGTTCTCATATTTCAACTCATGCACGTTAAGTAAGATGATCTCAGATTCATTAGCATTTTCGGTTAAGATAGCAGTTCTCCTTAGTCTTTCTCAGTTTCATATTCAGTATTCATCACAAACTTGGTACTAAGTACCTTTGCTTATTCATCTATGCATTTATATATCAGTTCAGGCATAAATTATACATTAGATATGCATTCTTACTGTGAGAAATTCAGTTCATCAGAATATTCAGTCATGTACTCATAAGTTAATTATCAATCATACATCAGATATGCGTGAATTCAGCTTATTAGTCATGCATCAGATATGCATGTTCAGTATGTTATCTTCAGCCATCAGTCATGTCAGTCATGAAATCTTCTTCTAGCCAATCATGTTAAGTATGTATGTCAGTTTTTGTTTTTTTCCTTCTCACTCAGTCTCATTCGAGGATGAATGTTCTCAAAGGGGAGATATTGTAATATTCCATACTTTTCCTCGCTTGAAAAGTTTCCCAACAATGTTAGAATCTTTCTTTAAAATATGAATCCACTTTATTACACATGGTATTTTTAAGATTTTTTACTTTTTATCATGTGGAGAATCTAATAAGCTTTCGATCGGTACCAAATTTGCCAAAATCCGACACCCAGGTGAAGAGTTAGAGCCTTTTTAGTGAGACAATGTATCACCTAAGCCTTCAGCGCATCGCGGAGATAGCTAAAATGGCAATTGTCAATTTCCAATGTTGCTCCATGATAGTGGCTCATTGTGCCAAACATCCAGGTTGTAAACAAGGTGGCAACGCGACAGCTCTGCATCACACCACTATGCAATTTCCCATATATCACTTTCCAATTACTTGGCGTGATATTGGTGCGTCGGCCAAGGATGAAAATCAGGAAGTTTTCTTAGAAATTAAAGACACGTCAAAGGGTTTAAAGGGTCAATTTCATACCCCTATTTAAACCCAATAATACGTGATTTAGCCATTCTTTACCCAAAATATACTAGTTTCTCTCAAGTTTCTCTCAAAAACAAGCTACGATTTCTATTAGGGATTCAAATTCAAGAAGGTTTCACCGTATATCTTCACAAAATCACGAATTAAGGTATGCGTAGTGTTCATTCAGGGACTCCTGTTATCCATGAAGCCCAAGAATCTCTTTTCTAAGTTTAAGTTTATGGATTTCTTTATGAATTTCATGTTGCGTTTGTTTTGTTTATGTTGAGAATGATCAATTGAATTCAAATCCATGTTGGGTGATCAATTTTATATGAAATTGATTTGTATAGATGTATATTCATGTGAGCCTATAAATAAACCCTAGGATGATGAAATTAGAGATGAATCATGATGATTAATTGTTGTATAAGGTTGTCTACATGTGATATGCCTACCATATGTATGATTAAATGCCAACATGAAGGAACAATGCCCAACTAGTATAATATCATGAAATCCCCATATATGGACAAGCTTATGTACATGTTTGATGAAGTACTTCAATATATGAATTATGAATTGTGTTGTTGGTTATGTGTTTAATTAAGCCATGCTATGTCAGTTTCTTCTCATCGAGTCTTGGGGTTACTTGTACCCAAACACTTAGCTGTGTTCCTAGAGCCATGTCATGTTTACATGATCTCCTTAGTCAAGCTACGATCCATAGAACTCAGTTAGTCATGTGACTCAGGTAATCTCAGTAATCACAGTGACCTCAGTATTCCCAGTCAATCTCATTAACTTCAGTATTCTTAGTCAGTCCTCTGAACTCAGTACATTCCGTCAGTCAACGGAACTCAGTAATTTTAGTTTAGCTCCGCTAAAGAATAACACTAGTATCAGTTTAGTTTAGATAATCAGTTCAGTTTAGTTAATTAGTTTAGCTCAATTAATCAGTTCAGTGTCTTTCAGATGTGAGTAGGATTCAACACTGAGTGAGCCTAGGGATGGGGAATCACCCACTAGATAGGACTGAGATCCCTAGAAGCAATCCCTAAGTTCTAGAACTATGTAGCCAGTGTAGGTATCAGATGTCACCCATTAGATAGGAATGACATACACAGGGATCACCCGTTAGTGCATTTAAATGTATAGGACTGATCCTAGGGGTTTCCTACTAGATCAATACTGACTCCACAGCAGTTGTCTATACCAGTGGCACGGTTCTAACACCCTTCCAGCTGGGGTTACAAGTTGGACCCCAGTTAGCTTAATATGGGGCATGTCGGTTAGATGAATACATCCCACAGTTTCAGTGACAAAATCAAGACTATTAGATACCATCATACCTTATCTTTATAAATAGACTCTAGGATCACCTACTAGACAGGACTTATATCAACTATGGTCAATTAGTAAAGGTATCATCAGATTTAGAGATCACACACTAGATAGGACTGATCTCAGATTCAATTACTCAGATACAGTATAGAACTCAGCTAGTTCCATCAGATTCAGGACTGTCAGATACAGTCACTCATGCTATCAGTTATATCAGTTATCAGAACTAATGTTATTAGCATTCAATTTTAGGATGGTTAGATACAGTCAACCAGACCAATTTTTCAGAATCAGAACTGTCAGACATAGTTATCCATGTATCAATAACATAGTATTAGTTCCTCAGTATTGAGTAATACAATATTAGTTTCTAGTTATCAGTCACTTAGATGTCAATGTCAGCAGACTCATTAGGTAGAACTCAGTATCCATTCCTATCATAATCTCAGTTACAGTTACGTATGCATGCATGTATTCTCACGTTCATGTTAGTTAGTTAGTTATTATTGTTCATGCATATGAACCTATTGCATTCAGCCTACCTCACTTTCATACCAGTACATTGAAAGTACTGATGCATTTGCACTATCATGTCTTATACCATAGGTTTAGAAGCACGAGCTCCAGAGAACCAATAACATCCCAGTTCAGTGATCAGAGTTAGCAGTGAGTCCTCATCCTTCGAGGATATGATTATCACATTACTATTTTAGTTTTTAGTTTATTTTAGTAGTTGGAGCTAGTTGGGGACATGTCCCATCAACTCCTTATTCAGACAGTGTAGAGGCTTTCAGACTACAGTATGTTCGAACAATTATCTCAGTTGTTTTGGTATTATTATACCATAGTTTTCATTTATGTACTAGTATTGAACCTTATGGCCTTTCAGTTCATGTTTCTGCATTTACAATATTATTACTATTATTCAGTGCTCAGTTTACAGATATCAGTCATGATTTAGCTTATGGTCCTTCGGGGTAATGGGCACCGTTTAGTATTCCAGGTACCATATTCGGGGCGTTACAGTCAAGAATACTACTTTACACATTAACAATTTGTTTCAAACCTCTTTATTTCAACAGTGACATTCAATTTATTGGTAAACTTAATCAAAGCACGCAATCAAACTACACAATAAGTAATTCAAACTTTCATCCGCATGCATCTTCTCAACAAGAAAGTTTCCCCATATCTCTCACAATTGTTCAATATTTATCATGAGGGGTATATCAACATTTAATCACTCGCTTTCGACAAAGAATTCATACATAATAGATAATAAACCATTAACTTGCCTTTAGTTTAATACACTACTAATAGTCAGATGTTGAAATGTAGGATCAATTAGGTCTTTCATGGTTGTAATGTAGGCTAAGGGACGGGTAGGAACTATTTAGGAAATAGTGACTAATCTCCCTAATCACTTTAATACATAACCATCTTTAATCAAAATCACATTTTATCAACCCAACTTTTCACTTCATTACCTTCATGCATCAATTGTTCACCACACTCTTTTTAAGGACATTAACAAAACTATGGTAAGAGTAATTTTCTTCTTTTTCAACACCATTCAATTTTCAAATTTTCTTCACACTCTATATCATGTTATGCACCCCTATAGTAGCTACCCTCGACTAAAGTTATTCTCCTTTGTTGAGGTGCACATTGTCCTTAATGGACCAGGGCCAAAATAGGTTCATTGTGATAAAAATCGAGCAAGAAAACAAACTAAAATTTCTTTCACATTTCCTCTAACTCCAAACCATCACAATTAAACACACACTTAACACTTCTTTAGTGCTTCACTTTCACCTTGCTCCTTCTTGTATTTCACACTCTCTTCTTATTCAGTTATCTATATTAAAGCGCTTTAGAGCTATGGATTGAATTTAGGTGTATCAAAGAAAGGATTAGGCTACATATGAGGCTACCAAAGAAATCATGCTATAGGATCAATGGGGCTAACTAGGGACATGCAAAAGGATCGGTAAATAAAGTCTTTACCATTATATTAACAAAGAAATTCCTAGATAACTTCCTACACCCAACACCATTTATTTCGCTTTGTAAACATACCGGGAAAGTTCTAGTCATTCCTATATATGTAGAATACAAATAAATACGCAGACACTCGATGCATGCTAAAAGTTAAGTCGGATCCTTAAGGTTCCCGATCTTGTTCTTTGTCAAATTCAACATTAAGCCAATCAAATCACACTACACCTGTTGAGATTTCACATCTAAAAACACCTATTATTTTGTTTCAAAACAATTGAATTTATCATCATAAAAGAATCTTGCCCAACACAAAGCAATTCTCAAAGGTCGCAATCGGGATCTTATCACTTTCTCGGCTTCTTAAGACAAGCTCTCCCTAAGACGATCGTCATCCATCTATCATAGGGGAGGGTACTAACTATAAAGAGCTATTTATAATTGCCAAAAAAGGAAAAAATAATATTGTACATTAAAATTTGCCTAGGAAGGCAAAAATAAACACTTTAAACTGAGTTTGCTAAAAATGGCAGCAACCAACCAAATTGTAAACTTACTAAATATTACAGACATAATGTTCTGAATAGGTAGAAAATCATCCAACCAAAACAGTCATCCAACCAAAACAAAAAAATAAAATTTTTCAACTAAAACATGAGAAAAGAAGAAGAATTGAGAAATTCCACCTCACCCCACACTTAAAATGAAGCACTATCCCAGTGCTATTAAAAAAGAATATGGCATGGCATACTCCCTGCTCAGTTGAATGGTACTAGTTCCATCATGTCATCATCGTCACCCTCATTATCACCATAATCTTCACCTGTATAGCCATTATCAGACTGTTCTTCCTCTTTTGACTCATCATCGGAATAGCTCATTTGTCTCTCCTCATTCGTGGGGACATCATTATTTAGTGGTTCATCCAAATTGGGTCCTATCCTAAGAATGGTCCGGGTATGACGCCCGAGTAGATAGTCCAACTCCACAGCACGAACTTCCTATTGGGTGGCTGGACGCCCTTCAATATTCAACTGTAGCATAGTAAGCCCATATATTCGGGCTGTGATCTCATTATTTTGAGCCTGACTCTTGGGCATAGTCAGAGTAAAACCATAAGAGGTGGGACCCTTATTATGAGAAAAATCTAATGGTCGCATAACAACTAGGTGTATGTAATCCACATCCTCCTCAAGTACCCCCTGCGCTGGAGAAATCGAGTCAACAACCTACTTAATTCAAACCGACGACCACCTAAAAACCAAGCTTTTCTTATTGCGAAGAAGATACTTGCACCGACATTCAACTCAATATCTTCGCGTATTAAGGCATAAATGATACATACCCTATCATGCATCACCTCTTTTATATGCGTCCTATGGATGAGGCAAGCATAAATAATTTTGGCCCACAGTCGAGCCTCCCTATTCATATGAGCAAAAGGGAGTGACACATGAGTGCCACCTTCCTTATGGCAAATCCACTTGGCTGTTGAACGAGTACCACATAAGAAATAACGAATGTGCTATTACGGTGGCTCAACATTCTTTCTTTTTAGTGGCTATGCATCTACCATAGGTATACCTAGCAGATCATTCAAAGTTTTAGCAATAAAAACAACCACATGACCCCTTACCTCAACCTATATTTCCTTGTTTTATAAGTCCCAATTAGCATAAAACTCTCGTATAAGACTTAGGTTGCACTCAGATGGCTGTTCAAATAGGAAAGTAATGTGTAGTACCTCAATTTTGTGCACCATACTCGGATACTCTTTCATCAGGCTCGCCCTATCAGTGAATTGATTAACAGAATACTTTGACTCCTTGTGTTGGGAATACCATTTTCTCCCTGATTCTATAACTACCTTTGTCCCATACCTCCTTGATTGACATTGTGGAATATGTGGGGCTGGGGGCACATGGTCAGCCTATCGACTCCTTTTGTGTCTGGATTCAGATGAACCAACCATATTTTTTCCCTTGCTCCTCTATTACTGGCTAGACATTTTACCTATTAAGCACAACATCCCACAAACACATCAAATATGCACCTTAGGAACTAGAAAACTCTAAGTATGGAATTTACCCACACTTAGTTTCTAGCACATGTTCATAAATAAGTGACCCAAGTTTTTCAGACTTCCCTTGTTTAACATTCAATTACCAGCCAAAGGCATCCAACATCACACACAAAAAATATTTCAGAGAAGTAGAAACTCACAGTCTCATCTCAATAGCTTAACGGTCTAACAACTTCTACATTTACTATCACATTACCTTTCTTCAACAATTTCATAAGTATGCATTCACTATGTCGAGCATATGCTCAACTCAATGACACTCAATTCAGTGATTTATAGCTACCACTAAGGCGGTGTAGGCCAGAATTCACCCCACACTTAGTTGCTATCATATAGTGAATTTTAACACTCCAACATTATTTAAACACTGAATAGCATGTATAATCACCCTTACATAATTAAACTATTCAAAACACATATGATATTCTCAATCAGGATAAGATAACTCACAATCACTTTCTACCCCAAATCTGTATCAACCTATATATATGAATATACAAAATCTATCTGGGCAACAAAGCAAAAGTAACATATCACCAATCAGGACCCTAATGCATATAAATCACCCCCACATGCTATCTATCAAGATTTAACAAGTAGAAGTTAGTTTAAACCCCTATTCAACCTCATTAATAAACAATTTTGATACATATAATACTCCAATGTGTGGGAATTTTGCAACCAATCACACAGGAGCCCCTCTCTCTATACTTAAACAATTCAAACAGTTGGGATAAGGGAGAAGAATTTAATTAATACTGCCATCTGATCCATAAATTAACACATTACTCATAATACTGAACATGCCATACATGAAAACCACCATCAAAATTAAAGAACTAGCAAGTAAATTGTCATGGAGTAAGCAATAATAAATTTCTACACACTAATTCACCAACTAAATAACATATGTGATTTTATTGCACATCCAATCAAGTAAAATATGAGGACTTACTTTAAAATTAGTCAAGAAAATGAAGATTATGCTTGTTTTTAGTACCAAGATAGGACAAGATTTAAAAAAAAAGTTAGGGCTTTGGGGATTGAGGGAGGCAGCGGCTAGGTCTTGTAGGAGAAGAGGTGAATAAGGAAAATGAGATATATGTAGAGGGGGGAAATAAGGGGTCCGATTAGGGTTAGATTATACTGACAGGTGTTGTTGATGTTATGTGTTAACTATCACATTGAAGAAGCGATGCGTCGCGCTGAGTCTGCGTCGTTGGACTAGACTTGTCCTTCAAATTTTTTCTATGTGTGGGAGTGATGCACATCGATACGATGCGTAGACTTAACTTCGCTCCACTGGAATTCGCCTAGAAAATTTTTTCTAAGTGTGAGCACAGGAAAAGTGATGAAATGCACCAAATTAGCGTCGTGTCACTGGAATTTGTATCCAAAAATTTTTCTAAGATAAAATTCTCCATAGTTTGGGGAATCTTTTCTTCCCCCTTACCTCTTTCACCTATTTAACTTACCCAAATATCATAGTTCACCCACTTCTCATCTTCTCCATCTCCACCAAATTTATCATCCCTGCATATCAACCAAAAACAACAAATTGCGCGAGAAAAAGTGGGTTGAAACCCACAAAGCACCTTATTTTAAATCGTGGCATGACTAATTTTTTTGTGTTTTCACTTTTCATTTTCGTTTCTAAAAATAAAAATCAAAATAAAAGTATCCTATTACATTACATTAATAGGTTGCCTCCATGCAATACCTTATTTTATGTCATGGTACAACTTAGCTCAGTCTCACTCATCAGCAAAAGTGATGGACACATTGTGCTTTTCTCCATAATTTTCCTAATAATGCTTCGCACGTTCTTCATTCACCAGAAACTTCTTAGTATTCTCTTTGTTCCATAGTTCAACTGCTCCATGGGGCGTCATTTGTACTACCTTAAAAGGCCCAGACCACTTAGACCGTAATTTACCAGGAAACAAATTTAACCTTGAATTGAATAGCAAAATAAGTTGTCTGGGTTATCTATCTTGAATTTTCCTATCATGAAATCTTTTGGTTTTCTCCTTTTACAATTTTGCATTCTCATAAGCACTGAGATAAAATTGATCTAATTTAATAAGCTGCAACAATCTCTTCTCTCCCGCGGCCTTCATCTCAAGAATCAATTTTTAATGGCCTAATAAGCTTGATGTTCTAGCTCTATAGGTAAATGGTAAGATTTTTTGGAGACCAAGAGATATGGTGAGGTCCTTATAAGTGTCTAATAAGCTGTCTTATATGCCCACAATGCATCATCTAGCTTTTTTCCCCAATCCTTACGTTTCCCATTTATAGTCTTCTACACTGTTTGTTTTATCTCCCAAATGGAGACCTCAACTTGTACACTTATTTGTAGATGATAAACAGTGTCCACATTGTGACTAACAACATATTTAGCTAAGAGATTCTTAAACCAAGTGTTTATAAAGTGTGTACCTCCATCACTGATTATAGCTCTTGGAGTGCCAATCTGAGAAAATATTTGCTTTTTCACAAATTTCAGCATTACTCTTGCATCATTAGTGGGACAAGCTACAGCTTCCACCCATTAGGATACATAATCAACTGTCACTAGAATGTACAAGATTCTATTAAACAGTGGTAATAGTCCCATGAAATCAATTCCCCAAACATCAAATACTTTAACTTGAAGAATATTATTTAGGGGCATCTCATGACTCCTTAAAATTGTCCCCAACCTCTGGCATTGATCACAACTCTTCACAAAAGCCACGATATCTCTAAACAATATTGGCCAAAAGAAACCAGATTGCAACACTTTTATTGCTATTTTTTCACCCTTATAATGGCCACCATAGAGGGATAAATGACACTTTTGCACCATTTGTGTGAATTCGTCTTTTGGAACACATTTGCGTATAATTCCATCTGAACCCTGCTTGAAAAGATATGGCTCATCCCATATATAAGCACAAGAATCATGAAGCAATTTCATCTTCTATTGAATTATACTTTCAGAAGGGTAAAAGTTACTTGCCAACAAATTCACAATGTTCTCATACTAAGGAACTTCACACTCCTTTTTAGACAGTAATATTTCATCCAAAAACTCTTCCTAAATGTAGATAAAGTTATCAACAACACGATCATGAGTCTCTAACCTTGACAGATAGTTTGCAACTTGATTTTTTACTCCTTTACGATCACGAACATCTAAGTAAACTCTTGCAGTAACAAAATCCACCGGATCAATCGAGGCTTTGCATACTTTTTATTGAAGAGATACTTGATTGATGCATGGTCTATGTGACTATTAACCTTTGTACCACGCTCTAAATTTTATAAAATGCATAAACCACCGCTAATATCTCCTTTTCAGTAACTGTATAAATCATTTGGGTATCTTTCAAGACTTTACTAGCATAGTAAATAGAGAGAAATACCTTTTCTTTTCTTTTCCCCAAAACAGCTCCTACAGCCACGTCACTAGCATTACACATCAATTCAAATGGCGATTCCCAATCTGGAGAAATCAAAATAGGATCTTCCATCAGCTTCTCAAATGCTTCATGACAATCTACTCCAAAATCAAATTTGGTTTACACATCAGGCTTGCAATCTTTTAAAAGTCCTGAATAAAACGCTTGTAGAAACTCGCATGCCCCAAGAAACTTCAAACGCCCTTCTTTGTGACTGGATGTGGCAACTTTTCAAGCACTTCAATTTTGGCTTGATCTACGTATTGTCCTCTACATGACACTTTATGGCCAAGGACTATTTCTTCCTTCACCAAAAAGTGTCACTTCTTCCAGTTCAACACCAAATTTGTCTCTTCACATCGAGCTAGGACTCGATCTAGATTCTATAAGCATTTATCAATAGAATCACCATAAACAAAGAAATCATCCATTAATACGTCTAAAAATTCTTTAACCATGTCATAGAATATTGCCATAATACATCTCTAAAATGTTGTATGTACATTGTAGAGGCCAAACGGCATGTGTCTGAACGCATATATACCATATTGGCAAGTAAAATTGTCTTATCTTAGTCCTCGGGAGCAATGGTGATCTGGTTATAACCTGAGTAACCATCAAGAAAACTGTAGTACTCCTACCCTGCCAACCTATCCAATATCTAATCAATGAATGGGATAGGATAGTAGTCCTTCCTTATGGCTTTATCCAGTATTTGATACTCAATATAGATTTACCATCCAGTCACCATGCGAGTGGGAATTAACTTATTTTTTTCACTAGTAACCACGTTCATCCCGCCTTTCTTTAGGACACAATGTATTGGGCTTACCCACTTGCTATCTAAAATTGGATAAATAATCCCTTTATCGAGCCACTTAATGACCTCTTTCCGCACCACATCTTTCATTATTGGATTCAACCTGCGTTGTTGTTGTACCCTTGGTTTTAAACCTTATTCCATGTGTATCTTATGCATACAAAAATCTGGATTTATCCCTATAATGTCAGACATCTGCCACCAATCACCTTCTTCCTTCTTTTTAACACTGTCATTTCTTTCATAAACTACATATTAAATAATCCTGCAGATAAAATAACCAGCAAGGTATAATCATCACCAAGATAAACATATTTCAAGTGAGGAGGAAGAACCTTAAGCTCCAATTTTGGAGCTTCATTAATTGAAGCTTTAGGGGATGGACCAATTGGCCTATTCAGTTGCTTAGAAGGAAATTTTCTTATTTCAATGACCATTGAATTCATGACTTGAATTAACGCCAACGCCTTTACATATCCATAAATATCACAACCCACCAAAGCTCTCTCTAATGGATCATCTGACAATAACAACCTCTGATCAGACTCAAGATCCACAACGGATATAGAAGACAACCATTCATATATAGCTGGCAATTTTAGCACTTTATACACATCAAAAACCTCCACTTATTATGCACTCTCATTGTCATCTTACCTGCTGCTATATCAATTAATGACTGTCCTATTGCTAGGAAAGGCCATCCCAAAATAAATGGAACAACAGGATCAACTTCAAAGCCAAGAATTACAAAGTCCACCGGAAAGATTAATGATCCTACTTGCACCAAAACATCTTTGATAATACCATCAGGCTAATAATACTCAAACTACACTCTTGAATGGGTGTAAGAGATCGTTGTCAATATTAAAACCAACTAGGTTGGGGTCAAATCCCATAAGGAATATGGTGTGAACTCAAGTTATTTGCGATTTTAATTCACTGATAGTTTAACGTTTCTTGAAATGAGGGTTGAAGTTTCACTTAATTGTTTGTCACTTTAATTTTTATATTTGTAATCAAGATTTTATAAAATAACCAGAATTATGTTAACTAGGGCTTACAGTACATGACAGATGCTAAAGGTGACTCAAGATTCTCATGGTTGTTAGGATTGAAAGCTGTCTTTATTGATTATATGCTCAAATGTCTCTCGACCTATTTAAGCATCTAATTTCCTAATCCTCTCGGACTTAGGAAATCACTATTTATTACCCAGATTTTACCTCAGATTAATCAACCTTGTTACATCGCTGATTATTAAACAAAGTATTTTCGAGTCCCTATTGATAATTTACTTCCTACTGTATAAGATTTCTTTCTCAATCAAATCAAAGTAGGTATGTCTACTGTTTACAACCAACAAATGTTAATTAAAATCTCAGAATTATCAAGAAATCCTAACACCTATTAAATTTTGAGTGTTTAGCACATCATCATGACCTTACCCTAGATCCCATAATTTAGGTTAATGGAGTTTAGCCACTCATGATGGGAAGAATGAAACACATAATTGAATTCATAATTGAGAATATTAACTTACAGTGATTAATAATAATTAGTGAATCATAGATTATATAGCAAAGGAAAATCCCCAAAATAGTTGTATTTTACGAATCCAAAAAGATAGAGAAAGAAATATTGAAAAATATTCTCCAAGACTCAAAAGTATCGAACTCTCTTTAGAATAATGATGATGATTAATGAATTGCCTTAGAAAACCCTAAAACAAAGATTAAAATAGTTCAACCTAAATAAGGAAATAAAATTAAAGTTGCAGCTTTTTCTCAAAATAGACGACGACATCCGTGACAACTTATTAGGAGTCTAACGTCTTAACACGGAAGTCGTCAGCTCCTCTGTACTTTTGGCTTCTACTGTCTAAGGCTAATGACGACGTTGACACCTTATCACGAACTTCATCAAAAAAATATCTTCAACTCTCATTCTTTGTTTAAGGATGACGACATTCATGACGGTGTATCACACTTTTCAACGTTATATCACCAGATGTCGTCACAGGCTTCAACTTATGCTTACGTCTGACGAAACCTGTAATATCCTATCACAGGGATGATGACTTATCACAGATGTCGTCAGCTACACTTCTCTTCAGATTCCTCCAGATTTTAAATTCTTTTTTTTCATTCTTGTTGGTTCTCTATCCCATCAGCTTAAATTGTAAAATCAGACATAAACAAATCAAAAACAACAAAAGCTACTTAAGACTTCTTAATTATTCTTGGTTAAAGGTCTTAAATGTTTTAGCAATTGCTCACACATCAACACCCTCAACTTAAAACAATTGCTTGTCCTCAAGCAACTCAGCCCAACTAAGAGAATATATAGCACATTTTGCAACCAATTTTCTCTTTTAAGCTCAAAACATAGTTACCACCTTCGAGGTCAATCCAATTAAAATGAACTGTGTATGTCATTGAAGAACAATAATGTAACACAAAGGACTCAAGAGATGGAATCAATATTAGCCACAACAACAATTCATATACAATTGTTGCACTATATAAACAAGCAAGTATCTAGCAATAATATCAGTATGCCCTCACAACAAAGAAACCCCCCTCCTCACATATAATAAATCAAAAATGTAAATGTGGGGATCATCAACAGACTCTCACTTTCAAAATGAAGTTCCCATCAGTGTTTGCCAAGTACCATAAGATTGCCCTTATTTTCATTACCAAGACCTTCAAATAGGCCATCTAGGATCACTATAGGACTTTTTTTAGGCTCATAATGTTGGCTGGGAATGGTATGATATTCAAGGACATTTAGAATACTATGCCTCCTTAACACAACACTACTCACTTGGGGCTCACTTATTAATCTCTTTTTTCATTTTCTTTTCTATTGATCGCACATATTCAAGTTGGGTACCTCCATCTCTTTTTTTTAGAATAGTACCTAAATTTTATTCTTCTTAATTTATACTACCCTTCTTCATACTCCATTTTACACCATGCACCCTTATAATAGCCACCCTCAACTTAGGCTATTTGCCTAGGTTAAGGTGCACAGTGTCCAAGGAGGACCAGGGCCAAAATAGGTTCATTATGGTATAAATGGGAAGGTGAAAGGTGTCATAAGAAAAAAATAGGCTAATTAGGCTCAAAACAGGGATCAAGGTATATGATGCACATAGGGAAGGCTAATTAGCCTAAAAGTGGGTTAATCAACAAAATGGCCAATGATAATTTCTTAACCCCTATCCTTTAACCATGGTAAGACTAAACAGGCAAGTTCTAGTTTTTGCATACAGAGGGAATTAAGTAGTTTCTCACACACATATGGAACACAAGTATGTCATAGGCCACCACTTATCTAGTTCATGTAATTGTTTAGTAATGATCATCAAGCAGCTAGAACTAATGCCACAAGAAGATTCATAATGGTCATAAGTAAATGAAATTCATAGTATTTACAAAAAAAAAAACATTGGAGAGATGTTTAAAACTCAAATCAAAAACATGTCAACTGCTTTCTGTACTTGTATTTCTCCTAGTTACCATAAAATATTTTACAACAACAGACTACCTTACACTCTTAACTCAAAATCAAAGTAAAACTAAACTAAGAGTTAGAGTATACCTGGAATGGATCGATCTCGGGGGTCATGGGTTGCCTCCCATGCAGCGCCTGATTTAACATAGCGGCTTGACTCAGGTACCTCTATTTTTTTAGATTTCATCGAGACAGATAATGGTGATACTTTTCACTGATTCTTTTGGGATAATGTAAAGCTTGACACATTGCCCATTTACCTTGAAGGTACTACCGTCTTTATTTTTTAGTTCCACTACTCCAGATAAATGGACTTGACTAACTTTAAAAGGGCCTGACCACTTAGATTTCAGCTTACCTGGGAATAATTTGAGTCTGGAATTGAACAGAAGCACAAAGTCACCCATTTGGAATTCTAGTTTCTCTATTCTTCAATCATGGTGCTTTTTTATCTTTTCTTTATACAGATATGCTCATTCATAGGCCCTGATATGGAATTCATCCATCTCATTTAATTGATCTAGTCTCAGCTCTACTGCTTTCTTCCAATTCAGATTCAACCTTTTGAGTGCCCATAAGTCCTTGTGCTCCAGCTCTATTAGTAGGTGGAAAGCTTTTCCATAGACCAGTTGAAATGGTGACATGCCAATGGGTGTCTTAAAAGCAGTTCGATATGCCCACAAGGCATCATCGAGCTTTTGAGACCAATCTTTCTGGCTAGCATTCACTATTTTGGCTAGGATGGCTTTAATCTCACGATTTGATACCTCCACTTTCCCACTGGTTTGTGGGTGGTATAGAGTAGCCACTCTATTCTGTTTTACCCCATATTTTGCCAAAGCTTCTTGAAACATTTTGTTGTAAAAATGAGATCCTTCATCACTTATAATAGTACGTGGTACTATATCCCATACGATCTCACAAAAGGACCGATGAAATCAATGCCCCAGACATCAAGTAATTCCACTTTAAGCATCTTTGTCAAGGGCATCTCATGTATTTTAGAGATTAACCCCTACCTCTGGCATTGGTCATATTTTAGCATAAACTTGTGGGCATTCTTGAATAATTTTGGCCAATAATAGCCAATCTGCAATACCTTCCTAGTCGTTTTGTCACCTGTGTGGTGACCCCTAACTGGGGAAGCATGACATGCTTCCAATATGCACAATACATCCACTTTTGGCATGCATCTCTGTATAATATTGTATGCACATCGTCGAAAAAGATATCTCTTATCCAAGAAGTAATGCATCACATCATGCAAGAACTTCTTCTTTTGATGGAAAGAAAGGTTTTTTGGGCTGACCTCACTCATAACATAATTTGCATAATCCGCATACCAAGGTAATTTTTCCATAGCGGTAGTAAGGATCTCCTCATCAGGGAATGCATCATTTATCTTCATTTTATCACTACTTTCCTGCTCACCTTCCATTCTAGACAGATGATCTACAACTTGGTTTTCACAACTTTTCCTATCCTTGACCTCAAATTCAAATTCTTGTAGCAGCAATACTCATTTAATCAACCTTGGTTTAATATCCTTATTAGCCATGAAATACCTCAAGGAAGCATTGTCGGTGTGGACCACTACTTTGGTCCCAAGCAGATAAGCTTTGAACTTCTTAAAAGCATATACTACAGCCAGAATTTCCTATTCAGTGATGATGTAATTCTTTTGTGCTCCATTCAGTGCTCTACTAGCGTAATATATTGGATGAAACAGTTTGTCCCTTTTTTTCCCTAATACAGCTCCAAGGGCAACACCACTTGCATCACACATGATCTCAAATGGTTTTCCCCAATCAGGTGCAATAACAATAGGGGCCTCAATCAACTTTTTTAAGGAATTCAAATTCCTTCAAGTACTCGTCATTGAAGGAAAATTTCACCTTCTTCTCCAAAAGTTTGCAAAGTGGATTTCTAATCTTTGAGAAGTCTTTTATAAATCTCCAATAAAAGCCAGTATGTCCAAGAAAACTATGCACTCCTTTCACTAAAATAGGAGGTGGTAGTTTCTCAATAACTTCCACCTTTACTCGATCAACTTCTATCCCCTTTTCAGAAATTTTGTGGCCGG
Organism: Capsicum annuum; assembly: GCF_002878395.1. Lineage (NCBI taxonomy): Eukaryota > Viridiplantae > Streptophyta > Magnoliopsida > Solanales > Solanaceae > Capsicum > Capsicum annuum. The sequence continues at coordinate 52,262,273 of NC_061118.1, forward strand.
GAACGATGCCCTCCTTGACTATGAAAAGGCATTTTTACTAATGAAGCACCAAATTAAATTCAACATATTTTTGCAAGGCTACATTTAGATTTTCCAAACATATCTCAAATGAATCACGCGTTACAGAGAAATCATCCATGAATACCTCTATGGTGTCCTCCACCATGCCAGAGAAGATAGACATCATACAACATTGAAAAGTGGCGGGTGCATACATAGCCCAAATGGCATCCTTTTAAACACAAAGCTTCCATGTGGGCATGTGAACGCCATCTTCTCCTGATCTTCTGGAGCAATACACATTTTGTTGTATCCAAAATAACCATCCAAGATGCAATACCATCCCCTGCCATCTAATCAATCAAGAATTTGGTCTATATAGGACATCAAAAAGTGTTCTTTATGAGTCTAAGAATTCAGCTTGCGGTAGTCCATGCAAATTCTCCACCCAGTTACAGTCCTTAGTGGAATAAACTTATTCTTTTTATTAGCGACCATCGTCATACCCCCTTTTTTGGGTACGCATTGAATTGGGCTCACGCACTTGCTGTCAGAAATAGGGTAAACCACTCTTGCATCCAACCACTTAATAATCTCCTTCTTAACCACCTCTTACTTTGGTGGATTAAGATGGCATTGATGCTCTATGGTTGGAATACAATCCTTCTCAAGCTGAATTTTAAGCATACAGATGCTCGAGAGAATGCTAATAATAATCTATGATGATCCACCCTATAACTCTTTTATGCATCTAAAGTACTGAAATAAGTGCATTCACCTATTGTTCTCCTAAATCAGCTGCAATAATAATAGGTAGCGTGTTACAATTGCCCAAAATCACGTACCGTAAGTGCCCAGGAAATTCCTTCAATTCTAACACTGGAGGCTCCTCAATAGATGGCTTGGCTGGTTGTGTTGGTTGATTAGCCAGGTCAAGGTATAGCTTTTTAGGACCATAAAGACATAAACACATGAATTTCAAGGCACCAACGGTCAATTCATACTCCCCAATGCCTTCATTAGCATAATTCATTATGACCGCGGCTAAAGTTCGATAACAAATTGCTCAGCTATGGGCACCTCTTGTTCATCCTCATAATACACATTAACTACTGAGAACACACTTATTTCTTTATGTTGCTTCATTGATTGGCCTAGATCAAACCATACCACTTCATCATTCATCCCAAATAAGAGCTTATTCACTCTTAAATCAATCAGCATACTTTTACTTATGAGGAAAGGTTGACCTAAGATTATGGGCACCTCAAAGTCCACCTCACAATCTAGAATGGCGAAATCTGCAGGGAATATAAAGTTGGACACCTTCACCAACACATCATACAAAATACCAACAGGTCTCTTTACTAACCTATCCACCATCATGAGTCTCATGTTGGTGGGTGTGAGATTTCCTAAACCCAACTTTCTATAAATAGTCAGTGGCATCAAATTAATGTTTTCTCCCATATCATATAGTGCTTTAGTGAATTCCATAGTCCTAATTATGCAAGGAATAGTGACTGCACTTGGGTCTTGCTTCTTCTATACTAAGGTTCTTGTAGAAATAGCACTACAAAGGTGGAGATCTACCTCCAATTAGCAGCTCACCACTCATTTCTTAGTCATAAGGTCCTTCTTGAATTTTGCATATCCTTGTATTTGCTCAAGTGCTACAACCGGAGGAACATTTATTGTCAATTGCTTGAGCATTGCCATGAATTTGCTAAATTTGGTATCATTAGTCTTCTTCTTCAATTGATAAGGAAAGGGAGGCAGTAATCTATGGATAGATTTCAATACCACTTCCTCTTCCTTCTCCTTTTCCTTTTCTGAAGCATCAACAGAACTATCCATCTTCTCAGACTCCACTGGTTTTCTTTCTTTAGATTCATCAACAACCACCTCACCATCTACAAATTTGCCCATAGAAGGGCTAGGTAAGATCTTACCACTCCTAGTGGTAATCGCCATACATAAGCCATCATTCAGTAGATTCTGAACCGTATCACTAGGTAAAGTACCACTTTTTGTTTGGTTCAGTGTTGGAAAAAATTGGCTCATCTGCTGCTCCAACTACTTGATAAAAGTGGAGTGTGAACTAACCAACTAACTCAGAATAGAGAATTCACTCTTCATAGTGGTTACCCTAGAGTTGGTAGCCTCAACTCCCTTCAAAAAATTTTCCATCATGTTTTCTATGGTCATCATGCCAGATTTAGTTGGTGCAACATCCCAACTTCTAGGAGATACATACAAACAACTCCTATACTTATTGCTTCTCTAGTTTCCTTGCTCTCTATCTTTATAATCAGGCTTGTCATAAAAATTCCGACCTTGATACCCTTAGCTATTTCCTTAAAAAACCCTAATTATTAACATAATTTGCCTCCTCATCTACATTAATAGCAATAGTGCATTGAGATTCCATAGTATTAACCTTTTAAGTCTTCCCTGACAGCAAGTGCCTGGTCAGCAAGTTCATCTGAGTCTTTAAGTAGGCCATGTCTTGGTCTCGATCCTTATCCCTTCTACGCTGGTCCGTAGTCATACCACCATAAATAGTCGGGCTAGCTACCACAGAATCCCTAGTACACCAAGCCTGGCTCTGTTTGGTCATTCTATTCAGTATGTCTGAAGAATCTTAAAAAGAAAGGTCAATGAATGAATGACCTACAACATTATCTACAATTGGCTTGGTCACAGAGTTAAAAGCTCTGTACAAAGTATCCATCAAGTTCAAGTCCATTATATTATGGTTTGGACATTATTTCATCTTCTTCTTGAATCTCTCCCAAGTTTTATGCAATGCTTCAGTCAGAAGCTGCCTAAAGTTACTAATTTTGTCCCTCAATTATACCCTTCTGGAGGGTGGAAAGAACCATTATAGGAACGCCTCTTTCAACTGTCTCCAGTTGGTTATAGAATTGGGCTCTAGCTTATTTAACCACATTGTTGCCTCCCCATACAGAGACAATGGAAACAATATCAACCGGATCCCATTCTGTCTTACTCTCATATTATCAAAAAAAATTCAAATGGTGATAAAGTTTACCAAGTGCATGTTTGGATAATCACCAAGCAAGCCTCTAAAAAACCCCTTCAGATTCAAGAGTTGAATCATAGTATATGTTATGCTGAATTTTTCCCCAGGTGCCAACGGTGAAGGAATGATAGCACCCATTGCACCTGCTCCATCCATTCCTTTGTCGTCATCATCAACCTCATAATGGATAGGCTGTTGACCATCCCTTCCTCTGACTGGACGGTTTCTATTGAATTTTGTTGTACTAGTGCAGTAATTTGCTCAGCTCACCTTTGGTTTTGAGGATTCAGTAATTTCTCATCACCCAAGTCTTCATCATCAGGGTTTGGGTGATGTGCTTATTGACCCTGGTTCTGTATGTTCACCTGAGCCCTGTCCAAGGCTGCCAGTCTATCAGCCTCTTGCTGTTTGGCCATTCTCCCGATCAGCTGAGGTTTTGAATTAATTGGTAATAATGGTTCTGTGGAACTTCTTATTTTTGGCGTAAACAACCAGGAACCTGCAATAAACAAAAACAAAAAATAAATGTAAATCTAGGAAACCTAAATAATCATTAATTAGGGCATACAACTTTCAGTTTACAACCGTAATCCCCGGCAATGGCGCTATTTTTGATAATGCTCAAACTACACTCTTGAATGGATGTAAGCAATCGTTGTCACTATAAAACCCAACTAGGTCGGGGTTGAATCCCACAGGGAATATGGTGTGAACTCAAGCCATTTGCTATTTAATTAATTGATAGTTTAACATTTCTTCAAATGGGGGTTAAAGTTTCACAAATAATTGTTTGTCACTTTAATTTTGATGTTTGTAATCAAGGTTTTATGAAATAACTATAATTATGCTCACTAGGGCTTACGGTACATGACAGATGCTAAAGGTGACTTAAGATTCTCATGGTGGTTAGGATAACAAGCTATATTTATCAATGATATACTCAAATGTCTCTTAACCTATTTAAGCGTCTAATTTCCTAATCCTTTCGGACTTCGGAAATCGCTATTCACTACCTAGATTTTACCTCAGGTTCATCAACTTTGTTATAGTGTTGATTATTAAATGAAGTATTTCCCAGTCCCTATTGATAATTCACTTCATACTGTTTATGATTTCTTTCTCAAGCAAATCAAAGTAGGTATGTCTACTGTTTGCAACCAATAGACGTTAATTAAAATCTCAGAATTATCAAGAAATCCTAACACCTATTAAATCTTGTGTGTTTAGCACATCATCATGACCTAACCCTAGATCCCATAATTCAGGTTAACAAAGTTTAGCCACTCATGATGCAAAGAACGAAACACATAATTGAATTCATAATTGAGAAGATTAACTTACAGATAGGAATAATAATTAGTGAATAGTAGATTAGATCACAAAGGAAAATCCCTAAAATAATTGTATTATTTGAATCCAAAATGATAGAGAAAGAAATATCAGAAAATATTCTCCAAGACTCAAAAGTATCAAACTCTCTTTAGAATAATAATGATGATTAATGAATTTCCATAGAAAAACCTAAAAAAAAGCTTTAAATAGTTCAACCTAAACAAGAAAATAAAACTAAAGTTGCAGCTTTTTCTCGAAATAGACGATGACATCCATGATAGCTTATCAGGAGTCTGATGGCTTATCATGAATGTCGTCAGCTCCTCTGTACATTTGGCTTCTTCTATCTAAGGATGACAATAATGTTGATGCCTTATCAACAACCCTATGGCTTATTATAAACGTCATCACAAAAATGTCTTCAACTCTTATTCTCTATTTAAGGATAATGACATTCATGACAACGTATCATACTTTTGATATCATATCACTAGATGTTGTCATAGCATTCAACTCATGCTTAAGTCTGACGATAACTATGATAGACTATCATAGGGCTGATGACTTATCACCGATGTCGTCAACCACACTTCTCTTCAGATTTCTCTAGATTTCAACTTCTTTTCTTCCATTTTTGTTGGTTCTCTATTCCATCAGCTTAAATTGTAAAATCATACATAAACATATCAAAAATGACAAAATTTTCTTAGGTCTTCACAATTATTCTTGGTTAAAGGTCTTAAATGTGTTAGCAATTGCTCACACATCACAGACCTAGAAAGAGACATTTTCCTACAGCAAAACAAATGTAGTGGGTTAGGGACTCCCAAGACCCATCTTCTGGTACCAAGATATGCATATAATATTTATGCTAGCCCCTAAGTTACACAATCTATGAGCACTGATGGTCTGCTCTATAGTGATTTGCAAAGTTAAACTACCTGGTTCCTTTAGCTTCATAGGCAGTTTTTTTGAATCTTGGATGTGCACTCCTTAGTAAGTGATACTGTAGTATATTCGGTCAACCGGTTATTGTTTTCCACTATATCCTTTAGGTATTTTGCATATTTTGGGTCACTCTATAGAATATCAATAAGAGGAAGATTTACATGAACCTGCTTTAGAAGATCTAAGAACTTCTTGTAACTCATTTTTTCTTGATGCTTCCTTTCCCTTTGAGGGAATGGTAGGGATAGAGTCTTATTTTCTTTATGAGTTTAATCACTTGTATCTTTTTTTCTACCCTATTCTCTTCGTTGACCTTAGGATCATCATTAGTGGTTACAGGACTAACCTGCTTAGATACTGCCTCCTCTAACTGCAACCTACTCCTTGTTGTCATTGTATTTAACTGCTTTGGATGCCTCAGTATTTTTAGGTAAAGCTCCTTAAGGTCTTGTATTATGTGATCCTGCAATTTGACTAAGTTACAACTCTAGATTTCTCGTAAGTAATTATTGACTCTTCAATTCTACTACAAAGTACGCTTGTTGAGTCTTTACTTCTGCTGCAAACTATGTTTGTTGAGCTAAAAGTTGCTTCATCATCTCCATAATATGACTAGCTTGAGTAGTAGCCTGATTATTCTGATCCTGCTGTTGATTTGGTTGCAATGGCCCCTTATACTAATTAGTGTTCTGTTCCTGATTTCCACCCCATGAGAAATTGGGATGGTTCCTCCAGTTAGGATTTTATGTGTTACTAAAATTCTGCTATCCCCGACAATTCAAATTCCCTATATATTTGAAAGAATATGTATTATCCGTACAAGCATTTGCTGCATGATCACTACTTCCACAAACCTCATACTAAGAATATGCCTGATGGACTGCATTAGTTGTTACTTCTACTTGTAGAACCCCCAACTTTATGTTTTAAGATGAGTAATTATATGATTTTGCATTGCTACAATCTGCGCTTGTAATGTAGTAAATTTATCTACATCAAATACCCCAACAACCTTATTAAGAGCACTACTCGAATTAGCATGCCAATCAGGATTCCCTTGTGAAATCTGATTTGGCAATGTTTATAATTCTTTATGTCTTTTCAAGAGCCTGCCCACCTACTACTAAATCCAAGAGAATCTTGTTGTTTGGCTCTAATCCCTCAATGAAAGTATGAACAAGAACATTATTAGACTGATGATGGTGAGGGAAATTTTTGATCATGCCCTTAAATCTCTCCTAAGCTTGGTAGAGATTCTTTCCTTTCTGTCTGAAACTCAGAATCTCACTTCTCAAAAGTGCAGTCTTCTCTGATGGAAAGAATCAATTAAGGAACTTTTGAGCTAGATCTTCCCATAAAATAATGGAGAGTGGTGGTTCGGCATGTAACCACCTCTTTGCTTCCCCGATTAGAGAAAAGGGGAAAAGTGTTAATCTGATATATTTAGAATTCACTCCTTCAGGAATGTAAGTATCGTGTATTTCTAGGAAGGTATGTATATGTTGTTGTGGGTCTTCATGTGAAAGGCCATAGAATTGCCCCCACTGAATTTAGCAATTGCACCAAATTCTGCTTAAATTCAAATCGACCACCTAGATCGGGCTTACGAATACTGTTAGTCACATGGTTCATGAATGGGATTTCTACCTCACAAACAGGTCTAGCAGTTGGTTGAGTAGGAACAATTGGGATAACTGGAGTTGGGACATTTCTGGCATTTGGTTCGATAGGGTCATTTGGATCAACTGGATGAGCCATTTGAACCTATTCATTGGGATATTGAGCTCTTCACCTTTGTTAAAATATTAGTTCTGGTTATGTAAAAGGCTCTACGAACTCTTTATCTCTCGCCAGTCCTATATTCAATTAATCTTCCAAAAATTCAGCTACTAAGATAAAGTCATTAACACTTAAACTTTTTATCAAAAACCAAACATATAGCAATTTACTAATTCTATTAGTCCCCGGTAATGACGCCAAAAACTTGTTATGACTTAAACGCACATGCAAATGCACATGATCATACAAGTAATATAGTGACTTACACAATCAAATATCATTCCCACGAAGACTAAGCAACTAGAAATTCAACTAACTTTTAGTTTTAGGTTATAGAGTATTAAGTGTTGAAGAGAATCAAGATGATTTGGAGTTTAAAAATAAAAGTGTAAATTAATGAATATAAAGAATAATAAGTTGCGATAATCACAAGCAAGCAAGGTTTAAACAGTAATGAAAAGAATTCTAGGGTTAATGCATTTCAAACAATCATACAAGTCTCTATTCTTGTAGCAATCTAATTGGCTATTGGGTTGTTAATTCGCAAGGTTTATGCTACGATCTTGGTCTCCCGACCTCAAATTTTCTATCTATCGAATATTGCAGCTACTACTCCCGTAGAAATACAACAATTCTTCTAGATTCATGAATTTATCTTATTGCAATTGAACCAATCAAGGCTTCTAGTTTTATTCCTATCCTATATGCTAATTCAAATCCCTTATTTCATAAGAGGATAAGAACCTTGCTCCTTAATTTCTTTGTTTTATCGTACGATTCTCCTTCTGGATTTACCCAGAAATATAGATTAATTCTAATAGTGGCCACTCATCAATATAGTAAGCTCAAGAAATTAAGAACAACCCAGATGATAATCCAAAAAGAAACTATTATAAAGAATATCAAAGAGTAATCATGTTCTTGGCCTCAATCCCAGAACAAGGGTATTTATCCACTCATGTTTAAATTCAACATAAAAAATAAGTAATTAATCATACCCAAAATACATTTTGAAGTAGAGAAGTTCAAAAGAAATAATAAGAACCCTAAAAGAGAGAATTTTTTGCTTTTCTGCCACTTTTATGCTTGCAAAAGAGTTTGGAATTATGCTCAGGTGTTCCTTTTATACTTGGGAAAATTTCACCAGATCTAGACTCATGACGCGATGAATCATGATTCGCGTCAATAAGGCCATCGCATCATGTCATTATCGCATTGATACACTAGTACTTCTCTTCAAAAATATGACTAAGTTTCGATTCACAACTATGACACAACACATTGACATCACGTTGTGTCACTAGAATTACTATCTAAAAATTTAACGAAGTCACCAAACTCACTGATCGATGCAACACGTTGACTTTGCATTGATGTTATGGAATTTCCTTCTAAAATTTTGGTAAAGGCACATATTTTACTGGCCGACACAGTGCATTGACTTCATATCGCGTCACTGAAATTCACACTAAATTTTAAATCTCATAAATCACACTTTTCCAGTTGCTTTCTTTTATTTTTTCTCTCGTTCATCTACGCATATTCTTGGACTCGATAAAAAGTGGTATTTCATATCAACATGATTAATTCAACACCATTGATAAACAACTTCTTCATAATGTGTGTCCAATTTTAGTTTAAATCCCTTGGAAATTTACCCTATATCACTAATCACACTAGTTAGCCACGAAACATAATTTAGGTCACATGAAATATAATTAAAACAATTTTTGTTCTAAAAAAAAATCCAAATATGGGTAGATAGCAGTGTTTGAACTTATAAATACGCCTAAGATCAGCCTTAAACACCATGGCTGGCTCAATCAAAGCGGCCTTACCCACTTCAAACCAACAAACTGGCAATCTACATCTCCGTTCGTAAAGAGCCTCAAACAGAGCCATCTGAATACTAGCATGGTAACTATTATTATAGGCCAACTCAATCTATAGAAAATGCTCATCCCAACTACCTTTAAAATTAAGAACACATACCCTTAATATATCCTCTAAAGTCTGAATGGTCCTTTCTACCTAACAATATATCTGCGGATGAAAGGCTGAAATAAGATGAACTTGGGTACCAAGACCCTTCTGAAAGGCTTTCCAAAACTAAGAGGTAAATTGAGTACCCTATTTGAGATAATGCACAAAGGAACTGCATGCAATCTAACTAACTCTTTGATATACAACTTAGTATTATCTTTGTCATGTCTTTTGGGTTGACTAATGCCCCAACGGTATTTATTGATATTATGAACTTAGTCTTCTATAAATTATTAGACTCATTCATTATTGTACTTATTGATAACATCTTGGTGTATTCTAAGAGTAAGGAAGATCATACTGATTATCTCCGAGTAGTGTTACAGACAATTTAGGATCAATAATTGAATGCTAAATTCTCTAAGTGTGATTTTTGGTTGAATGGTGTGACCTATCTAGGTAATGTTATGTCTAGTGAAGAAATAATGGTGGATCCATAAAAGGTTGAGGCGGTTAAGAAGTGGCCTAGACCTATGACTCAAATCGACATTTGGAGCTTTTTGGGCTTGGTTGATATTATAGGAAGTTTGTGGAGATCTTATCTTCTATTTCTGCCCCATTGACTAAGTTGACTCAGAAAAAGGTAAAATTTCTGAGGGTAGTTTATGAAGTTGAAGAATAGGTTGACTTCAGCTCTGATTTTGACTCTACCCAAAGGTACTAGAAATTTTATGGTTTATTGGGATGCGTCCCGTATGGGAATGAGTTGTGTGTTAATGCAGCATGGTAAGGTTATGGCCTACACTTCTATACAGTTAAACATTTCATGAGAAGAATTGCCCAATGCAGAACTTAGAATTTCTACTTGTGGTTTTTACTTTAAAGATTTGGAGCCATTATTTGTGTAGAGTTTATGTTTACATCTATTCAGATCATAATAGCTTGATATATTTACCTAAAAGGAGTTGAATCTCAAAAAAAGGAGATGGCTCAAGTTTCTCAAGAACTATGATATGAGTCTTTATTATCATCCAGGTAAATCTAACATGGTTGCTGATGCTCTTAGTAGGTTATCTATGGGAAAATTATCTTATGTGGAGGAGGAGAAGTGAGAATTAGTAAAGGATATTCATCGATTGACTAATCTTAAAGTTTGTCTCTTAGACTCTAAGGATGGAGGTGTGATAGTGCAAGAAATAGTAAAGTCATCCCTTAGTGCTGAGGTGAAAAAGAAGTAGGTTTTAGACCCTACCTAGATGCAGATTAAGGATGACGTAGTCTAGAAGAAAGTAATGGTTCTTGACATTAGTGGCGATGGTATCTTGAGATACTAAGGTAGGTTGTGTGTCCGCAATGTTGAGGTTTATGAGAGAGGATCTTAGCTGAGGCTCATTAGTCAAGGTACACTGTTTATCTTGGTTCGAAGAAGATGTACCATGATTTGAAAGAGATCTATTGGTGCAATAACATGAAGTAAAATATGGCAAATTTTATGGCCAAGTGTATGGTTTGTTAAAAAGTGATGGTAGAACACTTGAGACCTGGTGGATTTTCCCAAGAGATTTAGTTGCTCGAGTTGAAATAAGAAATTATTATTATGGATTTTGTTACTGGTGTTCCGCAGTCCCGCCATCAGTTTGATTCAATTTCGATCATCATGGGCAAGATGACTAAGTCTGCTCATTTCCAACTTGTGAGAACTAATTACTCTGTTGAGGATTATACAAAGCTGTCCATTCAAGAAATTGTCAAGTTGTATGGTGTGCCTATATTTATTGTATTAGATCATGGTCCTCAGTTCTCTTTGTACTTTTGCCATTCTTTCTAGAGAGGTTGTGAACTAAGGTGAACCTTAGCACTACTTTCCACCCTCATACGAATGGACAAGTGAAGAAGACCATTTAAACTTTGGAATATATCCTAAGGTCTTACGTATAATAATAGCTATCACACAAGCATTGAGATGTCTCCTTTCGAGGATCTTTATGGTAGGAGGTGTATGTCTCTTATTGGGTGGTTCAAAGTTGGTAAGAATAGATTGTATGGTCTCAATTTAGTTCACCAAGCCATGGAGAAGGTGAAGGTGATTCGGTATAGGCTTAAGACAACCCAGAGTCACCAAAGGTCCTATGTGGATATAATGCTAAGGGACTTGGAATTTGATATAGATGATTTGGTGTTCCTGAAGGTGTCTCCAAAGAAGGGAGTGATGCGGTTTGGAAGGAAGGGAAAGATCAGTCATTGTTATGTTTGTCCATATCAAATTTTGAAGTGAATGAGAAGTATAGCTTCTCAGTTCGATTTTCCTCTAAGCTTGGATTCCATTTATGTGGTCTCTCATGTTTCTATGTTAAAAAAGTACGTGGGTGATCCTTTCTTGGTAGTTCCTTTGGAGAGTGTTGTTGTTTTGGATTCCTTATCCTATAAGAAAGTCTCGAGTGAGATTTTGAATTGGCAAGTCCATCGGCTGAGAACAAAAGATGAGGATTCAATAAAGGTTCTTTGGAGGAATCATAAAGTTGAAGAAGCTACTTAGGATGTTGAAGAGGACATAAAATCCAAATACCTATTCTTGTTCCCTATTTTGGATACTCGTGCTTAAGGTACGTGCTAATTGTACTATCTTTATTTTCTAACTTTGTTAGAGGATATTGTGATTTTCTCAACATCTTAGTTTTTTTTCTTTGTTAAAGGTAAGTGTGGATGTGTTTCTGCGTTAAATCAAGCTAATGGATGCCTTCACCCATCATTAGAGAATAAATGATCCTAAGAGAGGGAATTTGATGCCCCAAGAGTTAGCTACTGAAAATTCTGAGTTTTTGAACTCTCTGTCCTTATTATAACATACCCTATGAGTCGTAGGGTGTCTTTACGGGTCATAGGATCCAAATTGTAGGGTGTCCAGTAAGTTTTACTCAAGTTGTTGCCTTGGTGATGACTTGAGGTAACGAGTCTTAAAGATTTATTATGAGTTATATGGCCCCTTTCATAGACAAACCAGTACAATGCCCATGGTGTTCTTCTTTGAGTACAACTCGAATCAATGAGTCATAATGACTCTATACAAGTCATAAGATACCAATCATAAGGTGATTGGTGTGTACCCAAAATTTTCTATCTTGGTTACGACTCGAACCCTATGTGTCGTAGTGATTCCTTATGAGTCGTATAGTGACCCGTAGTCACTGACGATAATTTTATAGCTTGTAAACTAAGGGCATTCTGGACATTTCCCTTTTTACCTAAACATAACCCACAACTTCAAAACTTTTTTGGAACCCTATTCCTATCCATAACACACCAAAATAACTTCTCTCTTCTCATAAGTTCTCTCAAGAAAAAACATTAGGGTTTCTAAGAGGTTGGTCAATTAGAGCTTCCAAGGGTAAATTCTCTCCATATCTCTTGATATTTCAAGCATGTGACTCTACACTTAAAATTGTTTTACTTAAAGCATGAAACTATATGATTATTTATGTGGATTCGAACGTGGGTTTTGCTATGGGTTGAGGGTTTTGGAATGAATGTTTCTTTAAGTGTTTTCCTATGATTTATTATGCATTTTTCATGCTTTATATATGGTTTTAAACAAGTGGGATGCATGGGCATGGTGAATAAACTAGGAGATTGTGATTTTCCCAAATTTTGTGAATATTGACAATTGAATTAGTAATAACTCCAACCTAATTTTGCAGAAGTGGTTTTGAGTATGAGAAAAATTGCATTGAACTAAATTTGGAATGATTGCTTGATTTAAAATTATTAAAACATGACGGTTAGATTTAATGAACAAAAAGAGTTAGTGTTCCCCCACCGTGTATTAATGAGAAAAAGGAGTTTTTTTCTCTAGTTAATGGAATTAAAATGGTATGATGATGTTACCTTGCTAGTGTAGTTAGTATGACAATACCAATAGTTTATGACTAAATGTGTATTATGGTACAAAGAATGGGAATGTGTGATAAATATTTTTAATAGGGTGTTTAAAAGAGGGTCGAGTAGCTAGGCCGTGAAAGTGGAGGTCTCAACGGACCAATACTAGAAACCGCATCTGCTGGCACAGGGGTCTAAATGGATTGGAGTTTAAGTCCTCTTGCTTATGACCGAGTGGTTTGATTCTACATTATTACATGATTTGGATGTTCGAGTCCCCCATATTATATTACATAATTGGGTGCTTAAGTCAACCTCATAATTGGTAGGGAGGTTTGAGTCCCCCATGCATATATATATATATAATTATTCTTTGGTTCATATGACTACACACACTGTGGATCAACCAGGGGGTGAGAGATGGGCCTATATAGTCTGTTGGTACTATTATGATGGTTATGCTACACAACCCAGGTCAAGATTTTAAAATGCGTGCTACGCCTTTTTCCCTATCCTAATATTTTATATAAATGTATTTATATATATGTGAACATGTACATTGGGTTGAACTGGATTTTGAATTATCATTACTTTTCCTTATCCCGGAGTTACATACTAGTGCTTAACCCATAATCATCTCTGGATGTTGTATCATCACATGATATAGGGTCTGAAGGAAATCCTAGTTTTCCTACGCAGTTTTAGGTGGATCTGCCCGATTCATCGGTAGTTTATGGTGAAGTGGTGAGCTTTCATTCTCCAAAAGACCTGTTCATTCCATCAGTTTCCTTCAATGAATTAGAATTAAGGAATTCACCTTAACTTTATCATTGTCATTGTAATTATTAGAGTCAGGGTCATGTCCCAACGTAGGTTACTTTTATGACATAGAGGCTTTGTAGATTACTGTGGATGGATTTTAGTTGATAACATTCATAGACTTTTGAGTCACTATTTGCTCTATCTTATTATTTGTTCAGAACTCATTTATTGTCATATGTTTCTGTGTATTTTGTATGGTAAGGCAAAACGGGTATTATCAAGTCCTTGAAGGACTTAAGATGCCCATCATGGCCAGTCCCATGTTTGGGTCGTGAGAAACAAATATTAATTCAATAAAAAGAACACATCAAACAGAAGAAGTGTATCATTGAAGAGATCATATAGTAATTCTAAGATTAAGAGGTTGGCCATACATTTTTATCCTCCAATTTCTACTACCACAAAGAAATAATCCTCAAAATATCAATCAAGAATAATAACAAGGGTAGGAACTATGATTAATAAGTAACTGAAGAATTTAAAGATTATAGAGGCGATCTTTCAAACATTCGGAGGTTATATGTGTACTGAGCCCTTAAGAGATGGGATATTACTGCACCCACATTCTTCTATAAATAATTCACAAAATAAAAATACATTACAAGACTAAAATTTACAACTCCATTCACCTTCAATAATGAAATAGCTCTGACATCTCAAATCCCAAGGTCATATCGTAGACTTATTGTTTTTGAGTGTTATCCCATGGCTCTCGACCTTGAAATAATCCTAAGGTGTCGAAAAGTCTTTTGAATTATTATAAAAAAAGTCACTGATTTATACATAAGGAAAACCATGTGCAATGACAATGTACAATTAGGGGGAAGGATCTTTACCTTTTTATACACTTAAAAATTAATATTTATGTTATTTAATAAGGAACTTATCTACTCCATCCAACTAGTTGTTGGTTGGATTCCCAAAAAATCAACTATAATATTGATATTATAATTCTCTATAGAAAATTCTCTATTTTTTAATCAAAATCAAACCTCATGCAAGGCATTAGGAAGAATAATAACCTTATTAGAACAATAGCCATTGAAAATTCAATTTTTGAATCTTTGAAGTGATTTCTTGATGTCTCTACAAAGTGAATAGGAATTGATGCCAGAACTTTGTATAGATTTATGGACTGATGTTGAAAAATCGTGTAGAACACTTATCTAGCCTTAAGTTGCAGAAGAGAGTATTTTGATATTGTTGGGTTTGTATGGGAGTGAGAAAATGAAATAAAAAAGACGAAACAAATTATTTCATAAAATTTAAAAATGACAATTTGTAACACCCCAACTTCTGAATCAAGATTTCAACCATTCTTTGAATACATAGAGATCTAAACTCAATGATTTCCAATAGTACATAAGTGTTAAGACTAATTTCGTAAAATGGGAAGAGCTTTAGATATGAATTAAGGTCATAAGGAACTTCTACTCAATGTTAAATTAAAAGATTCCTTATTGATTGAGTTTCTAAATAAAATTTCATTAGGAAGAACTTTAAATGAGTGTAACTTCTAGAATTTAAAGAGTTTGTGGCTGAAGACCCACCAAATAAAAGGTCTGAGTCTTATTTATAATACCACCAACTATTCATTAATCCATTTTTAGGGTAGAAAGTTATGATCATTTTACCAAAAGATAGTAATCTGAATGACTCACTCAAAGCCTTGAGCAGACTAGTATGTATCCTCAAACTGCATTGTGCTCTCCATAAATAAACATAATAAAATCTCTCCCTCTTCTTCCCTAAACTTCCAAGCCCTAAGATTCAAGCTCCAAGGCTCAAATTATAAATTTTTCTCTTAGAGATTCTACAAATTTAGGTATTTAGAACTTCAATGAGAATTCTCTTTCATCCTCATATCCAAAATTACCCAGTTTTCATGAATTTATGATTATAGTTAGGGTTTATAACTCCTTCTTTATTTTAGCAAATTTTATGGTTTCATAAAGTCTTTATGAATGATATATATTTTTATGATTAGCAAGGTTTTTTGCTTTTCTTTTTAATATTTACATGATTTTTATGCATATGGTTTCTTGAAATTATGTCCCAATATGATTTTAGAATCTTTATGATATTGCAAATAAGGTTTTCACATAAACTTATGATTTTTATCTAAACAATGGTTTATGCATCAAGATTTATGGTTTATGGTTTATTATAAACTATATATTGAAGATACATGCTTTTAAATATATGATTTTCAACATATGGTTTATAATAAGATATGGAGCTTAGGCTCACATCAGTAAGATTTATGAACATTATGACATCTAGATATGTCAACTGTGATTTATAGATTGTTTTGACAACCAGATATGTTACATGATAGTTTTGATCATTAGTATATGATGGGATAATTATTTAGTATCGAGATAACAAGTGTTCTGGATAACACTTGTTCCATTTTGCTTGCCAACGTAGGTTTTCCCCCTTTTAGTTGAACTTCAGGATCCGTACGTATATGGTTTAAACTTATTAGAAGAACCTATTTTTAGTATGGGGTGTATGAAACTAGAATCCATGTTTGCTCACATGATTTATTTTGGTTATAATAAACTTTCACCTATCAGATTTTACTTTATTTTAATACTTGACTTAATTTGAATACGATATGTTTTCAGGTAGCGTGACTTTAGATGTGCAGCTTTTTATGACCTGAGGCTAACCCCTAGTCGCGTCACAATGCTTAAGGCAACAAGTGACCCTAAGCTTACCCATGATCTAGTACCTACAATGAGCACTGCATAAAATAATAATGAACATCATGTGCAAAAGATAAACTTATAAAACTTAATTAAAATGTAATACTGAGACTAATATCATCATGTATGAACAACTAACAAAAGAAAAATTGAAAGTGTTTGAATATCTAAAAGATTAGTCTGAAGGCCTCTTAGACATGAGGAGTTTAGAGGAAAGACGCCCAACTAACTCCAATAAATTGAAATGAAGAAATATGTAAAATAACTATAAATACTTGTCTTCTGTGGATGAGGACTTAGCATAACAACTGCTAAGATGTACTGAGCTGACTAAGGGTAATCAGAGAACTGAGCATCAAAACCTATATTGTAAAATCAATATAGCACAAAAGAGATTATACACTCAGTACTTTGAATTTATTGGTATGGATATAGGGACTAACTAATATATATATATATATGGATACTGAACATGTAATAGAATGCAAGACCAAGTAAATCATGTGCTAAAATCATCTGTAGAACTGAATAACTGGATAATAATAAATTGTACACTTGGTCATGCAAAACTGATCTGATATGGTATGAATATTATACTGAGACCATGGGAGCTAACTGCAATCAATATGCCTTAATTTAAGCTATTGGGGTAAAACTTGTAACCTTAGTTGGAAGGGTGCTGGTATCTTTCTAGGGGTACCAACACATGACTGACAATCTGGATCCACAAGGATGATGTACCAAAAGATGAGGGAATCATGCCTAACTGATGAGGGACCCCTCATAATCTATAGTGGCATTATAGGTCTAGAACTTAAGGACTGCTACAAATGACTCTTGCCTAACTGATGGAGGAGTCGCAATCCTTGCATTCACTTGGTTCTAAGTATTAATAAAACACCCTGGGTTCTATCCCTTGCAAATTCCTTGATTATTGATTATTACGATCATTATAAAACTCACCAAACTAGTTGTATTGTATGGGTATGAGTAGGTTATTCTGTCTAAACCTCGGTGGGTGATTCTATGGTGGCTAGCAAACTCTATAGGGATTGTGTGGCATCTATGGGTGGTTGGAAAACTATGGTGGATCTATTTGAGTTATATATGCTTGATTTTGATGTCATATTTGGGATGGATTATTTATACCCATTCTAACTTTAAATCCTATAATGAGCCAATTGTTGAGTAGAAAGGTGGTTCCTAACTTAGAGCTTAGAGATTAATCTCCAATGGGTGTCTCTATCACCTCATCCGAATTAAAGATTCTAACTTGGAGGATCCTTCTTAGCATTTTGCACTGGTGGTGAATGAATTTCCTGAGGTTTTCCCTAATAACCTTCCTGGTGTTTCTCCTGATAGTGAGATTGAGTTTGGGATCGATCTTATTCTTGGACACTAATCCAATTTCTATTCCTCCATAAAGAATGGTTCCAAATAAGTTCAAGGAGCTTAAGGAGCAACTCAAGGATCTTTTAAACAGGGTTTCATCCATCCTAGTGTGTCCCCGTAGGGTGCACCGATGTTATTCGTGCGTAAGAAGGATAGTTCCCTTCAAATTTCCATTTATTATTGGTAGTTAAACAAGGTAACGGTAAAGAACAAGTGCCCTCTACAAAGTATAGATGATTTGTTTGATCAGTTGCAGGGTGCTAAGTTTTTCTCCAAAATAGATCTTCAATCCGGGTATCATCAGTTAAAAATTAAGGAGGTAGATATTCCTAAGATTACCTTCCATAGCCGGTATTGGCCTTTTGAGTTTCTGGTTATGTCTTTTGGGTTGACCAATTCCCCTGCGACATTCATGGATTTGTTGAAAAGAGTCTCATCAGTTTCTTGACTTGTTCATCATTATTTTCATATATGATATTCTGATGTACTCTAAGAGCAATGTGGAATATGCAAATCACCTCTGCATTGTATTGTAGACCTTGAAGGAGAAACAGTTGTATGAAAAATTCTAAAAATGTGAGTTTTAGTTGAACGCTGTCAGTTTTTTGGGTCTTGTTATTTCTAGTAAAAGGATTATGGTGGATTCGAAGTGGTAAAGAAGTGGAGTAGACCCATGACTCCAATCGATATTTGGAGCTTCTTGGGTTTAGTGGGTTACTATAATAGGTTTGCAGAGAGGTTTTTAACTATAACTTCCCCGTTAACTAAGTTGACTCAAAAGAAGGTAAAGTTTCTTTGGTTTGATGCTTGTAAGGAGAGTTTTGAAAAGCTAAAGGATAAATCTAACTTCGGCTCCAGTTTTGACTTTGCCTGAAGGTATTGATGGGTTTGTTGTCTGCTGTGATGTGTCCTGCGTGGAGCTTGTTTCTATTCTGATGCAACATAGAAAGGTGATAGCTTATACTTCTTCACAGTTGAAGATATATGGAAAGAACAATCTGACTCATGCCTTGGAACTGTTAGCTGTGGTGTACGCATTGAAAATTCGGAATCACTATTTGTATGGAGTGCATGTGGATATATTTTCTGATCATAAGAGCATTCAA
This sequence comes from Capsicum annuum, assembly GCF_002878395.1. Classification (NCBI taxonomy): domain Eukaryota; kingdom Viridiplantae; phylum Streptophyta; class Magnoliopsida; order Solanales; family Solanaceae; genus Capsicum; species Capsicum annuum. Next base: position 52,281,265 of record NC_061118.1, read on the forward strand.
TATGTGTTTACTCAGAAAGATCTTAACCTTAGGCAAAAAATATGGCTTGAGCTTCTTAAAGATCATAATATGAGTCTTCACTACCACCCAGGTAAACCTAACGTGGTTGCTGATGCTCTAAGAAAGTTTTCCATTAGGAGTCCATCTTTTGTGGATAAAGAGAAAAAAGAATTAGTAAAGGGCATTCACCATCTGGCTAATATTGGAGTTTATCTCTTAGACTTCGAGGATGGTGGTGTGTTAGTGTAGAAAGTGGTGCGATCATTTATTAGTGCTAAAATCAAGGAAAATAGATGTTAGATCTTGTCTTAATGAGGATCAAGGGTGATGTGGGTGGGAATAAGGTTATTGCCTTTGAGATTAGTAGAGATGATACTTTGTTGTACCAAGGGAGATTATGTATTTCTGATGCAGATTGTTTGCGAGAGTGGATTTTGGCTGAGGTGCATAAATCACACTATGTTGTTTATCCTGGTTTAATGAAAATGCATCATGACCTCATGGAGATGTATTGGTGGAATAATATGAAGCGGAATATGACTAATTTTGTGACCAAGTACATGGTGTGCCAGCAAGTGAAAGTTGAGAACATGTGGCCCTGTGGATTGTATCAAGAAATTGAGTTACTAGAGTAGAAGTGGGAAGCAATTAACATGGACTTTTTTACCTATCTTATTTGGTCTCAAAATCAAATTGATTCAATTTGGTTCATCATGGATATGATGACAAAGGTGGCTCAGTGTTTTGCCAGTAAGGACTAACTTCTCACCTAAGGATTATGCCAGGTTGTACCTCCAAGAGATTGTGAAGTTGCATGGGGTACCTGTTTCTATCATCTCCAATTATGTATGCAATTTTCATCACACTTTTGGCGGTCAATTTAGAAATTTTTAGGGACCTAGGTGAGTCTGAGTACTTCTTTCCACCAACACTCGGATATGAAAGAAAAAAGGACTATTTAGACATTTAAGGATATATTTTGAGCTTGTGTGATTGACTATGGTAGTAGTTGGGCTTAGCACTTACCTCTTTTTGGAGTTTTCTAACAATAATAGTTACCACTCTAGCATTGGGATGTTGTATTTAAAGCATTGTATGGCAGGAGATGTAGTCTCCTATTGGGTAGTTTGAGGTCGGTGAGGTAGATATGTTTGGCCTAGATTTGATTCACTAAGATATAGAGAAGGTGAAGGTGATTTGGGATAGGCTTAAGGCTTCCCAAAATCATCAAAAATCCTATGCAGATATGAGGCAAAGGTACTTGGAGTTTGATGTTGAAGATAGGGTATTCCTAAAGGTATCTCATAGAAGGGAGTGATGCGGTTCTTAAAGAAAGAAAAGCTTAGTGTTCGGTATATGGGTCCTTATATGATTGTAAGGAGGATTGGCAATGTTGCATATGATTTGGAGTTACCTTCTATCTTGAGCTCCATTCACCCGATGTTCCATATCTCTATGTTGAGGAAGTGTATTGGTAAATCGTTGCAGGATATACCTATCAAGGATATTGGTATTTCAAATTCCCTATTTGATAAGGAGATCCTAGTTGAAATCCTGGATCATTAGGTTTGTTTGTTACGGACCAAGGATGTGGCCTTGGTAAATATTCTATGGAGGAACCATAAGATGGAAAAGGCTACATGGGAAGATGAAGAGGACATGAATTACAAGTATACGTTCCTATTCCTCGTTTCAGAAATTCATGCTCAATGTATGTGTTAATTCATAAATTCTTTGTTTATTATCTTTGTTAAAGGTAAAAAGGTGAATTCCTTGGTGTTTTATTTTCTGTCTTAAAGGTAACAGTAGAGATTTTTAGGGGTTTAATCGTGTTGATACTGCCTTGTTCTATCTTCTGAAGATGAATGATCCAAGTGGGGAAGAATTGAAATACCCTGGCATCTGGACCTTTGATAACGCTCAATCTACAGCTCTCGTGGGAGTGTAAAGCGGTCGTTAGCAAATATAGAACCCAACCTGGGTTGGGTATCGATCCCACAGAGAATAGCTTGGCCAACAAGCAAGAGAAATTACTAGACTTTTAGTGCAAGTCTCGTAGGAAAGGGGGGATTGTAGTATGTAACCAAAACAAGAATGTAAGAACTGAAAATAGCAAAATAAAGAGAGATTGTCACGTGTGTTGTAAACAATGAGAATTGAGGCGTTGGGGTTATGTCCACCTTCTGAGGTATACGTCTCTATTGGCTATGAGTGTGTAGAGTCTTGACATGTAATTGCTTATAGAGAATTGTAGTCGATGGTAAATCCAAGCGTCTCTCGACCTAAACAAGGACTATTTCACTTTAACTCTCTCGAGCTTAAAGCGTGACTAACGGTACGAATTCTCCAAGAAGTTAGTCCAGGTACGGCACTAGCTTTTTAATAGGAAAGGGTGTCCTACTACCTTGACATTATCTCTTTTCCAGACAAATAACTTTTCTCTCGAACAAGTCAGATGTTAGACTGGCGTTGGTCTATGCGTCTTCTTTTCTAGACAAATAACCTTTCTCTCGAACAGGTTAGATGTTAGAATGGCGTGTTCTTGTGTTTGAACCGCAAAGAATGTAGATTTAAGATGAAGAGAATAATGATATAAGCAATATACTTGTCTTGAACTCACAAACTCATAGCTATAGATAGTAACTCATTCGGCTTCCATAACCCCAACTAAGAGATTTAGTTACCCATGAATGCGAAGGATATCACGTTTTGCATGGTGGATGGCGTGAATAGTAGGTGTTTGGCGTGTGGTTTTAGTGATTCCGTAGCAAGTAACGATTCTCTTGTTGTGGAATTTAAGAGTAGAAGAATGAAGAATTGAGAATGGGTTGTAGGAAGATGTCTTAATTGTAAGGAGATGAATGAATTGTCAGAATGTCTCCCCTTCTCTTAAAATCTCTAACATGATAGGGTATTTATAATACTCCTATCCTACTCCTACTCAACTAATAAAATAAATAACCAAATCCTAATATACTAATGAAATCCTTGACCCAATTGTACTAGGGTAAGGTTACAAAATTATAATCCAAATAGAATGATGAAACACATAACCTAATTGCACTAGGTTAATGTATTATGGCAAAAATCCAGCTTTGTGTCTGTAAGTCCCAAAGTCTTCAGAAATGCTGTTTTAGCCCGGGACAGATTTTCCATGCAGCAGATTTAGTCCTTTATGCGTCCAGCTCCTTTCCATCTCGTTTGTGAGCTTTCTTTTGCGTCAAGTAAGCCATAAATTGCTGTATTTTGCATCATTTATACCTGAAACTTTCCTAATCACATTTGTTAGCTCATTTACAGGAAAAAGGACTAAAAGTGTACGAAATAGATAATTAGTTCTCGAAACTAGGCTAAAATATGGGCAAAATATATTGATATAGGCGCGTAATTTCGCCTATCATCAACCTTACAAATTCCTCGAGTCTTAAGTTTTCTAATCACCATACTAGTTTTATTGTGTGGGTATGAGTCAAGTGACCCAATTTGTACGGTGTTCAGTGAGTGGTGGTTGAGTTTCTATTGTGGGTCTAACTTGCTGAGTACGATCTGTATGTTCTTAATATGAGGGGTATAGTGTCCAACTGTATGTTGTCTAGTGTCTAGCCTTGATGTGCAACTTAGGTTACAACTTGAAGGGTACTTGTCTTATGGTGATGGTAGGAGTTAGGCTAAGGAGTCGAATATTGGACAAAATATGGTGTCCAACTTTCTGATCAAGATATAAGTATAGGGTACAACTCTTATGATGTGGGTATGAGTTAAGGGGTTAAACCGTACCCTCATGCATCCTTTTTATAGTTTACATTGGTGTATTTTGGACATTTCCCCTAATAACTCCTTTGGACCCCATGACATAAAACACCTTTGGAGGTTTTCTTAATCTATTATTCAGAATCAAACACTCTCAAATCTCTCTCAAACTCTATGTTCAAGAAAGGCTAGGGTTTTCTTCAAGTCAATTAATTAAGGCTCTAAAGGACAGTCTCTCTCTGTCTTCTTTGTTTTCCAAGACATGTTAATCCTCCGTCTTGTTAGTTCAACTAAAAGCATGCTTTAGTGAATGATTTTCATGGATTATTGTTGTATTATTTTGGATTTTTAAGTATATTTTTGGGGTTTTGGTTGCTCTTTGTTGTATAATGTTTTCCCATGTTTTTCTCATGATTTTCATGCTATAATTATAGTTTGAATACGTGGTTTATAGGACGTCAATTGATATATGGTTTTGGTTTTGGAAAAATCTTATGTCATCAACATGTTTGTTAAAATGCCTATGAGAATGATTTTTCCACATAGTTTGACTGTTATTAAAAACTTTGCATTGCATAATATGGTAATGGAACCTAAGTTGATTTAAATGGTTTTAAATGGATTGGAAAGTCCTTGGTGGCGATGGTATTGACTTAAATGGAAACTTTGGAGTCAAATTTGTTTAATGGCTTTGGTATGGCATAAATGTATAGACTTCCAAGCTCTAGTTTTGGTCTCACGCTGCCAATGGTTAATGCCTAATAAATAAGACTCCTTGGTAAATTTTGATTATGTTTAAGTGGTTTTAATATGGGTTTAAAGGGGGATGTGTTAGCAAAGCCGTGGAAGGTAGCAGTCCTGGGGGGGACCAAAACTGGAAACTCTCATTTGTTGATGTAAGGTTGTCTTGGTGACCATGTGAATCATGTCACACTTATATTTTAGGAGATTTACTAGTCATCTAAGGTTTTTCTCCAGCTTTTGTAGCTAACATGCACTAGGCCCTTTCAGTAGGGGGAGCTGAACCCATATAGCCCATGGGTGGATTTAGGATGACAGAGCTACACAATGCCAGGTTTAAGGTATTAAATGCATATTAAACCCGATTCCCTTTCTCGACATGGTATATATATATATATATATGTATGTATGTGATTGCATGTGGTTACTTACTTCGATTTTGAATAATGACATTATTTTAACCTTGTTTCTTAGAACATGCTAGCATTCACCTGCTAACCCATCTTCGAGCGTTGTATCCCAACGCGATGCAGGAACTGGCCATACTACTCCTCCTGCTCAGTGGTCTTGGATTTTGGAAAAACTTTGTATTGGAATAAAGTGGTGAGCTTCCATATTCCGGAAGACTACATTTCATGCCATAGACTTCTTTTCATATTTTTGTTTATTTCTTAGACTTTGGTTTTTGCTATGGTCGGGGGCATGCCCCGACCAGATGCTCTTAGATTTCTGTTATAGACTTTGTGTGACTACTATAGGAATGGGCAGTGTCATAATTGGTTTCAGCCTTGGCATTGGTATTAGTATTGGGCCTGACACCAATTAGATTCTTGGTTGGATTTTTGGATAGTTACGGTTATGAGCTTTATTAAATATCTTTCAATTATAATTGTTTTATCTTATTATATGTTCGAAATTCATCTTGCATAGGGTATAGGGCAGTTTTGGTTGCATATTGGGGACGGTCTCTAGTCTAGGTCGGGCTTGAGATGCCCGACATGACTAGGCCCTGGTTCGGGTCGTATCAGTTAGTCCCAATTAAATGACACTAGCATTATTATTTATTTAACATGACATGTTACTGTATCGATAAGTGCTTAACATGAACATGGTAATCTGAATATGATAATAAAATCATGATCTGGCTGACTTGTTACTGAAAATGGAAGCATGTAAAAACACATAGGTAGTAGGTGTTCATAACCCTCCAACACTATATGATACTAAAATTCGATAACATCACTTAAAACATTGGTAGAAAGTCATAATTCAGAGACCCAAAAGATAATAAATTTCAATGAATGACTGAGATACATGAATTTGAATATGGGAAGGTGTTAAACTCGAAAGGATAATATGTTTACATGGTTTAATTCATAATTTTATAAACTTACATGGTATTGACTTAACATGACATGGGTTTCTAGAAGTTAAATCATATAGGAGCATAATTCATATGGGAAAGATTATTACTATGTCTTGAATGTAAAACTAATAAGGAAACATCCATTAATTTCAAAGCATGTAATAACATAATTCACATGGGGAAACATATGGGCATGGCTTAAATTCAAAACTAGTTAAAGAACATGGAGAAAATTCATACTTAACATTTAAATTTCATGAAAAGAGGATAAAGAATTCATACTTGACTAAAAAGGTATTTTTGGGACTCAATGGGTGGAAGGAACCCATTGTGAATACCCTACATACCTCAATTTGTTGAATTCATAATTAAAAACTTGAAATTGGAACTTGAATGCTCGAAATCTTGGAAAGAAAGTTTTAATTTTGTTTTTTGGTAAAGGGGAAGGGTTTGCATATGCTATCTAATGGAGAATGTGGAAATAATGCCCTTATTGGGCTTTAATTCGTGTTTTGGATGTGTGAGGGTAAGTGGGAAAGACCTAAGTATCCCTTGAACATTTAAGTGGGAAAATACTACCTCCGTGGTACAGAGGTTATCTCAGAGACTAAACTCCGTGTCATAGACCTTATTGTGGAGGTCTTGCCTACATGTCAAAGAGGTTATCGCGGAGACTAACCTCCATGTGTCTCCATGTCACGGAGGATATCTCAGAGACTAACCTCCGTGACACACCAATGTCACAGAGGTTTTCTGCCTCCGAGGTCCAAAATCACCCCAAACTTTTTCCAAAAATTCCAAAACTCTTCCGAGACACCCCTTTAATATCCTAAAACATGTTTCAACTCAAAAATTAATGTTTCGGGTTCGAGAAGGCCAAAAATAAAATCCTTGAAATCTTGGGGTCTTGAAAATGGTTAATTCCCCTGTATATAGTGAAAATAATTCATGCCTTTGACCCCTTAAACATACCACTAGGAGCTGGAAACGATCCTAGGATCTTACATGGTATTACAATATCTCCATATTGGGATTATTCGTCCTTGACTAATACTGGTAAGCTAAGATACGAAGAAAACTGAGATCATATACTGATTACTTATGAGTTGAAGTAAGATTTAATAACTGAGTATGAAATATAATACATGGACGAAACTAAATTCATGTATGCATGCAATGACATGAGGATGGTTATACAGATGAATTAGAAAATAAGAAAATCACTTAAGGAAAACCATTACCTCACACTGGATTTGAATTTGTAAAGAAAATATCAGGATACTTGGCTTGCATATCTGCTTCCGCTTCCTAAGTAGCACCCTTGATGGACTGATTTTTCCATAGAACCTTAACCAAGAGATTTTTTTATTCCTCAGCCTACAAAATCTGGCAGTCAAGGATCTCAACTAGGACTGCTTCGTAAGAGAGACGATCTTTCACATCCATACTCTTTAAATGAACAACAGAACCATAATCTCCAATACATTTCTTTTGAAAAGAGACATAAAACACTTGATGCACTTATACCAAATCTGCAGGAAGCTCTAACTCATAAGCTACCATCCCATTATAGCTCAAAATCATGTATGGGACAGCATAACGAGGACTGAACTTCACCTTCTTTCCAAATATATTCACCCCTTTCATGGGTGATATTTTCATATAAACCAAATCTCCAACATCAAACTCAAGATCTCTTCATCTCACATCTGCATAATATTTCTGATGACTCTAGACTATCTTCAGCTTCTCTCAAATTCACTACACTTTCTCTATTGACTTTAACACTGAATTCAGCCCTATCAAAGCAGCCTCACCTGCTTTAAACCAACCAATACGAGATCTACATCTCCACCCTTAAAGAGCCTCACATGGAGCCATCTGAATACTGGAGTGATAGTTGTTGTTGTAGGCAAACTCAATTAAAGATAAGTGGTCATCCTAATTACCTTTGAGGTCTACAACACAATCCTTTAATATATCCTGTAAGGTCCAACTAGTCCGCGCTGCCTGAACAACTATAGAAGGATAAAAATTTATACTGAGATACACTTGGGTACCAAGACCCTACTAAAAAACCACCAAAAGTGAGAGGTAAACTAAGTACCTCTATCTTAAATGATTGTCTATGGAATCCCATACAAATTTACCAACTCCTTGAGATAGAGTCTAGCGTAATCCTCTATAGAATACGAAGTATTAACAAACAAGAAATGGACTGATTTGGTTATTTGACATACAATGACCCATAGAAAATCATGTTGACAATGCGTACGGGGCAAACCTATCACAAAATCCATGTTCACCAGCTCTCACATCTAGGTGGGATGCTAAAATCCTAAAGCATACCACTAGGCCTTTGGTGCTCAACCTTAACCTACTGATAATTCAAATACTTAGCCACAAATTCTGCAATGTCTTCTTCATACCACCCCACCAATATATTTCACATAAATCACGATATATCTTAGTTGCTCCTGGGTGAATAGAATACTATGCACTATACGTTTTAGCTAATATTCACTGTCTCAAACCGTTAACACACGAAACACATAACCTACCTTGACAACAAAGCATACCATCTCCCCCTTGGAAGAAAACATCAACTCTCTAATCCCTTACTACCTTATTCAACTTCATGAAATTAGGATCCCTGTCTTGCATTTCCTTCACTTTGGCCACTAATGAAGATTTTGAACCATTCTAAACCCATATACTACCTTCAACTGAATCAACCAACTCCTAATATAGCAAGATAATGAACCTCACAGACTAACTTCTTCTTATCATCCTAAATATGAGCAACACTACCCATAGAAAATCTACTAAGGGCATCCGCCACTACATTTGCCTTACCCAGGTGATATAACACACTCATATCATAGTCTTTCAACAATTCAAGCTACCTTATTTTACAAATATTTACGTCATTCTACATGACAACATACTGTAAACTCTTGTGATCTATGAGCACATCAATATGAACCCCATAAAGGGAATGCCTCCAAATCTTTAAGGCAAAGACAATTGCTACTAACTCAAGATTGTGGGTTGGGTAACTCTTCTCATAGGGTTTAAGCTATCTAGAGGCATAGGCTATGACCTTACCTTTATGCATTAACACACAACCAAGACCAACTTTAGAAGCATCACAATAAACTAAAAATCCATCTGTGTTGTCTAGTAAAGTCAAGGCTGGAGCAAAAGTGGTTGGAGTCTTCAACTCCTGAAAACTCTTTCGGTAGGAATCTTACCACTGAAATTTGAAATTTTTCTGGTTTAGTCTAGATATGGGATAACCAATTAAAGAAAACCCATCAATAAACCATTTCTAATAACCATCTAAACAAAAAAAAACTCCTGATATCTGATGGACAGATGGGTCTAGGATATTTTCTTACTACTTTGGTCTTTTGAGAATCAATTGGGATGCAATCCCCATAAAATGATATGGCCAAGGAAAGCTATCAATTTTAACTCAAATTCACACCTATTAAACTTAAAGAATAACTGATGATCCTTAAGGGTCTATAATACAACCCTCAAATTATCTGCATGAATACTCTTGCTGAGAAAATAGACAAAGATGTCATCCATAAAGACTATGACAAACATGTCCAAGTAATGCTTGAACACCTTGTTCATCAAATCCATAAAAATTATAAGAGCATTCGTTAGTCCAAATGACATAACTAGGAATTTAAAGTGACCATATCAAGTTCTAAAAGCTATCTATGAAATGTCACATTCTCTAACTTTAAAATGATAGTTGCAAAACCTAAGGTCTATTTTAGAGAAATAGCTTGCACCCTTAATTTGGTCAAATATGTCATCAATTCTAGGGAGAGAATACTTATTATTGATTAAGACTTTGTTCGATTGACGGTAGTCAATGCAAATTTTGAGGGAATCATTTTTCTTATGCATTGAAGAGAACTGGAGCACCCCATAGATAAATACTAGGATTTATGAAACCCTTATCGAAAAGATCCTTTAAATATTCTTTCAATTCCTTAAGCTCAGCTGGAGCCATTCTGTAAGGTGGAATTAAGATAGGCTGGGTATCTAGAAGGAGATCTATTCTGGGAGAAACTCTAGGAAATACATCTGGAAATTCATTTACAATTAGAACAGATTCAAGACTCAGAATTTCAGAGTTTGAGTCCTTAACTTAAACAAGATGGTATATACACCCCTTGGATATTATCTTTCTTGCCTTAAGATAGGAAACAAACTAACACTTAAGCACTGAAGTACTACCCCTCCATTCAATAATAGGCTTATTAGGAAACTGGACTAGACAGTTTTATTCCTATAATCAACTTAGGTATAGAATGAGTAGAGCCAATCCATGTCGATAATGACATCAAAATTAGTTATCTCTAACTCCATAAGAGACACTGAAGTAACTTTCCAAGACACTATGATCAAGAAATTTTTGTATACCTTTCTAGCTATAATAGACTTACCCACTAGGTAGACACTAAAAATATTTTGCTATTATTTTGGGACTAACACCAAAGTGTACAACTATATAAGGAGTCACAAAGGGAAGTGAATCTTCGGGGTCTAATAATGCATAAACATGAAGATTGAAGACTTATAACATGCTCGTAACCACATAAGGGGAACTCTCCTAATCATGTCAAGTCTATTCTACTCCGGGTGGCTGTATACCCATGCTACACAGGAACTGGCTATTTTACTCCTCCCACATAGTAATTGACTCAGGGACAACTGTTGGATTAAAGTTGCGAGCTTCCATCTTTCCAAGAGGCTCCATTTCATGTAATGGATATTTTTAGACATTTTGATTTATTTTTGAATATTGGTTTTAGATATGATTGGGGGCATGTCCCAACTAAATATTCTTACTCTTTAGAGGCTTTGTGGTACTGCTATAGATTGGTATGTGCGGGATGGATAATGGTATCATCCTTAATATTGGCATTAGTATTGAGGATGACATTATCAAACATAATTTCTCACTGCTCCATCATATTTCATTTTGGTATTAATCATATTATGTTTCAAAAATTATTCGGTTATGTCCTAAATTATAGCCCTTAGTTTGGTATTAATTTGGCTTGGTTGTTCGGTTAGTACGGTTTGGTGAATGGTATGACTTGGAAGGGTTGGTCTAGGAATAGACCTATCACAAACTTACTATCACAAACTTAGTCCTTTTCTAGTTACGTTATCTTGATATATGTTTGAAATTATGCCCACTAAAAGAAGGTGGCTGGAGGTTGGGTGGGGTAATGGGGGTGGTCTATAGTCCTAGTTGGACTTGGGACTCCCATTATGATAAGGCCACTGGTCGGGTCGGGTAAAGCTGGTATTAGGGCTTTAGGTTCATGGTCAATTAGGAGTCTACAAAGTCATAATTAGTAGAGTCTCTTTTTGGGGTGTCTAGCACGCCACACTCATAAGAGAGAGGCTACAAGGAATTTAGGAATGTTTCACTTTATTGTTAATCTTTTTTCAAGCTTGGATTCTAAGTCTTGGAATTCTCTTATAATCCTTGGTTATTTATTTTTTAGATCATGCCTTGATGATGTAGAACACAAGAAAACTTTCCAGTCCCATCTTGGGACAATATTGATGGGGTACATCCTACGTCTGGAGTTCATCTTTGATCTCAGGGTCCTAACCCTGATTGTTTCGGAGTTCCTCCGATTGCTACTAGTCCTCCTCAGGGTGAGGTAACTAATGCAAAATTTCACCTATCTATTTATTTTATTGCTCAATTGGGTGCTGCTCAGGTTGAGCGGGATGCGTCTGGTGGGTTATCTGCTGAGGCCATAAGGGTTGGTCATTTTATAAAATAGAATCCTCCTATTTTTAATGGAGTAAAGGTGGATAAGGATCCTCATGGTTTCTTGGATGAGATGGAGAAGATATTTAGGGTGATGCAGGTAAAAAATATAGAAGGTGGAAGAGGGAAGGTGTAAGCTTTGTAGCTTATCAGCTCAAAGATGTTGCTTACCAACAGTACAAAGAGTGGGATAGAGATATAGGTAATGTGTAAGAGTCATCCTTATAGGATGCTTTTTATGGTGCTTTTTTGGATTATTTCTTTCCTTAAGAGTCGAGTGAAGCAAAGATGGAGGTGTTTGTGAATCTTAAGTAAGAGAGAATGTGTATCAAGGAATATGCCTAAAAGTTTCATCAGTTTTCAAGGTATGTTCCTAATTTGGTGACTGACATGGGAGAGAGGATGAGAAAGTTTGCTTCTAGGTTGAATTAGGATTTGATCTTGGAAAGAAAGACTTCTTTTCTGATTAAAGATATGGACAATTCTTGGATAACTGTTCATATATAGTAGGTGGAGAAAGAGAAGAGGAGACAGGTAGAGTCCAGAGATTAGCAGGATAAGAGGAGCAGGTTTTCTAATTAGGAAGATGTGCAGTCTTAGGATAGTTGGGATGGTCGCAAATGGCAAAAAAATAAGTAAGTAGTTCTGGATCCTTCCCTAATGCTAGTGCTCCTTAGTCAAAGCATTCGGGTTATAGGCGTCATTAGAGCAGTGACAATTTTCAGGCATTAGGTACCCAATATCAAGTAAGTTGGGGTCAGTTGGTTTCTTTATACCCTCTTTTTCGATTTTGTGGTCATCTTTATCAGGGTTATTGCAATGAAGAAAGGGACAAGTGTATTAAATATGGCCAGCCAGACAATATGCTCAAGAATTATCCGATCGGTTAGGGAACTTTGGAAGTGGTCAAAGATCCAATTGCTTTATCTTTTCCTCCTGCAACTAGTGGTGTTGTGTCTACATCAGTTATAGCTCCTGGTTTTAGTGTTGGTTGGAACAAGTTGTATACTTTGGCCTCCTAATAGGAATTTGAGGCATTACGTGATATCGTTAATTGTACGTTACAACTCTTTTCTCATGATGCTATTGTCTGCTTGATTTTGGGTCCACCTTTTCCTATGTGACCCCATATGTAGTTGTATGTATTAGTTTTGATCCTGACGGTTGTTTTGAATCCTTTTTCTATTTCTACCCTAGTAGGTGACACGATTATTACTAAGAGAGTCTATATGAGGTGTGTGGTATCTGTTAGTATTAGGCAGACCTTGGTGGATTTGTTTGAACTTAACATAGTAGATTTTGATATTATTCTGAGGATGGATCGATTACACTCCTGTTATGTGTCCCTGGATTGTTGGACCTGTAAATTTGTCTTTAGGTTCCCTGGTGAACCGGTTATAAAGTGGGAGCATGGTTCTCTAGCTCCTGGGGGAGGTTTATTTCTTATCTTAGAGCTTGATGGCTTCTAAAGGATATCTTTATCACTTGGTCTAGGTTAAATATTCTAACTCGAAAGGATCTTTTTCACAGTCAGTCCCAGTGGTAAATGAGTTTCCTAAGGTCTTTTCAGATAATTTCCTAGTGTTTCTCTGTATAGTGAAATAGAGTTTGGTATTGATTTGGTTCTGGACACTCGTCCAATTTCTAGTCCTCCTTATAGAATGGCTCTGGTTGAGTTGAGGGAACTGAAGGAGCAACTTAAGGATCTTTTGTATAAGGGGTTTATTCGTCCTAGTATATCCCATGGGGTGCATCGGTGTTGTTCGTACACAAGAAGGATGGTTCTCTTTAGATGTGTATTTACTATCGATAATTCAAAAAAGTAACAGTCAAGAACAAGTATTCTCTCCCAAGGATAGATGGCTTGTTTGATCAGTTGCAAGGTGCTAACTTCTTTTCTATGATAGATCTTTGGTCCAAGTATCATCAGCTTAAGATTATGGGGAGGATATCTCTAAGACAATTTTTCATACTCGGTATGGGCATTTTGAGTTTTTGGTAATGTCATTTGGATTGACTAATTCCCCGGTGGCATTTATGGATTTGATGAATAGGGTTTTCAGGTAGTTCTTGGATCTCTTCATCATTGTGTTTATTGATGACATTCTGGTTTATTTCAAAAGTGCGGTGGATCATGCTAATCATCTATGTATGGTATTTTAGACCTTAAAGAAACAACAGTTGTATGCCAAGTTCTCCAAGTGTGAGTTTTGGTTCAATGTTTTAACTTTTCTTGGTCATATTATTTCTCGCGAGGGGATCTTGGTAGATCCACAAAAGGTGGATGTGGTTAAAATATGGCCTAGACCCATGACTCCAACCAACTTTCAAAGCTTCAAGGGTTTGGCTTGATATTATCGGTGGTTTGTAGAGAGCTTTTTTATGATAGCTACTCCTTTGACTAAGTTGACTCAGAAAAAGGTGAAGTTTTCTTGGTAATAATAAGAAGTGTAAAATTCAAATTCAAATTCAGAAAAAATACCCAATACATGTCTACACAACCTTTATCCAGAAAACCATCAACTAAGTTGAGACATGACCTCGGCTATGCTAAAAGAAAGCCAAAAGTATTGAAATAGTAAAAAGACTAAAGAAAACTAGGCTTTTTAAATGATGGAGGGCCTACCACTTCAATAGATGTCTGATGTGTGAGCCAATGCTAACACATTTAAGGCTTTTAACTTAGAATAATTGCAAAGTCTTAAGCAACTTTTGTCATTTTTGATTTTTTTTCTCTTTGATATTGCAGTAAAAGTCGAGATGCAAGAGAATCAGCAAATGAGAGTAAAAGAGTTTATTTCTGAACAAGTAGAGAAGAAAGTATAGATGACGACTTGTCTGATAAGTCATCAGAATTTTGATAAGCTATTAGAGTTGTCGTTAGGATTAAACAGAGAATGGAGTTTAGTTAGAATCAGTGACGACATTTGTGATAGACCGTCAGAAGTATGATAAGCCATCAGGCTCATCATTAGGCTTAGGCAGGGAATGGAGTTTGATATGAAGAAGTGACGACATCTCTAATAATTCATCATATGAATGATAAGCCGTCAAGCCTCATAGCCAGCCTAAGGCAGAGTTATCAAAAGTGAAGAAGAGCTAACGATATTCCTGATAAGCTGTCAGACTCCTGATAAGCCGTCACACATGTCACCACCTATCCGAGAAAATACTGTGATCTATGATTTTATTACCATAGTTAGGATGAAGTACTTAAATCATATGTTAGGGCTTTCTAATCATCTTGGAACTAACATTTTTAGCATTTTTCTCTCTAGTTTTCTGACTCTAACAGGATAATTAATTTTTGATAGATTATTACCATTATTTTTGGGATTTTCTATTGGATCAAATCTAAGAAATGCTTGTTGCTATTCATCTTGCTTTAAGATCATCTATCTAAGTATGAAGTCAAATTGTTGTCTTGCTTATTTTATTATGAGTAGCTTAATTCCCTTAACTCGAGTTGTGGGATCTATGGGCTTGGGTTTGTAACGTAACTAAGTGTTTAAGATTCTAACGGCGGTAGGAACTTCTTGTTAATTCAATTATTTTACATGATGACTATTGGTTGCAAATAATAGGCCTTACTTACTGTTGATTTTATTGAGATAAGAAATCAATCCTAATAAGAATTGAATTATCAGCAAGGACTTGGAAGAATTAAACTTCCATTTAATAATTAATGTTGTAACAAAATTAATTAACTTGAGATAACATCCTGTTATGAAATATAAATTACCTAAGTTCAAGAGAATTAGGTGGTTAAATGTCTAAATGGGTTGAGAAACATTTAGACATAACTTCGACAAGGATAGTCTGTTGTTCCTACCTACCATAAGAATATTGAACCGTTACTAGCATCGGTCAAATCCCAACACCCAAAGTGAACATAACTCTGGTTTTCCTTATCATATTGATTTCAAACATTAAATTGAGAAGTAATTATTTGCTACCTTTCCAAAAACCTCCATTCATAGGAAACTGTTAACTATCAATTGATTAACCCGCAGATAACTCAAATTCAGACCATATTCCTTATGGGATTTGACCCCAACCTAGTTGGGTTATATATTCACAACGATCACTTATATTCTCATAAGATAGGTGTAGTTTGAGTGTTATCACTGTCCAATAGAAAAATCAAACCACCAATGCTGGACAAGGTCATAAGAAAATCCCTCTAAACCTACATCATGAAATGATATAGCATCTGAGGATGATCAATACAACGAGTACTAGTCATAAATCACATGTACAACAATCATAGATGTAATATAATATTGGGGTAGGGGACAAGGAAAAAGAACATCACCATTTAAATTTTAATCCTGAACTATGTAGCTTATATCGACCTTCAGGCACTCACGAGCTATATGGGTCCGGATCCCTACTGGAAGAGCCCTAATCCATGTTAGCCGCATAGACCGAGGAATGAGATTAAAGTAACTAAGATAATAGAATCCCAAAAATATACTATGTAGTACTGCATAAAGCAAGCATAGTGGTCATAGACCCCTAATGTCGGCAAACTACACTTTCCCGGTAAAGCTACACAATTCCCTTAAAAACCAATTAAATAATTTTTGACATACTGATTAGCATAGAGTCTACTATTAAGGCATTTTTAAATTGATATCGTCATACTAAGAGAATTGTAATCCCTTCCAATTATGTCATACCATATCTATTTAACCTTTTAGAATCTAAATTCCATTTAAAAAATTCATAACAAGAGCCAAAGTTTATTTCGTATCTTTCCTTAAGGCAAGAAGGTTAATATTAAAAGGGTTTATATACCATTTAGTTCGATTCAAAGACACTAACTCCAAAGCCCCGACCATTCAATCAGTTCGTATAGTCTGTTAATTTCTAGAGGTCTTCCCTAATAATTTGCTAGTGGTACATTCAAACGAAAAAATAGAGTTTAGTATTGACCTTCCTCCTGATACTTAACCCATCTCCAGCCCACCATATCATATGGACCCAGTTAAACCCAAAGATTAAGCTTAAGGATATCTTAGATAAGAGTTTTATTAGACCTAGTGTTTCCCTGTGTAGTGCTCTAGTCCTATTCATGCGCAAGAAAAATGGCACTCTCAGAACATGTACAGACTATAGACAGCTAAATAAGGTTACCATCAAGAATAATTACCCTATTCCTAGGATCGATGAGTTGTTCAATTAGCTTCAGGGTGCCCGATGATTTTCCTAGATAGACCTCAGGTTGGGGTACTACTAATTGAAAGTCAGGGATTATGATATTTCAAAGACTACTTTTAGGTATGGTTATTTTGAGTTTGTAGTTATGTCATTTGGACTAACCAATGCTCCTACAACCTTTATAGATCTGATGAATAGGGTCTTTAAAAAGTACTTGGACATGTTTGTCATTGTCATCATAGATGATATTTTAGTTTACTCCCGGAGTGAGAAGGAGAATGAAGACCATTTGAGCAGAGAGTTGTAGATCCTCACGTACCACTAATTGTATGAGAAGTTTAGTAAATGTAAATTTTTGTGGGAGTCTGTTACCTTTTTGAGGCATGTTATTTCAGGGGCTGGTAATCATATAGACCCTCAGAAGACTAAGTAGTGAAGCACTGGCCTATACCCATAACTCTATCCGATATCAAGAGCTTTTTGGGTTTAGCTGGGTATTATAAAAGATTTATTGAAGGGTTTTCCTCAAGAATTAAAGGATATATTGACTTCGGTACTGGTGTTAGATCTTCTAGAGGGGTTAGATGAATTCATGGTATATTGTCATGCTTCCAGAGTTGGGTTAGGTTGTGTCTTGATGCAAAATGGGAAATTAATAACCTATGCCTACAGACAGCTTAAGCATCATGATAAAAACTACCTAACTCATGCTTTGGAGTTAGCTGTTGTAGTGTTTGCTCTAAAGATTTGGAGTCACTATCTCTATGGTGTGCATACTGACATTTTTATTGACTATAGTCTATAGTATTTATTTTCACAAAAGAAACTAAATCTTCATCAAAGGAGGTGGTTGGAATTATTAAAGTATTACATCATGAATATGCTCTAACATCCGGGTAAGGAAAATATCGTGGCGACACATTGAGTAGATTTTTATGCGTAGTGTGGCTTATTTAAAGGATCAAGAATGGGAGATCACCAAGGAAGTGCATAGATTGGCCTATTTGGGAGTATGTTTACTTGATAAGGGTGATGGGGAAGTAGTGGTGTAAAACAGTTCAGAATCATCTCTAGTTTTAATTATTGTCTATTGGTTGCAAATGATAGATAGCACCTACTTTGATTTTCTTGAGATAAGAAATCAACTATAGTAGGAAGTGAATTATTCACAGGGACTTGGAAGCTACCAACCTTTCATATAATAATTGATGCTGTAACAAGGTTAATTAACCTGAGGTGAAGTCTGGTCAGTGAATACAAATTCCCTAAGTCTGAGAGAATTAGGTTATTATATGCTTAAGTAGGTCGAGAAATATTTAGGCATAACTTTGATAAAGACAATCTATTGTTCCTACCTATCATGAGAATATTGAAACACTATTCGCATATGTCAAGTATCAAAACCCATAGTGAACATAATTTTGGTTTTCAATAAACTCTTGATTACAAACACTAAAACTAAAGTGACCAACAATTGTTTTCTAATCTCAAAAACCCCATTTCAGGAAACATCCAACTATCAGTTGATTAAATCGCAGACGACTTAAGTTCACATCGTATTCCCTGTGGGATTTGACCCCAACCTAGTTTGGTTGTATATTGACAACGATCGCTTACATTTTCATTAGAGAGGTGCAATTTGAGCGTTACCAAAAATGGTGTCGTTGCCAAGGAATAAGGTTGTAAAATAAAGTTTGTGTGCACTAATTGATTGTTAGTCTAGTTTCTTAGTTTTATGTTTATTTGTTGTTTTTGGTTATTGCAGGATCTTTGTAGTGTATGCCAAAAACCAAAAGTTTCAAAGAACTATTATTACCATTTAATTTGGAACCACAATGAATTGGAAGAATGGCAAACCAGCAGAAGGCTGATGGTTAGCAGCCTTAGCTAGAGCTCAGGTGAATGTGTAGAATGTTGGTCAACAAGTATGACATCCAAATCCTACGGATGAAGATTTGGGAGATAAGGAGTTGCTAAACCCTGGTAACCCAAGGCGTGAAGATTAAGTAGCTTCACAGTACAACATAATGCTAATAGGAATCGTCTGTTCTGAGGATAGAAAGAGTACCAGCCGGTCTAGTATGACCTCAATGATAATAATGATGGAATGGATGGAGCAGGTACAACGGGTGAAATTATTCCTCCACCATTGGCACTTGGGGCAAAATTTAATATTACAAGTACTATGATTCAACTCTTCAATCTGAAGGGGCTCTTTGGTGGCCTTCCTAGGGATGACCAGGAGTGGGCCAGAATGCTATTCACTTAAGATTGTTCCTGTTTTCTCTGTCTGGGGAGGCAATAATATGGTTAAATAAGCTGACACTCGATTCTATAACCAACTAGAGGCAGTTAAAAGGAACTTTCCTAGAAAGGTTCTTTCCACCCTCCTGGAGGGTACAGCTGAGGGATGATATCAGTAACTTCAGATAGCTCCCGACCAAAGCCCTGCATGAAACCTAGGAGAGATTTAAAAGGAAGCTGACACATTATCCGAACCACAATATGATGGACATACACTTGATGGAGACTTTGTACAGGGCTCTTAACTCTGTGACAAAACCAATTATAGATAATGCTGGTGGTGGTTTGTTTGTTGATCTTACATTTCCAGAAGCTTCAGAAATTCTGGAGAGAATGACCAAATAGAGTCAGGCATGGCATACCAGAGACTCTATGATAGCAAGCCCCACTATTTCTATGGCTATGACTGTAGAACAATGCAGAAGAGACGAGAAGCATGACCAAGAAATGGCTCACCTAAAAATGTAGATGGACTTTCTAAGCAAGCACTTGCTATCAAGCAAGACTGAGAAGGTAAAAGTTGTGGGATCTCAAGATAGAGTTGATACTGATCTAGAAGAAGAGGCAAACTATATTAATAATTGGGGGGTCTCCAAGGCAATAGCCAAGGGAATCAAGGTCGGAATTATTAAGGTAATCCTAGTTATAAAGATAGGGAGCAAGGAAATTGGAAGAGCAATAATGATAGGAGTGGGCTATAGTCCCTCTTAGAAATCGTGAGGCTACTACAACAAGTTCTGAAAAGATGTCCATGGAAGACATGATGGCTAAATTATTAAAGGGAGTGGAGGCTACCAACTCAGGAGTAACTACCATGAAGACTGATTTGTCATCTATTAGTCAGTTGGTAAACTCGAACTCTACTTCAATTAAGTAGCCGGAATAGCAAATGAGCCAACTTTCTATAGCACTAAATCTGAGGAAGAGTGGAACATTACCTAGTGATACAGTCCAGAATCCACGGAATGATGGCTCATGTATGGCGATTACCACTAGAAGTGGTAAGATATTACCTGGCCCTTCTGTGGGCAAAAATGTAGTTAATGGGGTATTTGATGATGAACAGGAAGAAGGTGGTCTAGTGGAGTCTGAGAAGCTAGATGTTTCTAATGATTCTCCAGAAAAAGAGAAATACAAGGAGAAGGAGGTAGTGGTGAAAACTCTCCCAAGAACACTACCTCCCTTTCCTCAACAATTGAAGAAAAAAAACTAGTGATGCAAAATTCAGCAAATTCAAGGCAATACTCAAACAATTGGCAGTGAATGTTCCTTTGGTGGAGGCACTTGCGCTAATGCCAACGTAAGTTAAATTCATGAAGGACCTTATGACTAAGAAAAGAGCGGTGAGCTATGAATCGGAGGATAATCTCCATCATTGTAGCACTATTTCTACAAATACCTTTGTGTAAAAGAATCCAGACCCAGGAGAATTCACTATTCCTTATACGATTGGGTCTCTAAAATTCGCTAAGGCATTATGTGATCTGGGAGCAAGCATTAATCTGATGCCATCGGCTATATATAGAAAGCTGGGTTTGGGAAATCTCACACCCACCAATATGCCCTCATGATTGCTGATAGGTTAGTAAAATGACCTGTTGGTATTTTGTATGATGTGTTGGTGAAAGTAGATAGCTTCATATTCCCTATGGATTTCATTATTTTGGATTTCAAGGTGTACTTTGAGGTGCCTATAATCTTGGGTTTACCTTTCCTCGCAACCGGAAGTGTGTTGATTAATTTTAGAACTAATGAGCTCTTATTCAGGATGAATGATGAAGTGGTGCGATTTGATGTGTGCTAATCAATGAAGAAGCATGAAGAAATGAGTGTGTTCTCAGTTTTTGGTGTGTATTATAAAGATGAACAGGAGGTGTCGATAGAGGAGCAACTTGTTGTCGAGCCTTTAGCTGCAGTTCTGATGTATTTTAATTGTGAAGGCATTGAGGAGTATGAAGAGACTGTTTGTACTTTGGCAGGATTGGGTTCATTCTCTTATGCTTCTAAGAAGCTAGACCTTGATCTTGCAAATCGACCAACACCACTGGCTAATTCATCCATTGAAGATCCACCAATGTTAGAATTGAAAAAACAGCCTTGGTATTTAAGGTATGTGTTTTTTGGCAAAGAAAACACGCTACCCATTATTATTGAGGCTGATTTGGGTGAACAATAGGTAGAAGCACTTATTTTAGTACTTCAGAATTATAAGAGAGAAATAGCATGGACTATCGCAGATATTATTGGCATTTCCCTGGCATATGTACGCATAAAATACAACTTGAGAAAGATAGTATTCCAACCATTGAGCACCAGCACCATCTTAACCAACCAATGCAAGAGGTGGTTAAGAAGGAAATTATTAAGTGGTTGGATGCAGGAGTGGTTTACTCTATTTCTGACAACAAATGGGTGAGCCCAGTTCAATGTGTGCCAAAAAGGGGGCATGACTGTGGTTACAAATAAAAGAAATAAGTTGATTCCACTCAGGCCTGTGACTGGGTGGAGAGTTTGCATGGACTACCGCAAACTAAACTCATGGACTTTGAAAAACCACTTCCTGGTGCCCTTTATGGACCAAATACTGGATCGATTGGCCAAAAAGAGATGCTATTGCTTCTTGGATGGTTATTTTATCTATAACCATATTTGTATTACTTCTGAAGATCAGGCTAAGATAACATTCACATGCCCATATGGCAACTTTGCATTTAAGAGGATGCCATTTGGGCTATGAAATGCACCCACTACTTTTCAATGGTGCATGATGTCTATCTTCTCAGATATGGTGGAGGATACCATAGAGGTATTCATGGATGATTTCTCTGTGGTGGGAGATTCTTTTGAGCTGTGTTTGGTAAACCTGAGTATGGCATTGAAATGATGTGTTGAATTCAATTTGGTGCTTAATTGAGAGAAATAGCACTTAATGGTAAAGGAGGACATCATTCTCGAGCACAAAATTTTAGCAACAGGGATAGAGATTGATTGATCCAAGGTTGAAGTTATAGAGAAACTACCACCTCCCATTTCAGTGAAGGGAGTAGATAGTTTTCTTAGACATGCTGGTTTTTACCGGGGGTTTATAAGTGACTTCTCGAAAGTTGCAACTCAACTTTGCAAACTTTTGGAGAAAGAAGTGAAGTTTTCCTTCGATGATGATTGCTTAAAGGCATTTGAGTGCCTTAAAGAGAAGCTGGTTGAGGCCCCTATCATTATTGCACCGCACTGGTCAAAATCGTTTGAGATTATGTATGATGGAACCGGTGTTGCTCTTAGAGATATATTGGGACGAAAGAAGGACAAACTATTTTATCCGATATATTATGCCAGCAAAGAACTGAATGGAGTGCAAAAGAACTACACCATCACTGAGCAGGAACTCCTCGCGGTAGTGTATGCTTTTGAGAAATTCAGGGCTTATTAGTTTGGGACCAAGGTGATGGGCCACACTGACCATGCAGCCTTGAGGTATTTGATGGCTAAGAAGGATGCAAAACTAAGGCTAATTAGATGGGTGTTGCTACTACAAGAATTTGACTTTGAATTCAAAGATAGGAAGGGTTGTTAAAACCAAGTTGCGGATTATCTATCTAGAATGGAAGGTGAGTAGGCAATTAATGATGAAATGGAGATAAATAATACATTTCCTAATGAGAAAATCTTGGTTGCTGCTGTGGAGAAATTGCCTTGGTACGCTAATTTTGAAAATTATGTTGCGAGTGAGGTCATTCCAGAAAATCTTTCTTTCCATCAAAGAAAAAATTCCTTCATGATGTGACTCATTACTTTTGGGATAAATCGTATCTTTTTTGGAGATGTGCTGACAATATTATAAGGAGGTGTGTGCCAGAAGTGGATGTATTGTGTATATTGGAAGCATGTCATGCTTTCCCAGTTGGAAGTCACCATGCAGGTGACCGAGCGGCTAGGAGGGTATTTCAGAGCGGATAATATTGGCCAACATTGTTCAAGGATGCTCATGAGTTTGTGCTAAAATGTGACCAATGTCAGAGGCAGGGGTCGATCTCTAAAAGACGTGAGATGCCTTTGACCAAGATGCTTGAAGTGGAATTATTTGACGTCTAGGGCATCGATTTCATGGGTCCTTTTGTAAGATCGTATAGGATGAAGTATATTTTAGTTGTTGTTGACTATGTATAAAAATGGGTTGAAGCTGTTGCCTTGGTTGATAATGAAGGAAAGAGGGTTGTTGCTTTTCTCAGGAAGAATATCTTCTCTCATTTTGGAGTACCACATACTATTATAAGCGATGGAGGATCTCATTTTTACAACAAAGTGTTTTGAGTTTCCCTAGCAAAATATAAGGTGAAACAGCATAGAGTAGCCACTCCATATCACCCACAAACTAGTGGGAAAGTGGAGGTGTTAAATCAAGAGATTAAAGCTATCTATCTAAAACGGTGAATGCTAGTTGGAAAGACTGATCTTAAAAGCTTAATGAAGCCATGTGGTCATACCGTACTACATTCAAGACACCCATTGGCATATCACTATTCCAGTTGGTCTATGGAAAAGCATGCCACTTAGCAATCGAGCTGGAGCATAAGGCTTTATGGGCACTCAAAAGGTTAAATTTGATTTGGAAGGAGATAGCAGATCTAATACTAGGACAACTGAATGAGATGGATGAATTCCATCTTAAGGCATATGAAAGAGCAGACCTATATAAATAAAATATGAAGAAGTATCATGATTGGAGGATTGAGAAACGAGAATTCCATAAAGGTGACTAAGTGCTTCTTTTTAATTCCAGACTCAAACTGTTCCTAGGTAAGCTTAAATCCAAGTGGTCAGGCCCATTTCGAGTCAGTCAAGTTTACTCATCTGGAGTAGTAGAACTTGAAAATAAAGATTGTAGAACCTTCAAGAT
Organism: Capsicum annuum; assembly: GCF_002878395.1. NCBI lineage: Eukaryota > Viridiplantae > Streptophyta > Magnoliopsida > Solanales > Solanaceae > Capsicum > Capsicum annuum. Next base: position 52,305,301 of record NC_061118.1, read on the forward strand.
AAATGGGCAACGAGTTAAACTTTATATTGGTCCAACAGATTTGATGAAAAGTACTGCTACTATCTGTCTCGATGAAGTCTGAAGTAATCGAGACACCTGAGTGGTGCCACAATATTAAATCAGGCGCTACATGGGAGGCAACCCATGATCCCCATGCTTGATCTACTCCAGGTATACCCTAATCCTTAATTCAGGTTTTCTTTGATTTTAAGTTGAGGGTGTAAGGTGAGTTGTTGTTGTAACATTTTGTATTTGACTAGGAGAAATATGAGTACCTTAGGTAGTTAACACGGTTTTGTTATTTTGTGAATACCTCTCAAGTGGTCTAATTCTTTAACTATGTGATTTGCATCTAATTATGGCCACTATGCATCTTTGTATGGTATTAGTTCTAGTGACTTGATAACCATTGCTAAACAATTGCATGAACCAGATACGTAGTAACTTGTGATATACTTGTGTGCCATATGCGTGTGAGATTCTACTTAGTTCCATTTGTATATTTAATTCAGAACTTGCCTGGTTAGTCTTACCTAGGTTGTAGGATAGGGGTTAAGAAAGGATCATAGGCCATTTTGATATTAGCTCACTTTAGCCTAAATGACCTTCCCTGTATGCATAATATCCCTTGATCCCTATTTTGAGCCTGAATAGCCTATTTCTTTTTACGTTACCTTCACTGTCCCATTTTATATCATAATGAACCTGTTTTGGCCTTGGTCCTTCTTGGACACTGTCCAACTTGACTTAGGGAAATAGCCTAAGTTGAGGGTGTCTATTATAGGGGTACGTGATGTAAAATGAGTATGAAGAAAAGTAGAGTAAAAGAAAAGAATAAAAATATGGGTGTGGTGGAAAAATCAAGAAAAGAAAAGTTGTGAAAAAGAAAAAGTTATTGTAGAAAAAAACAGCACCCATCCTGAATAAGTGTGATCAAGAAAAGAGAAGAGTAGAAAAAGGTAAATGAGTGAGACCCCAAAAGCTAGTGTATTTCCAAGGAGGCTTAGTCACTTTAAATATAAATGAGTATCATACTAGCCCTTAGCCTACATTACAATCCAAAGAGAAGACCTATAGTGATCCTACCAAACCTGTCTGAAGATCTTGGTAATGAAAATAAGGACAAGCCTATAGTATTTGGCATACATAGATTGGAATTTCATTCTGAGAGTGAGTGTCTTGTGATTGTCCCGATGGTTACATATGTGAGGTCTGATATGGTGAGGGCACACTGGTTACATTGCTAGTTGTTAACTTGTTTAGATAGTGTAAGTTTGCTACATGCAGGGTTTTTGTTGCTAATTTGATATCATATCTTGATTCATGTGTGTCACATTGTTGCTCTTCAATAACATACACAGTTGTTTGTAAATTGATTAACCTTGGAGATGGTGAAGATGTTTTGAGATAATATGGATGGTTGACTGTTGAATGTACTTTGTGTTCTCTTGGTTGTGTTTTAGTTGCTTGAGGACATGCAATTATTTTAAGTTGAGGGTGTTGATGTGTGAGCAGACGCTAACACATTTGAGGGTTTTAACTTGGAATATTTATAAAGTCTTAAGCAACTTTTGTCATTTTAGATTATTTTATCATTGATTTTGCAGTGGAAGTCAGGAGGCAAGAGAACCAACAATGATAGAACAAAAAGAGTTGAAATATGAAGCAAATAGAAGAGAAGTATGGCTAATGACATGCCTGATAAGTCATCAACACTCTCATAGGTTATCAGCTTTATCATTAGCCTTAAACAGAGAATGTGATTCAGTTACAAGAAGTGACGACGACATATGATAAGTAGTCAAACTTGTGATAAGTCGTAAGAGTTGCCGTCATCCTTAGACAGAACATGGGAACTGAGGTAGAGAAGTGACGACATTATCTGATATGTCGTCATAATTTTTATAAACCATCAGGATTTACTGTCAGCCCTTAGCAGAAACTGTCAAAATTGAAGAGTAGTTGACGACATCCGTGATAAGTCGTTAGCCTCCTGATAAGGCGTCACGCATGTTGTCACCTAATCTGAGAAGAACACTAAACTCTGTGATTTTGTTTCCATAATTAGGATAAAGTATTTAAAGCATAGTTTAGGGTTTTCTAAGACAATTGTGAACCTATTTTGTAACGCATGTATTTTGTTATTTTCTCTCTAGTTTCTTAGCTTGAACAAACCAATTAAATTTAAAGAGATTATCATCAATAATTTGGGATTTATACTTTGATCTAATCTGGGAAACACTCATTGTTATTCATCTTTCTATAAGTTCATCTTTCAAATTATGAATTCAACTTGTTGTATCGATTATTACATTATAAGTGGCTAACTCCCTTTAACCAGAATTATGGGATCTATGGGTTAGGTCTTGGTAAGTTGTTAAGTGTTCAAGATTCTAAAGGTAAAGGATTTTTTGATAATTCTAAGGTTTTAATTATTGCCTATTGGTTGCAAACGATAGATAGAACCTACTTTGATTTTCTTGAGATAAGAAATCAACTATAGTAGGAAGTGAATTATTGACAGGGACTTGGAAGCTAACAATCTTTCTTTTAATAATTGATGTTGTAACAAGGTTAATTAACCTGAGGTAAAGTCTGGTCAGTGAATACGAATTCCCTAAGTCCGAGAGCATAACTTCGATAAAGACAATCTATTGTTCCTACCTATCGTGAGAATCTTGAATCACTATTTGCATATGTCAAGTACCAAAACCCATAGTGAACATAATTCTGGTTTTCCATAAATCTCTTGATTACAAAAACTGAACTAACAATTATTTGCTAATCTCCAAAATCCCCCTCAGGAAACATCAAACTATCAGTTGATTAAATCACAAACGACTTAAGTTCACACCATATTCCCTGTGGGATTCTACCCCAACCTAGTTGGGTTATATATTGACAATGATCTCTTACATTCTCAGTAGAGAGGTGCAGTTTAAGCGTTATCACCCAAGAATCAAGTTTTAAATCTTATATTGTGAATATTTTGTTGTGGGTTGATTATGTTCGTGTGATTATGGTTGTATGATTCCCAAGTTGGAATCTTTATGTGTTGTTCATGAACCTATGTTAGTATGTGGTCTAAAACATGTGAAATTGAGTTGAAATATGGAGTTTTGTTGTATTAAGTTGATGGTCATGCCTATGCCCTAAGTCATGCATCCTAGGTGTTTGATAAAATGCCTAAGAGAATAGAAATGATGCATTATAGCTTAATTGTGACCCAAGTGATAAGTGTATGCTTTACCCTATTAATAAGAATGACTTCCATGATATTGTGTGCATTATGAATGGCTAAGGTAATGTCCATGAGATTAGGTTTATGAAAGTATGACATATTTATATGCAATTCTATTCATGTACTAGATTATGATAACCATGTGCTTCATGAAATCACCAAATTAATGTATTATGAATTGTTGATATTGATCATCTATTCAAGAAGTTTCATGTCCTGTCAGTTTCATTCTAGCGAGTCCTGGGGGTACTTGTACCCAGCAATTTAGTTTTGTGCCTAGAGCCAATGTCATATTTTCATGATACTCTCAGTCAATCCATGATTCTTAGAATTCAATCAATCTCATGAATCAGGAAAACTCAGTAAATTCAGTATCAGTCTAGTCCTACTCAATAATCTCAGTGGTTTTAGTAACATCAGTACTCAGTAATCTTGGTAACCTCAGTATTCCTAGAAATCTCAGTAACTTCATTTCTCTCCGTCAGTACTCAAATCTTAGTAGCATTCCATCAGTCAATGGAACTCAGAGAACTCAGTTTAGATACTTTAAACAATATTATTAGTATTAGTTTAGTTCAGTTCAACTCAATTCAGTGTCTTTTCAGTTGGCAGTAGGCTTCAGCACCGAGTGAACCCAAGCATGAGGACATATATTATCAATCAGTAAAGGGTGTGATCCTCAGAAGCAATCCTTGAGTTCCTGAGCTACGTAGCTAGTGTAGGTTGAGATATACCCCTACAATTTTAGGGATTTATACATCTCATTTGAGTTTTTCTTACGGGAGAGGTTGACAGAAGATCTCCCTATTAGAGAGGGTTTACTCACAACTTGTCTTTACCCGTGACACAGTACTGACACCCTTCCAGCTGAGGTTATAGGTTGGACCCCACAAGTTCAATTTTGGGGCATATCGGTACTTCCCACAGTCTTATTTTCAGATCCAATTTTAGTAATAAAACTCACTTCAATTCTATAGTAATCCAGGACTATCAGATACAGTCAAATCAGTACAGTATGAAATCGAGCTAGTTCCATCAGTATCAGGACTTTCAGATATAGTCACATATGTTATCAGTATTCAGACTCAGTAATCACGTTATCATGATCTCAGTTACAGTTACATATTCATGCATGTATTCTGACATTTATGTTATACAGTCAATTATTATTGTTTATCCATATGAACCCTTGCATTTAGCCTACATCACTTGCATACTAGTATATTCAACGTAATGATGCATTTCCATTATTGTATTTTATACCATAAGTTTAGAAGCAAGAGCTCTTGAGCATCCTTAGTAGATCAGATGTTCAGCAGCCAGACTAGCAATGAGTCCTCATCATTCGAGCGTAGCATGATTATTTTATTACCTTATTATTTTAGCAGTTCAGAGTTAGTTGAGGATATGTCCCATCAACTTCACAGTTTTTTGACAATTTAGAGACTTTCAGACTACAGCATGTTTCAAATAGTTTATCTCAATTTTGGGTACTGTCATACCCCATTACAGAAATTGTATTATATTTAGTATTAGTTCAGTTTTTAAACTTATGGCCTTACAACTTATATTCCGCATATTTACAATGTATTATTCAGTGCTTAGTTACAGATATCAGTCATGGGTTATCTTATGGCCCTTTGGAGTTATGAGCACCGTGTAGCATTCTGGGTACCAGATTCAGGGTGTTACAATACTAGTTGGGGGTCAGAATTTAAAGTATTCGATCCATCCTGGTGCCACTAAGATGTACCATGATTTACGAGAAATTTATTAGTGGAATGGTATTAAGAGGGACATTGCTGGGTTTATAGCCAAATATCCTAATTTCTAGCAAGTTAAAGTTAAGCACCAGGGGCCAGGTGGTACGCTTCAGGAAATCAAAATTCCTACTTGGAAGTTGGAAATAGTGAATTGGATTTCATTATAGGGTTACCTTATACAAAATGTAAACATTATTCAATTTGGTTCCTAGTCAATCGAATGACCAAATCAATTCATTTCCTACCTATTAGGACTTTAGATATGTCAGAATATTATGCCAAAAAAAAATTTTGCAAGTTAGTAAGGCTCATGGGATACCCATTACCATTATTTTAGACAGAGACATACAGTTTACTTCCTAGTATTGGTTGTAATATTTGAAGGGCAGTGGTACAAAGGTTAAGCTTCACACTGATTTTCATCCACAAACTGATGGTCAGGCTGAACGTATAATATAGACATTAGAAGACATGTTAAGGGGTGTATTTTAGGCTTTAACAGAAGCTGGTTTGATCATTTTCCTTTGATCGAGTTTCCTATAATAATAGTTATCATGCTAGTGTTCAGATAGCTTTATTTAAAGTATTGTACGGGCATAGGTGCATATAACCCATTGGGTAATTTGATGTTGCTGAAGAGGTTTTGATTAGGAAAGACTCTGTTGTTAAAGCTATGGAAAAGGTTCAGCTGATTTATGAGAGGTGAGTCCTCAGAGTCATCAAAACTCATATGCAAATATAACAAGGAGGGAATTTAAGTTTGAAGTGGCTGATTGATATTCTTAAAGGTGTCTCCCATGGAAGGAGTAATAAGATTTGGGAGGAAATAAAAGTTGATTCCTCAATTTTTTTGGTTCGTATGAAGTAATAAGGCATATTAGAGAGGTTGTGTACTAGTTTGACGTCCCGCCAGAGTTAGCAGATGTCCACCCAATTTTCCATATCTTGATGCTAAATAAGTGCATTGGGGATCCATCTCTAGCAGTTACCTTGAGAGTATTAGGGTTAAAGATAATTTGCCCTATGAGGAAATTTCGATTTAAATACTAGATAGGCATGTTCGAAGACTAAGGAATAAGGATGTGGTATCAGTAAAGGATCTTTGGAGAAACCTATTGGTTGAATGAGACATTTGGGAAGCAAAAGTAGATATGTGATCGAAGTATCCTCATCTTTTCTCCAAGAATTCATACTGAGCTTGAGGTAATAGTTTTCCTTAATTTGACTCTTTCCCATTCGCTATTTCAACTATATATATATATATATAATTATTTTCATACCATAACATGCATTCATGAATCAGTTTAGTCTATGTATCATGTTTTAGACCCAGTTATTTAATCATGTTTCATCTCATAAGTATTTAGTATACGATCTCAGTTTCCTTAGTATCTCAACTTAGTTTAATTCAAGGACGAATGATCCCAAGGGGGCGATATTCTGAATCCCCATAAGATTCAGGGCTTGTTTCAGCTCTTGGTTGCATATTTGAAGTCCAAGGCGTGAAATTTTTACTAAGTGTTAGGGACTCAGTCATTTACAAGACCCCTAGATTTCATGGATTTTATTTTTGGCCTTCCCAAACTCGAGACATTAGTTTTTGGGTGGAAACATGTTTAGGGATGTTAAATGTTTGTCTCAAAAGAGGTTGGAATTTTTCTAACGAGGTTTGGGGCATTTTCGGACCACATTAGAAGCAAGCCTCCATGATAGGGCTGCGTCGGGAAAGGGACCACAGAGGCGATATTTTCCTGTATATCCTTATCAGACCAAGGGTGTTTTGGCCTTTTCTTCTCTCCCCTCTTCCCCTAAAGTCCAATTAGAAGCATCAAAAGGGGCATAAATTACCCATTCCTTAAAAGATAATTTACGTAAACCCTTCCCCTCTTCCCCAAAATGAAAATTCAAGTTTCCCCTCCAAGAATTAAAGTATCCAAGCTCCAAGTTCAAGTTTACTTCAATGAAACCAAGCAGTATGTGGGGTTTGAGCAAGGATAATCTTTCATCCTTGTGCCCAAAATTATGAATTTTAAATTGAATAGACGAAATTTAAATTAGGGTTCATACCCAAATTCTCATTCTTGAATTTATAAAATCATTATGTGATTTAAAGATTGAATTGTGCAGGAGATAACCTTGCTTGTGGTTTGATTTACATTATTACTATTATGACATGATTTTAATTAGCTTAAGTTGAAGTTTGATGAATTGACGAAGAATTCTAACTTAATTTTTGAGCATGGGATTTTGATATGAAGTTTCTAAGACATGATGCATAAATTTAAAGATTTAAGCATAAATAGTTGAGTACAAAATTTTAAGCTTATAAGTTCAATTTACAAGTTTTACAACTTGGTTAAAGTTTAATTTCGATCTTATGATCTCAGTTAAGATTTGAAATCCACAAATTCACCCATTGGGTATGATTTAAGAAAGAGATGCATAGTTGGTTTCCAATTACAAACCTATATGTTATTTTAATGTGGATTTTCTACGTATGAGCGTATATATATATATATATATATATATGTATATATATATATATATATATGTATGTATATATATAGGAGTATTATTTAGAACCAAGAAGAAAATATGGATGAGAGTATCCTAATTTTCAGAAACTACAAGTTGCCATAGGTTTAAGAGACCTCGCCATAGATTATCTTCTTTTCCCAATATGGATGAAGTGTAGTGATCACTTAAGTTAAGGTTCTATTCTGATTGCAAGGGTAGGACATCTCTCCCCAACATGGGTAAGACGTTGGACTCCATGATTGCTCATATAGTTTATGTCAGTTATAAGAATCTCCTTCAAGAAAGAACAAAAGTGAAGATTTTAGAAACTAAGTGTGAAGGCTCACTATGTTTATACATTATGTTTTATCATTTTGTTTTATGATCTTTCAGCTTCCAATTTTATTCATGTTAAAAGTGAGTCCTTTTACACTCAGCATGCATGATTTGAAAGTTTGTTCAGTTTGTCTTATTTATGAACTCACTCCCATATACTTTGTACATTTCAAAAGTACTGACCCACATAGATGTTTATGTGCTACATTGTCTCATAATGTAGGTTCTGGTGCTAGTTCCCTGCAGCACAACTGATTTTGGGCATCATCTCATACATTTGGATACTTAGTGAGTCCTTACAGTCTGAGGACCGAGTCTATTAGAGTCTTAGGCTTTATGGATGTTGCTTAATTAGTTTATTTCTTTTATGTGTTAGCTGGGGTTTATCCCAGTAACACTTTCAATTATAAGATTAGAGGCTTGTCAGACAATGTTTATTTCTGTTAAAGAGATTTTATTGAGATTTCTTAGTAGCGAGATTTCGAAAAAGAGATTTTAAACTTCGTTTATTTTGGCTATCATGTATATCTTAGTCTACCTTCCTACGAGTTTAGTGCCTATTATATACCATGGGTTAGCTTGGGACTTTTCTTAGTTTCGAGCACCGTGTGACATCCAGAAGTACTCTCGAGGTGTTACAAACTTGGTATCAGAGCCTAAGGTTTGGAAGAGTCATAGGGAGTCTAACAAGCTACGTTATGTAGATTTTTAATGATGAGTGTAAAGTGCGCCACACCTATAAGAAAGAGTCTATTGGACATATTAAGAAAGAGGCTATGGGACATAAAAATAGGGACCATCCAGCATCGTCACCACCTATAGAATCTCTAAATGAAAATGTTTCACATGCTGAGTTTAGGGATGTATTCCAAGTGTTAGCTCAGGCTGTGAGTGTAAATGTCAAAGACACTAGCCAACAGTCCTACTCTAGTAGAATAGTAACTTAGCTACAGCTAGGATTAGGGACTTTATAAGAATTAACCCTCCTAAATTCTTTGGGTCATAGATGAATGAGGATCCCTAATTCTTTATTGATGAGGTGAAAAATACTATGCAAATTATGCATGTTACTGAAAATGAGAGCATAGATTTTTCATCTTATTGGTTGAAGGATGTTGCTTATGATTGGGTTACTATATAGAAAGATGGTAGGGGAGAAGATGCACTGTCTAATAGTTCGCAGGTGTTTTAGAGTGCTTTTTTGGATAGGTTCTTTAATTGTTAAATAAGAGAGGCCAAGGTAAAGGATTTTATAAACCTAAGGCAGGTCTCTATGTTAGTGAAGGAGTACTACCTTAAGTTCACTCAGTCAGCCAAGTATGCTCTAGAGTTGTTTCCTGATTTCAGAGCTCATATAAGTAAATTTGTCATTGAGGTGTTTGATTTGGCAGTCAAGGAGTTTAGGACTTTTATGCTGATTAGATATATGGATATTGCTCAGTTGATGACTCATGCTCAATAGATTGAGGTAGAGAAATTGAAGAAATAAAAGAGGAGGAACAAAAGGTCTAGGACTGGTCAACTATAGTATATGCAGTAGAGGTCAGGAAGAGAAGGTCGTTCATAGCTCTAGGGTCACTCATCATTACCTGCACCATCCTCAGCCAGTGCCTCTACACCTAGAACCAAGAAAGAGTAGTAGGGCAAAGCTTTGAATTCGAGATCTCAAGGTAGTGTGGCTGAGAGGCCTACTTATCCAACATATGCAAAGTGTGGTAGAACCTATCTTGGTGAGTTTTGATGGGTAGAGAGGGGGTTTTCTATGGTTGTGGAATAGCAGGCCACATGATCAAGGTAAGCCAATATGCTAAGAAGGGAAGTAGAAATATTCATTCTTAAACTCAAGACATGATTCCAGTAGCTCAGCCAGGACAGTCATCTCCTCCACAGAGTGCATCATTTAGTATTGGGGGTGTTCAGTGCTATAATCGATTTTATGCTTTACCATCCTATTAGGGGTAGGATAGTTCTCTAGATGTTATCACTTGTATGTTGTGTGTCTTTCACCTTAATGTATATGTCTTACTAGACCCAAGATCAAACCTCTCTTATGTGAATCCACTTGTTGTTGTACATTTTAGAGTAAGCCCTGAAAATCTTCCTAAGCCTTTTTCTGTCTCTACTATAGTGGGTAAGTTAGTTATAGCTAGGCGATTCTATAGAGTATGTCCTATTACTATTATCTATAAGGTCACCTAGCAGATTTAATAGCGTTAGAGATGATAGATTTTGAGAATATCCTGAGCATTGTTTAGCTCCGCTCATGTTATACATCAGTTAATTGTTGCACCCGTGTGGTGAATTTTCAGTTTCCTTATGAGTTAGACTTTGAGTTAGAGGGTAGTTCGATACTTTCTAAAGGTCATTTCATCTCTTACATTTAGGCCAGAAGGTTAATATCAAAATGGTGTATCTACCATTTAGATTGAGTCAAAAATACTAAGTCTAAAGCTCTGAATATTCCATCAGTCTGTGTAATCAGTGAATTTCCATAGGTCTTCCCCGATGATTTGCCAAAGGGACCTCCAACTAAAGAAATAGAGTTTAGTATTGTACTTCTTCCTGATACTCAGCCCATCTCTATACCTCTCTATTGTATGACCCTATTTGAACTCAAAGAGTTATAGAAGCAATATAAGGATATCTTAGATAAGGGTTTCTTCAGACCCAGTGTTTACCCATGTGGTGCTCCAGTCCTATTCGTTCTCATAAAAGATGGCACTCTTAGAATATGTATAACCTATAGACAGCTAAACAAGGTTACAATTAAGAACAAGTAGCCCATTCCTAGGATCAATGAGTTGTTTGATCAATTTCTGGGTGGTCGGTGGTTTTCTAAGATTAACCTCAGGTCGGGGTACCACCAGTTGAAACTCAGGGAGCAAGATATTTTAAAGACTGCTTTCAAAATACGGTATGGTCCATTCGAGTTTATAGTTATGTCGTTTGGACAAATCAATGCTCCTTCAGCCTTTATAGATCATATGAACATGGCATTCAAGCACTACTTGGACATATTTGTCATTGTATTTATGGATGACATATTGGTGTTCTCCTTGATGGATAAGGAGTATGCAGACCATTTGAGGACAGTGTTTCAGATCCTCAAGGATAGTCAATTGTATGCAAAGTTTAGTAAATGTGAATTTTTGTTGGAGTCTATTACCTTTTTGGGGAATATTATTTTATGGGTTGGTATTCATTTAGACCCTCAAAAGACTAATCCAGCAAAGTAATGGACAAGATTTATCACTCCATCCGATATCAGTTGCTTTTTAGGTTTAGTTGGGTATTATAGATGATTTATTAAACGATTTTACTCTATAGCCATACAATTGACTAAGGTAATACAAAATAAGGGGAAGTTTTATGGTCGGATAAATGTGAAAAGAGTTTTCAAGAATTGAAGTATAGATTGACTTTGCCACTAGTGTTAGCTCTTCCAGAAGGGTTAGATAGATTCGTGGTGTATTGTGATGCTTCTAGAGTTGGGTTAGGTTGTATCTTGATAAAAAATTAGAGAGTAATAGCCTATACCTTCAGACAGCTTAAGGATCAATAAGATAACTACCCAACTTATGATTTGGAGTTAGTTGTTGTAGTGTTTGCATTGAAGATCTAGAGATACTATCTATATGGTGTGCATGGTGAAATTTTTACTCACTATAAGAGTCTACAGTATGTATATTCACAAAACGAAATAAATCTTCATCAAAGGAGGTGGTTAGAGTTATTGAATAATTATGACATGAATGTTCTTTACCATTTGGGTAAGGCAAATATAGTGGTCGATGTGTTGAGTAGGTTGTGTATGGGTAGTTTGGTGCATATGAAGGAGGAAGATTGGGAGTTGGCCAAGGAAGTTTATACACTGTCCCATTAGAGAGAATGTTTACCTGATATGGGTGATGGGGGATTAGTGGTGTAAAACGGTTTAGAAATATCTCTAATCATGAAAGAAAAAGAAAAGTAGCGTAACGATCCCATACTTAGCTAGATATTGGAAATAGTTCAGCAGAAGAAGGTCGAGGTTTTCTCTTTAGGGTAATATGGTGTACTTAACTATCAAGGTCCGATTTGTGTTCCTAATGTGGATGGGTTGAGGGAAAGTACACTAGATGGGGCTCACAGTCTGGAGTATTCGATCCATATTGGTGACACTAAGATATACCGTGATTTATGAGAAATTTATTGGTGGAATGGTACTAAGAGGGACATTGTTGGGTTTGTAGCTAAATGTCCCAATTTCTAACAAGTTAAAGTTGAGCACCAGAGGCTAGGTAGTACGCTTTAGGAAATCAGCATTCCTACTTAGAAGTAGGAAATAGTGAATATGGATTTTGTCATAGGGTTTCCTCATACAACACATCAGTATGATTCAATTTGTTTCATAGTCAACGAATAACCAAATCAACTTATTTCCTACCTATTAGGACTTCGGAAACGGTGGAATGTTAAGCTAAAATTTATATTTCCAAGTTAGTAAGGCTCTATGGGATACCCTTGTCCATTATTTAAGATAGAGGCTCACAGTTTACTTTCCAACTTTGGCAGTCATTTCCAAAGGACCTTGGTACAAATGTTAAGCTTAGCACTATTTTTCATCGCCAGACCAATGGTTAGGCTGAACATATAATACAGACATTGAAAGACGTATTGAGGGGGTGTATCTTATACTTTAAGGGAAACTGTGATGATTATTTACCTTTGATTGATTTTTTCTACAATAATCGTTACCATGCTAGCATTCAGATGGCTCCATTTGAAATATTGTACGAGTGTTGGTGCAGATCACCCATAGGGTGGTTCAAGTTTTATAAAGTGGCTTTAATTGATCCAGAATCTATTTTTGAAGCTATGGGAAAGGTTTATCTAATTCGTGAGAGGTTAAGGACTACTCAAAGTCATCAGATATCATATACAGATGTGAGAATGAGGGAACTCAATTTTGAAATGGGTTATTAGGTATTGTTAATGGCATCACCCATGAAATGAAAGACGATTCCCCAATTTGTTGTTCCGTATGAAGTACTATGGCATATTGGAGAGGTTGTATTTGAATCAGACCTTCCGCCAGAGTTAGAATTTGTCCACCCAGTTTCTATGTCTTGATGCTAAAGAAGTGCATTGGGGATTTGTCCCTTGTAGTTCCCCTTGAGAGTATTGGCGTGAAATATAATAAGTCCTATGAGTAAATTCTGATCAAAATACTTTATAGGGAGGTTCAAAAACTAAGGAATAAGTATGTGGCATCAGTAAAGATTCTTTGGATAAACCAATTGGTTGAAAAACCACTTAGGAAGCAGAAGTAGATATGCGAGCCAAGTATCCTCATCTTTTCTCCACAAATTTAGACTCAGCTTGAGGTAATAATTTTCCTTAAATTGACTCTTGCCAATTCTCTATTTCAGCTATATATATAACCATTCTCATACCACAACATGTATTCATAAAATCAGTTCAGTCCATTTATCATGTTTTAGACCCAGTTATTTAATCATGCTTCAGCTTATAAGTATTCAGTATACAATCTAAGTTCCTTAGTATCTCCACGTTTGTAGTTTCATTAGAGGATAAATGATCTCAATGGGGAGATATTGTAATGCCCTATAAGATTCTAGGCTCGTTTTAGCTCTTGGTTGCATGTTTGAGGTCCAAGGCATGAAACTTTCACTAAGTTTTAAGGACTTAGTTATTTATAAGACCCCAAGATTTCACATATTTTAGTTTTGGCCTTCCAAAACCAGAGACATTGGTTTTTGAGTTAAAACATTTGTAGGGAAGTCAAAGGGGTGTCTTGGAAGATTTTCAAAATTTTTAAACGTGGTTCGGGGAATTTTTGGACCATGAAGGTAGCAAGCCGCTGCGATAGGGCTGTATTGCGGAAGCATCAGGAAGGAAATGTTTTACTACATATTCTTATAATACCAAGGGTGTTTTGTTATTTTACCCTCACTCCTAGTCATCCAAAACTCGATAAGAATCATCAAAAAGGGCATAAATTACACATTCCTCACTAGATAACTTATGTAAATGCTTCCCCTCTTTCCCAAAATAAAAATTGAATTTTCCCCTACAAGAATTCAAGCATCCAAGCTCTAAGTTCAAGTTTTCTTCAAGGAAGTCAAGCGAATCCAGCTATGTGGGGTTTGAGCAAGGATAATCTTTCACCCTTGTGCCCAAAAGCATGAATTTAAAATTGAATTGATGTGATTAAAATTAGGGTTCATACCCAAATTCCGTTATTCTTGAATTTATGATAGCATTATATGATTTAATGATTGAATTATATAGGAGATAACCTTTGTTCATGCTTAGACTTGTATTATTACTACTATGACATGATTTTCATTATTTTGACTTAAAGTTTGATGAATTGACGAATGATTTTAATGTAAGTTTTGAGCATGGTATATTGATATGAATTTTCTAAGACATGATACATGAATTTAAAGATTTAAGCATAAATTGTTGAGTACAAGAAGTTCAAGATTATAAGTTTAATCTACAAGTTTTACGACTTGGTTAAAGTTTAATTTTGATCTTACGATCTCAGCTAAGATTTAAAATCCACAAATTCACCCATTGGGTATGATTTAAGAAAGAGATGCATAGTTGGTTTCCAATTACAAACCATAACTATTTTAAGGTTGCTTAATTAGTTAATTTTCTTTATAGGTCAGCTAGGGTCTGTCCCAGTGACCCTTTTAGTTATAAGATTAAAGGCTTGTCAAAAAATGTTTATTTCAATTAAAGAGATTTTATTGAGATTTCTAAGTTGTAATATTTCTAAAAGAAGATTTTAAACTTGGTTTATTTTGCTTGTCGTGTATATCTTAGTCTTCCTCTGTACAAGTTTAGTGCCAATTAGATTTCATGGGATAGCTTAGGACTATTCATAGTCTTAAGCACCGTGTGACATCCAAGGGGTACTCTCGGGGTGTTACACCTTATCATTATTAAAATACATAATCATCGTTAAACATGAGGGAGGGTCCAAACTAAAATCATCGAATTTTTTTGTGGTCTTACATTATCCCCCCTTTAAGGATTATTTCTCCTCAAATGAAAGATTATCTTAGCACGAAGAATAAAGAGGGATTCAAGAACAAACTAGAAACTCAACAAGAGAATAAATAAGGTTTGTACCTTAAGAACTTTCATCCAACATTGGAAACAAAAACAACTACTTAGCTTCATATCCTCTTCTGATTCCTATATAGCCTCATCTACCTTTTGTTTCCTCCAAAGAACATTCATTGAAGCTATTTCCTTAGTTCTCAATTACCGAACTTGCCTATCTGAGATTTCAATCAGGACTTTATCGTAGGACAACAAATCTTTAATGCCAATATCCTCAACGGGCGTCACTAAGGATGGATCACACTTTTTTAGCATAGACATATGAAAAATAGGATAAACCAAGGCCAAGTTCACCGATAATTCCAGTTCATAAGCAAGTTTTCCACTCTTTCTTATAATCTAGTATGGACCAGTAATGTGGACTAAGTCTCCCCTTTTTCCCAAATCTTATAACCCTTGGCGACTCTGAGTAGACTTAAGTCTTTCTCAAATCACCTTTACTTTGTGTATTTCTAGATGTACCAAGTCAGACCCAAACAACCTAGCCTTACCTACCTCAAACAATCAAATCAGAGATTTGTACCTTCTACTATAAAGGGACTCAAAAGGGGTCATTTGAATGCTAAAATGATAGCTATTATTATATACAAACTCTATCATCAACAAATGATCCACCTAATTTTCTTTAAATTCAATTACACAGGACCTTAGCATATTATTTAGAGTCATAATACTATGCTTCGCTTCTCCATCTATTTGATGGTGGAAAGTGGTAGTAAGGTTCACTAGAGTGCCCAACCCCTTTTGAAAATAGCATAAAAATAAGAAAAAAATTACATACCTCAGCCAAAAATAATAGATATTGGTTCTCGATGAAACTAAACAATCTCCTGAATGAATAACTTTTATAATCCTCTCTTAAGTAATTAGTCCCCACAGGCAAGAAAATAGCAGACTCGGTCATTCTATCCACACTGACCTAAATGGAATCATATTGATTTTGAGACCGCAGAATACTAGTGACGAAATCCATGTTAATCATTTCCCACTTCCACATGGGTAGGGCTATCTTTTGAAAAATTCCACCTGGACTCCAATGCTCAACTTTGACTTTTTAACAAACCATACACCTGGAAATAAAATTTTCCACATCCCTCTTCATATTATTCCACCAATAAATTTTTTTCAAGTTGTGAAACATCTTTGTCAAACCAAGATGAATCGTATATCTAGACATATGGGCTTCAGTCAAAATCCTTTCCCGTAGCCCATCTACATAGTAACATATAACTTTCCTTCATATCTCAGAATTCCATCTCCCTTAATTTCAAAATCCATAACTTTCTACTACCCCACATATTTCTTGATTTGCATAAGTATGGGATCCAGAACCTATTTCTTTTTTACTTTAGCCTTAAGAGATAATTTGGTCACTTCCTGAATGATTACTCCCCTACCCTTGGAGTCTAAAAGACAAACTCCTAAATTAGCCAGTGATTCAAGTATGAACATCATATACCTAGTGGCGCGTTTCAGCGGATACCCATTCCAAAATAGAAGTGGGAATAGATAATGATGGATTTTGTGGTTGGACTTTCAAAGACCTTAAGGAAATTTGACTTCATTCAGGTTATGTTGACAAGTTAACGAAGTTAGCTTACTTAATTCCAGTAAGATTTGATTATAATGCAGCCAAGTTTGCTAAGATTTATGTAGCAAAAATTGTAAGGCTACATGGTGTACCCGAGTTTATTATGTTAGATCAGGGTACCCAGTTTACTTCTAATTTTTGGAAAATTCTTTAGTCTGAGTTGGGTTCTAGATTGGACCTAAGCACAACTTTTCATCTACAAATTGATGGCCAATCAGAGTGGACTATCCAAGTGCTTGAGGACATACTCTAAGATTTATAGATTTTGAGGGTTAGTGGGACAAATATTTATCATTGTATGAATTTGCCTGCAATAATAACTACCATTCTAGTATTAACATCGATCCTTTTGAGGTGAGGCTTTAATAAACTAACATGCCCAAGGACTCTATGAAAAAAGTGAGATTCATACAAGAGAAGGTCATAGTGGCTCAAAGTTGAAAGAAGGAATATGTCGACAAAAAGATAAAAGGTAAAACTTCAAGAAGGGGGAGAAGGTAATCATAAAGGTACCACCCATGACGAGTATGATGCGATTTAGAAAAAAGAGTAAGTTAAGACCAAGGTACATAGGACCTTTTGAGGTTTTGAAGAGAGTGAGAATTATAGCATATTAGCTGGCCTTAAACCCTAGTATTTCTGGGGTTCACCCCATATTCCATGTGTCAATGTTAATGAAGTACCATAGATATGGTGACTATATTATTTGAATGAAGTACCATAGAGATGGTGACTATATTATTTGTTGGGGCTCAAAATTATATGATAAAGAACTATCCTATAATTAGGAACTAATTTCCATTATAGCTAAAGCTATGAGGATGTTAAGAGAATGAGTTAATCCTTATGTGAAGGTTCAGTTAAGGTCCCATACCATTGATGAGGCTACATGGGAGATAGAAGCAGATATGGGTAAGCGATATCCGCACTTTTTTATTAATTTAGGTACCTTTTCTTTTAGTTGACGTATTTTTTAAGAGATTGCCATTCAAGGGTGAATGAATTGTAAATTGGTATATTATATAGCGATCCAAAATTTTGTTACACTAAAATATAAGGTAAATTTTTCAATTGTACTCTCCTCAATTAAATTTTGAGAAACTCAAGGCTAGTATAGGTTTGGCTTTCTTTAGAGAGTGTAATAATTGTACAAAATCTAGTACTAATGTGGTTGGTGATATTGGGATTCAATGTAATAATCAGATAGCCAATGAGTATAAGAAGTCGTAGCAACTTTTGACACCTGAAATGGAGTTGTAGAACTTCGATTATAGAGTTTATCATGGAAGGGTTGGTTTGCAATTTCAAAATTAATGTTGTTTATTATAAAATGACTAAAACTGATGAGAGGTCCTCAGTTTCTACCTCAGACCACTGCAATGGAAAAAGTAACCATTGTAGTGGTATCATTGTAGTAGAAATAAAACCACAGTGATAGCCTCCATAAAAAAGGGTGTCAACTGCTGCAGCTGAACTTTAACCGCTAAAGCATTAATTATCTATTTCAGTGGCATCGTGAAGTAAAATTTTTGTTGATAAAAACAAAAACTATTTCCATTTCCCCATATTTTCAATGTGATACAGCTTTAGGAAGGCAATTTTTAGAGGATTTGTTCAGTTTTTCATCTTTGGAGGTAAGTAATTGCATTCTAGACTTGAATTTACTTTGCTTAACATTACAAATTCTTTAAAATATGGATTAATAGTGATTTTTGGGGTTTAACGCTAGCTTATAAAAGTTGATGGAAAAAATAATGGGATTGTCTACAAATTCAGTATGTAATGATCCTAGTGTTAGAAAATACTAATAGGACTAGATTTATGGTCTTTTATGATAATTCAAATAGGGTTCATGAAGTTAAATGATAAGAAAATGCTAAGTTGATGAAATAATGTAGGTGACTGATTAAAATTAATGGGTTATGATCCCTAATGATTAAAATAGAATGAATTATTGAAATGGGTGTATATTATTGTGTCTTATCAATCAAGACTGAATTGAACGAGAATAAAAGGGAAAATAGGTGTATATTATTGTGTCTTATCGATCAAGAATGAATTAAATGAGAACAAAAAGGAAAAATATGGATTAAAGGTGACTTTGAGAAAGGAATTAAGGTATGCTATGGTTTTGTCATACCACTTAGATTCTCTTGGCTTAGTGCTTTCTTGTGAACCTTATATCTATGATTACTTTCTAGCATAACTTGTGATTCAATGACAACGTTGCAATTTATTTGCATTATGATGATATTTTGAGATGATGGATCAGGTACCACAGTAGTACAAATATGATATAATGTGATAATGGATTGGGTACCTATAACGACATGAGACTACCCCTAGTCGTAACACGGTGCTTAAGACTACAGGTAACCCTAAGACAACCCATGATCTGGTATCTATTGTGAGCACTAAATGAAGAAATAATAAAATATCATATGCGGAAGCTAAACTGATAAAAATTCTATCAAGGTATAATACTCAAACAATACCCAAAATGTCTGAACTTCTGATAAAATAAAAAATAAGTCTGACATCTAAAAGGCTCAACAACATGAGAAGTTTATGGGACAAACCCCAAACTAACTCTGACTGCCTAAGATAATGGAAGTACAAAAAGCAACTACAAATAACTTGTCCTTGATGGATAAAGACTCACCACAAATACTGTAGAGAGATATGGAACTAACTAAGGGCGATCGGGAATTGAGCATCCGAACCTATATTGTGAAATCAATATCGCACAAAAGAGAGTATGCAGTTAGTACTTTAAACGTACTGGTATGTGAGATAAGGACTAACTATAGAGCATGTATATACTGAGCATGAATGCATGAACATGTAAAATGAATCCAAGACCAAGTAAAGTATGTACTAAAATAATTTGTAAAACTAATTGTTTGAATAGCTGATAAACTTAACACTTGGTCATGCAAACCAAACCTACTATAATCAGAGTACTAAACTCAAACTGTGGGAGATATCATGTAACCGACATACCTTAATTTGAGCTAATTGGGATCCAACTTGTAAACCCAGTTGGAAGGGTACTGGTACCTTGCCAAAGGTACGAACACATGGCTGATGATGTAGATCCAACAAAGCTGATGTCCTAAAGGACTAGGGTATCAATCCTAAATTGGCATGTGACCCCTAAGAGAGTGTCAGTCCTAAACTAGCAGGTGACATCTCATAACCTATGTTGGCTACATAGTTTTAGAACTTAGGGAGTTCTACTAAAGGCCTCAGTCTTCTAATGCTTGGTAAGCCTTCATCCCTAGATTCGCTTGGTGCTAAGTCCTACTCCCAACTAAATGAAACTGAAGCGTAAGCGGGTACATGCAGTGATAAAAAATATTCTCAAGTCATGGTATTATAAAAATAATAGTGCATGCAAAATCTGAAGAAATTTTGAATATGTAAACTGATGTATTTGGCATGATGTAATATTGGCGAGTGCTCATTATGAAAATGATAATCTGAATATGGTGATAAAAACATAATTCTGACTGATTTGTAACTTGTAATCAGAAACATGCATAACCATCTAGGTACCAGGTGTTCATAATCTCCAGGACTGAATAATACTTTAAATGAAACAACATCATTTAAAACACTAAAAGGAAATTCATGATTCCGAGACCCAAAACATAAAATATATCACAGATTTTATGAAATCCATGATTATGAGTATGGGAATACATTAAATTTATGAGGAAACATACTCATATGGTTTAATCCATAACTTGTTAAATTGGCATGGTATCAATAGGATATGATATGGATAACAGGGATTATAAAACATGCAAGAGAATAATTCATATGGGAAAACACAATGTCATTATTTGTATTCAAAACTATTAGGAGAAATCAAGTAAAATCACACTTACATTGAAATTTCATAAAAAGAGGAAAAATGGTTGATTCATGAAAAAAGGTATTCCTGGGATTCAATGGGTTAAAGGAACCCATTGATGAATATCCCACATACTTGAGTTGCTTGAATTCTGTAAGAGAACTTTTAATTAGAACATTGGATTGTCGAATTCTAGGAAGAATCCTTGACTTTTATGTTCTTGAGGATGAGAGGAAATTGAGTATCATTAACTAATGGGGAATGAGGCAAATAATGCCCATCTTGGGTGTTAAATCATGAATTGGGTGTTTAGGGAGAGGGGGAAATTACCAAAATGTCCCTCACCCCTTTAATAAAGTTGCAGGATTTACACAACCTCTATGGCATAAAGGCTAGTCTCTGTGACATGGTGTGTATCATGGAGACTAACCTCCGTGACAAGCTGCATATCACGAAGGCCCAGTCTTTATGGCATGACAAAATTGCAGAGGAATACTGCCTCCATGGTCCAAAAACACCCCAAACCGCTACCAAAAAAACTGAAACTCTCCTAGATGGCCCTTTTAACATCCCAAAACATATTTCAACTCATAATTCAATGTTTCGAACACGGAAAGGCTAAAATAAAATGTTCAAAATCTTAGGGTGTTAAAATTTCCATGTCACTTACACTTAGTGTGAAATAATGACTTTGGGACTTCTAAACATGTAACGAATAGCTAAAAACTAGTCTAGAATCTTATGGGGTATTACAATATCTCCCCTTTGGGATCATTCATCCCTAAATAAAACTGTCTGAGCTGAGATACTAAGAAGATTGAGATCATGTAATGAATACTTATGAGTTGAATCATAATTTAGAAATTGAATTTGAAACATGATGCATGGACTGAACTAAATTCATAAATATATACTATTACATTAGGATGGTTAGATAGCTGAGATAGATAACGAGAGAATCAATTGAACTTTCTCCAATCATGATTTAGCTTTATCTATAGATCTAGTATATCTTTAGCCTTTCTTGAATCAACTAAACTTTCTCCACTAACTCATATACTAAATCTGGCCCTATTAAAGCAGCCTCACCTACTTTAAACCAACTAATAGGAGATCTACACCTCCTTCCGTAGAGAGCCTCAAACGGAACCATATGAATACTGTGGTGAAAGCCGTTGTTGTAGGCATACTCAATCAAAGGAAAGTGGTCATCCCAACTACCCTTGAAGTAGATAAAACAAGCTCTCAACATATCCTCTATTGTTTGAATGTTCACTCTGCCAGACCATCTGTCTAGGATGAAAAACTGTACTGAGATGAGCTTGGGTAATAATGCCCATCTGAAAAGCCTTCTAAAAGTTAGAGGTAAATTGGTACATCTATCTGAAATGATAGTCAATGGAACCCCATGCAACTTTACCAAATCCTTGAGATAGAGCCTAGAAGAATCCTCAACTGAATATAAAGTATGAACTAGCAAGAAATTGGTTGATTTGGTCATTCTTTCCATAATGACTTAAATCGAATCATGCTGACAACATGTACGAGGTAAAATTGTAGCAGATCCTAGTTCACCACTTCCCACTTCCAAATAGGGATGTTGTACTCTTAAAGCATACCACAATGCATTTGGTGCTCAACCTTAACCTACTGATAATTTGAACACTTAACCACAAATTTCTCAATATCTTTCTTTGTACCATTACACCAATATATTTCCTGCCAATTACGATACATATTAGTGGCTCTCTGGTGAATAAAATATCATGCTCCATGAACTTCTACTGATATTCGCTTCCTTAAACCTCACACACTCGAAACACATAATTTGCCCTAACAACGAAGCAGAACATCTCCCCTTTGGGAGAAAACCTTTATCTTCTGATCTCGAACTGCCTTCTTCAACTTGACCAAGATAACATCCCTTTCTTTCATTTTTATCACTTCAGCCACTAATGAAGATTCCAAACTATTCTGAACCCATATACTACGTTCGGTCAAATTAAATAACCGAACACAGAATCTAGCAAACTGATGAACCTTATTGACTAACTCCTTCTTATCCTTCTCAACGTGCACAACACTTTTCATTGACAATCTACTAAGGGCATCGACTACTATATTAGCCTAAACCGAGTGATAAATCAAAATCATATCATAGTCTTTCAATAATTCAAGCCACCTTCTCTGACAAAGATTTAGATCCTTTTGAGTGAACCCATACTGTAAACTCGTATGAACCATGAACACATCAACATGGACCCCATAAAGGTAATGCCTCTAAATCTGTAAGGCAAAGGCAACTGCTACTAACTCAAGATCATGAGTTGGTTAATTCTTCTTATGGGGTGTAAGATGTCTAGGTGCATAGGCTATGACCTTACCTTACTATATTAGCACACAACCAAGACCAACTTTAGAAACATCATAATAAACTACAAACTCATCTGAACCCTTTAGTTGAGTTAATAGTGGATCAGGAGTGAGTCGAGTCTTTTACTCTTAAAAACTCTTCTCGCAGGAATCTGACCACTAAAATTTGACTTTCTTTTAGGGTAGTCAAGACATGGGGGAAGCAATAGAAGAAAATCCTTTAAATAAACGTCTATAGTAACCAGCTAAACCTAAGAAACTATTGATATTTGATGTAGAGATGGGTCTAGGCCAGTTTCTCACTACTTCTATCTTTTGAGGATCAACTTGAATGCTATCGCCAGAAATGATGTGACCAAGGAAAGTTACTGATCCCAACCAGAACCACACTTGCTAAACTTAGCAAATAACTGGTGATCCTTAAGGATCTGTAATACAATCCTCAAATGGTCACCTTCACTACGTTAATAGATGAGGATGTCATCTATGAAGACTATGATGAATGTGTCCAAGTACTGCTTGAACACCCTATTCATCAAGTCCATAAAAACTACATGATAATTTATTAGTCTAAAAGACACAACTAGAAATTTGAAGTGACCATACCAGTTGTCTTTAGAATGTTACATTCTCTGACTCTAAGCTGATGATAGCCAAATCTAAGGTCTATCTTAGAGAAATAGCTCACACCCTAAAGTTGGCAAAGAAACTCATGAATCCTAGGAAGAGGATATTTATTCTTGATTGTGTCTTTATTCAACTGATGATAGTCTTTGCACATTCTGAGGGAACTTTATTTCTTGCACAAGAAGAGAATTGGTCCACACGAAGAAACACTAGGCCTAATGAAACCCTTATCAAAGAGGTCTTTCAACTATTTTTTCAATTTTTTAAATCAGCTGGAGACATTCTTTAATGTGGAATTGAGATAGGATGGGTGCCTAGAAGGAGATCTATTTTGAAGTCAATTTCCCTTTCGAGAGAAACTTTGGGAAGATCTTCAAGGAACTCCTCTGGAAACTCATTCATAATTGGAACTTATTCAAGACTCAGAGTTTTAGAATTTGAGTCCTTGACTCAAATAAGATGGTAAATACAACCCTTTGATATCATCTTTCTATCCCTAAGATAAGAGAAAAATCGACCTATAGGCATTGACGTATTACCCCTACTTTTAATATAGGTTCATTATGAAATTGGAATAATACTATTCTATTTCTACAGTCGACTGAGGCATAACATGAGTGGATCCAATCTTTGTCGAGAATGACATCAAAGTCAGTCATTTCTACCTCCACAAGATTAATTGAAGTAACTTTCTAAGAAGATATGAGTGGGCAATTTTTGTATACCCGTCTAGCTACAATAGAACAACCTACTAGGGTAGACACTGATAAGGGATCTACTAATATATCGAAAATGACACCAAAGTGTACAGTCATATAATAAGTAATAAAAAATGTGAAGATCCATTGTCTAATAATGCATTAACATGAAGTTGAAAGACTTGTAACGTACCTGTAACCACATCAGATAAACTTTCCTAATCCTATCGAGTCTGGAGAGAATAAAGTCAGTTTTGATTTTTTCCCACTGGTGGCACTGGATGTGGCACCCTACTAAGTTGGGTGACCTGCTAGATCTGATGAAAAATTGGGTTAACCCCACGGACAAAAATCTTTTCCCTTCTGGGAAACCACTGGACAACCCTTCATCTTATGGCCAGGGTTGCCACATCCAAAACACACATTACTTCCTGCCTTGCACTCTTCCCAATGATTCTTACCAGATCTCTTACAAAATAGGTTGGTGGAACCACTATTTATGTTAACTAGGGACTTAGAGCCTAGCACTCTATCCCGGTTGTTATGTCTAAACTTAGGCATTGGTGTACTGGCTAAAGAGAGGGATGGAGCTAAAAAATTCTAGTGAAACTAAAAAAGATTCGTACCATCAGACCTTTGCTATTAAAATTTGAAGCTTCCATTTCTGGCATTCTTATTCACCCTTTGCTTCTCTTTGCGCTTCCCTTCCTCAATCTGATGAGCATGAACCATCAACCTAGAAAGGTATATCTCCTTAATCAACATAGAAGTTATACACTCCTTGACTATATCATCCGACACACCAGACATAAAATTACTCATTCTGGCCCTAGAATCTAGCACCATAGTCAGAGCATACCTCGCAAACTAGGTAAACTTAAGTGAGTACTCCCTCACACTCAAGTTACCCTGCGTTAGATTTATAAACTCCTGTACTTCAGACTCCCTCAACTCAAGTGGGAAAAAACTGTCTAAGAAAGTCGTAGCAAACTCCTCCAACTATATAGGTCCTGCCTTAACACCTTTGTCCTCCTTCTACTAATTGAACCAAGTATGAGCGACTCCTTGCAATTGTAAGTGGCTAAGTAAGAACTCTCACTAGCAGTAACACCCATGACATCTGTCACTTTCTATACACCATTCAGAAATTCCTGCATATCCTTCTCAGACTTAGATCTAGAAAATAATAGAGGAATTATTCGAGTGAAGTCTCAAATCCTAGCTGTTATCGTGCTCACTACTGGATTGGTTGGGGAAACAGCTTTCTAGTTATTTTGAGCAGTCACAGTCTAGGCTAAAATGGTAAAAGTGGTTCTGAATTAAGCTTGAGAAACATGATTATTTAGAAATTTCTAAGTGGATGGTGATATGGGATGATCCACACTCTTTATTTTGTTGTTTATTATGGAAGAAATTTCTTATAAATAGATGAAACATGAGTTATAAAAAGGACTTAAATATAGCTCACGCACTTTCACATAATATGAATACGGAAAAGAGGGGAAACTTTCCTAAAATGCCTCATAGCCTCTTGCCCATAAGTATGACGCACTGCACACACATGTACAAGACTCTACTCAATGTGACTTTCAAACACCCTAGGAAACTTTAAAACCTTATGCTTTTATATCAAGTTTTGTCATGACCCAAAACTACCCACTAGTCGTAAAACGGTGCTTAAGGCCAAAAGTGACCCCAAGCTAACCCATGATCTGGTATCTGCTGTGAGCACTGAACGAAGAAATAATAAAACATCATATTCAGAATCTAAACTGATAAAAATTCTGTCAAGGTATAAAAATCAAATAATACGCAATATATCTAAACTTCTGATAAAAGTAAAAACAAGTCTGACTATCTGAAAGACTCTAAAACCTGAGTAGTTGATGGGACAAACCCTAAATTAATTTCGAGTTAGTGAAACAAAGGAAGTAATAATAATAACTAAAAATAACTTGTTCTTGATAGATAAGGACTCACCACAACTATTGTTGAGTG
Organism: Capsicum annuum; assembly: GCF_002878395.1. Classification (NCBI taxonomy): domain Eukaryota; kingdom Viridiplantae; phylum Streptophyta; class Magnoliopsida; order Solanales; family Solanaceae; genus Capsicum; species Capsicum annuum. The sequence continues at coordinate 52,331,447 of NC_061118.1, forward strand.
ATACTAAATTGACTAAGGGCGATCGGGGAACTGAGCCTCAAAACCTATATTGTGTAATCAATATAGCACAAAAGAGAGTATGTGGTTAGTACTTTGAATGTACTTGTATGTGAGATAAGGACTAACTAAAGAGCATGAGATAATGAGGATGAATGCATGAACATGTAAAACGAATGCAAGACCAAGTAAAGCATGCACTGAAATAATCTGTAAAACTAATTGTTTGAATAGCTAATAAACTTAACATTTGGTCATACAAACCTGAACTAATAAATTCTAAGCACTAAATTAAAACTGTGGGAGCTATCATATAATTGACATTCCCCAATCTGAGCTAATAGAGGTCTAACCTATAACCCTAATTAAAAGGATATTGGTACCTTGCTAGGGGTACCAACACATGTTAGTCCTAAACTGGCGGGTGACCCCTAAAAGAGTGTCATTTCTAAACTGGCGGTGACATCTTATAACTTTTGTCGGCTCATGGTTCTGGAACTTAAGTACTTTTACTAAAGGTCTCAGTCTTCTACTAGCGGGTGAGCCTTCATCCCTAGTTTTTTTAAGTGCTAAGTCCTACTCCCAACAAAAAGACACCGAAGCATAAGATGGTACTGCATTGATAATGAATATGCTCAAGACATGTTATTTGAAAATAATAGTGTATGAAAAATCTAAGGAAATCATGACCATGTAAACTGATGTATTTAGCATGATATAATGTTGGTGAGTGCTCATTATGAAAATGATAATCCAATTTTTGTGATAAAATCATGATTATAACTGACTTGTTACTTACACTATGAAACATGCATAAATAACTAGGTATCGGGTGTTCATAGCCATTCAGCACTGAATAATACTTTAAATACAATAACATCATTTAAAACATTGTAAGAAAATTCATGATTCAGAGACCCAAAATATATAATATATTACTTAGTTAATTAAATCCATGATTATGAGTATGGGAATATATTAAACTTTTGAGGAAAACATGCTCACAAAGTTTAATTCATAACTCGATAAATTGACATGGTATCAACTGGACATGATATGGATGACTGGGATTATAAAACATGTAAAAGTATAACTCACAAGGGGAAACACAATGTCATCATTCATATTCAAAATTATTAGGAGAAGTTAAGTAAATTCACACTTAATATTGAAATTTTAGAAAAAGAGGGCAAAGGGTTTATACTTAAAAAAAAAAGGAATTCTTGGGAATCAATGGGTGGAAGGAACCCATTGATGAATATTCCACATACCTGAGGCTCTTGAATTTATGACGAAAACATGGAATTGGGACTTTGGATGGTTTAATTCTTGGAAGAAGCTTTCGTTTTTTGTGTTCTTGAGGATGGAAGAGAATTGAGTATCATTAACTGATGGAGAATGGGGAAAATAATGCTCCTCTTGGGTGTTAAATCATTAATTGTGTGTTTAGGGAGAGAGGAAAAAGACCAAAATATCCCTCACCCATTTAAGCTACAGGATTTGCACATCCTCTGTGGCATGGAGGCTATTACTGAGGCTAGCCTCTGTGACACGCTGTGTATCATAGAGACTAACCTCTGTAACATGCTGTAAATGACAGAGGGCCAGTCTCCGTGGCATGCCCCAATTGCGGAGGCAAACTACCTTCGTGGTCTAAAAATATCCCAAACCTCTTTCAAAAATGCCAAAACTCTCCCGAATGACACTTTTAACATCTACAACATATTTAAACTTATAAATCAACATTTCAACAGAAAAAGTCAAATAATAAAAGGTTCGAAATCTTTGGATGTTAAAATGTCCATGTCACTTGTACTTAGTGTGAAATAATGACGTTGGGACTTCTAAACATGTGAAAAATAGCTGAAAAGTAGTCTAAAATCTTATAGTATATTACAGTACCACACTGGTATGAATTGTTGTAAAAATGGGTCGGGTACCACACTGGTACAATATTATACTGATGATAAGGTTGAGAAGGGTAAGAGATGACGCACACATTTTGTATATATGCACTCATACATATGCGTTGGGTGTCTTAAGATGATTTTAAATGATGATGAGTTATTGATAAAAATGACCAAGTGTGAAAGCCTGTGGAAATAAACTTATGACTTGTAATTATGTAATGTTATATGATGTGCTTAATTGAATGATATTATTGGTTATGAAATATGATATGATTAATTTTATACTTATTTGGCTTGCTAACCTGAACATTGTTGATTTAGTTGGCCTGCGATGCTTACTAGTACTTGTTGATGTACTGATCGTACATGTACCCTTCTTTTTCTTAAGTACAAAATATCTCAAATGGTTGACACATGATCTCATCTCTAGTTAGTTGTTCAGATCTAATTTTAAGGGTGAGCACTATGTCTAGGCAACTTTTAGATCTTCTTAAGATATGGGTGTCCCTTATTTTGTGACTAAAACAATTTCTTGTTACGGTTTAGAGATGTTATAGTTATTTTCCATACTTAGTTGTTTTTAAATGTTCTTGTACAGTGACATTAGTTCTTGGTGATTGTAAAAAAATAGAGGTTTTCTCACTCTATTCATTTTATGAATGATAGTGTCACTGGATGATTATTATATATTGAATGGGACTCTTTTTGTACCTATTAAAAGCATTAGTTGATAATTATTATGAACACAAGAATAACACTTGATCGAGTAAAGGTAAGCGAAGCATGGTCCTCCTCTCATAGGTTAGGGCGGGTTCTATTCATGCCCATTTAGGTCATGATCAATCAAAAAAAAGAAAAAACTTTTTGTATTTTTGGACTTGTTCAATTTTATTAAAAACTTAGAAAGACAATAGGAATAGGACTTTGGTACATGAGCTAATGAAGCAGCAATAGGAATCTTATTTTCTTCAAAAGCAACTCTAAAAGGACAATCCTTCTGCATATGGACAATCTGACCACATTTAAAACACTTGTTACTCCCCTCTTCATAAACACCATGATGCACCTAGTCACAGAATCTTAAAAGGGGATATGATGAAGCTGACTGAGCCCCACTAGCCTAATGTTAGGCTTCTAGTGCTCTAAACCTACTATTTTACTGGGAACAATAGTCACCCAATGGCTTTGGATGGATCTGACTGAGCCCCACTAGTCGTAAAGTAGGAACCAAAATTGTCCCATTTCTTTTTAGATTGCTTTCCACCATCTCTACCACTTTGCTGCTGACCTCCACCCTTGTCCGAGTAGCAAAACTTCTTATTCTGCCTTTTGCACATCTCAACTTGCTTTTTTTCCTACTTAACCTATTCCATGTACACCACAAGTCTAGAGATAACCATATCATTATTCAACAAGTCAACCTTTCTCTCTAAGATCAACTCATGGAATAACCCAAAAGAGAACTTCCTCATTATAGCCCTCATGCTACACACCATCTCAGGAGCATAATGTGATAGCTAATGAAACTTCAAGGCATACTCATTTACTGTCATCCTGCCTTACTTCAAATTCATGAATTTCTCAGGCTTTGCCTCCATCAACTCCTAGAAAAGAAGCGATCAAGAAAAGTACCAGAGAAGTTATCCCATAAAGCGAACTCTGCATCATTGCCCGAAAGCTGCTCCTACTCTTCATACCATTGGTATGCTACATCCTTCAACTGATAAGTAGCAAATTCTACACCCTCTATATCCACATCATGCATCACATGGAATATCTTTTCTATCTTATTAATGAAATACTGGGGATCTTCCTCAACTTTATTGCCGGTGAAAATAGGAGGACTTAACTTTATAAATTGGCCAACTCTAGTAACATCTGAGGATGGAGAAATAGAAGCAACCCACTTCGTCTGGGATGCCACCAACTAGGTAAGCAAATTAATCAACAAGAAAAACTAAGTATTAAACACATCATCTTGAGGTGCTTGAGGAGGGATAGGGGAACCGGTGGATCTCTATCAAGGCAATCAAAAGCAGCGAAGCTAGAACAGGTCTGAACTCCTAGAGTAGGATGAGCTCCATCCATATTATCCTCAGACAGGACAAAAGAGTTTGCACGAGCATCAGATCTTTTGGGTGGCATGATTTGAAATGCAAACATATGGGAATTTTAGAATATTCAAGACTTTAGACTATATAGACCAAAATAGAACAACAAGAAAGGGAAATATTCCTAAATACCTCATATCCTCTCTCTTATAAGTGTGGTGTGCTACATACCCATAAAAGAGACTTTACTTGACACGGATTTGTGGACACCAAATAACAGAAAAACTAGGCTTTAATACCATCATTGTCACGATTCGAACTAGGGCCTAGCCGTGATGGGCATATCAAGTCCCACATAGATCGGAGATCACCCCCTACACCTAACCAAGTGAATAGAACATACCCAAAGTCAGAGGATTTCGAACATATAATAAGATATCATAAGAAATAGCTTAATTATATTTAAATCATATCTATAACTGACAACCGGTAATCGGCCAAAAAACCTACCAACATCATCCAAGTCCACAGTAATCTGACAAAACCTTTTAATAAAAGAATCAAAAATCAGTCTTGGTTGGGACATGTCCCCGACTCTGACAATGATAATGTTAATGATAATAAAAACTCTCAATTCTAATATAAGATAAGAACTGATGAAATATGTAAGCCTTTCAGAGAATGGAGGCTCACCAATTGACCATAACAAATCGACGAACTTAGCCAATCCACTTAACTCTATGCCAGAAAAGTAAAATTATTATTAGTGCCTGCATCGCATAGGGATACAACATCTCGAGATGGTAGGGTAAACACTAGAATGTATCTCAGGGATAAGTAATAGATAATGTCATGATCAATAGTTCAAAATTATTCAGAACCAATACACATGAGTAAATGCATATATATATGTTGTGTTGCTCAACTGTCACAACATAAGAAGGCACCTACGGGCTATATGGTCTCAACTCTTCCCCAGATAGTAGGGCCCCAGTATGTTTAACCTCACGAATAAAAGAGTATATATATACACTATAGAGGACTCAAACCTCACACCATATCAAGGTGATTCAAGCACCAAATTATGTAATATAATATGGGGAATCAAACCTCCTAATCATGTGATAATAATAAGGGGGACTCAAATTACACAGTCATTTATAACCCCATGTCGGCAACTACAGTTTCCAATATTAGTCCTTCGGGGCCTCAACTTTCACGACTTAGCTACACAACCCTCATTAAAGCCCAATTAAATTATTTATCACACAATCTCATTCATCGAACCACATTACATATTTAAGCATACATTGTTGGTACCATCGTACCAACTACACTTGAAAGGTAACATCAATATGTCAAACCAATTACATCACTTAAGGGACTTCACAACCCCTTTGGCTCAATTATACATTAGCTTGGAAAATTACATAACCACTCAAGGTTCAATTCAAAAATCATTATAATTCATTGACTTTTCACATTATGTAATAGTTCAAGCATAGTTCAGTGTACATACTTTTCATATTCAAAACCAATTTTACAGTATAAGGTTGAGGTCATAATCACTTCAAAAGTCAAAAGTTTGGTGAAATCACAATCCCCTTGTTTATTCACCATACCCATGCACCAAATTGAATTTTAAAACCACCATTTAAACATAACCAATGTAGGGATAAAAATGAAAAATCACATAGACAATAGTTATTAAAAGCCCTTAACCCATGTTTCAAATCTGGCATCAATACCATACTAACAGCACTTAAAAACTTATGATTTTAACAAATTAGTAATTAGGGAAAGTAACACTCCTGAAATATCCAAGTTTATGGATAGAATTCCACCCTTGAGCCCTTGGATGACCTACTTCTTAGGAACCCTAATCAAGGCAGCCTAAGAGATTTGGGAGAGCTTTAAAAGTTTTTGATTACGTTAAGAATAAGAAATAATCCCCCTTATATGTTTTATGAATGTGGGGTTTTAATTGGGTAGGAAGGGAATGGACAAAGTACCCTCAATTTAAAAGCTGGAATTTAGTCATCAGTGACTATAAGTCATAGCCAAGATAGTTTCCAGGGCACCCACACACTATTGACCCTACAACTTAACTAATACAACTCGTAATGGACCATACGAGTCGTACGGTCCAGTAGTAATCAACACGGAATTATGACTCGACACTATGAGTCATAGACAAGACAGTTTTCAGGGCACCCACACACTGTTGACCCTACGACTTAATTAATACAACAAGTAATGGGACCATAGTACTCGTAGGGTCCAGTAGTAATCAACACAGAATCTATTTCAGGTAAACACTAGAAATCCTATAATTTCCACCCAACGACTCATAACATGTCCTTATAACTCTTAGTGATCCACTCGTACTCAGAGCAAAACTTAGTCATACAGTTACTGCTTAGTCTATGATTGAGTCCAACTACTTATCAAGACTCCTTATGACTTATAAGAGTAAGTCATAGTCAAGGCAGTGAGGACAAAATTTCAGAAATTTTCAAGGACCAAAAACTCGGGGTGTTACAACATCCCTCAAGAAGGTATATAGAATCCAATGCTCCCAGCATTTCCTGAATTTCAAAGGCACATACATAAAATAAGACACAAGTTAAATACAACATATAACAACAACAATTATATATAAAGCATTCAACAAATAAATAAAATTATGAGTATGATGTCATGAGGATGATGATGCAATGTTTGCAACCAACCACGAAGAGTATTTCCACAACCAAGCACAATGAGAATTTCCATAACAAATCAATATACAAATCATGTGAGCCCATTATCCACAAATTATTTCCTACTATCCATGAATTTCAACATGTATCATATGCCAACAAGTATAAATATATCACAATACTCCAATGGTACCATATTTGGCATTATCAATAACATAATATAATTATTCAAATATATTCAAGAGTATCCATATCATGTAGTACCCCACATAGTCAAACATATCACATAATATCTCAAATTCAACAATTACATCATATATAGGCCCCCACACGGGTACAACATATAGATAGACATTTTTTACATCGAAAAAAGGGAAAAATCATAACTTTATTTTAAAAACGTGTCCCCCATACCTTTAGAAACCTATATCTAAAAACTCAAGACAAATCGAGTTAAAAAGATGTTCAAATAGAAGAAAACCCATTCTTAAATTCTACCAAGAAAAACCTTTGAAATCCATTTTAAATCAAGAATCAAAGTCGTCTTTATGATGAAATCAAGGAAAAACAACTAATTATAGGATTAGGACCATTATTCAAGTGTAAAAGAGTGAAATTGGTATTTAAAATCAAGCCCTAAGTTTTGAAATTTTGAGAAATTAACCACAAAATTTACTAAGAAAAGGGTAAATTTTTGCCTTAAATTCATAAGAGAATCGAGAAAGGGATGTTAATCTAGCTTTCCAAGCACCCACAAGCTCCACTTTTAACCTCTCACACTATTTTAGGATTTTTAGCTCTCAAGAATGAGTGATAAATAGCCAGTTCATCACCTAAGGGGTCTATTTATACCCATACCAAGTTCTCAGATGCTATAATCGCACAATCAGGTATGTGGTTGTACTACCATGCTGTAGGAGAAGATATAGTGATTGTTATAGAGCATGGTCTGATTTCAGTACTCTCTGCCATTACAGATGATATTTGAAACTGTGTGAATTTCCAAGTTTCTGCTAAGGCCTCGAAACACATTCAAAATCTGATAAACACAAACAAACTATGTAACCACACAAAATTTGACTCTCTAGACTCAACGGTAAATAAAATTTTCAAAAAGATGTCATTTTCATAAAGTTGACCCCTGAAATCCAAAATTATAATTTTCCAAACTCTGGGTCAAAAATGATTTAAAATCCACAGAATAAGACCAAACATGTTACCACCCTAAAATTGACGTTTTGGATCTACTGGCACAATTTGTTTAGCTATTCGTTGCTCAAATCAAAAGATATCCATATAAGTCAATAATAAGGCCCTCGAAGGATTTAAAAAAACTACAATAATGCATAAATAGAACCAAAATGCATCAAGAATCGTGTCAATTAACCCCAAACCCCAAAAATACTACAATGCAACTATGGGGAGAGGTAAAATAGTCAAATTACACAAAAACATATGTTTCACATACTTTATCAAAATTCAGGTCGTTACAGCATCATCGACCGACTGAGCTAAATCTTGATATAAGAATAATAAAATGTAGGACATCATAAACTAAGTCAAGGTACAAAAGTGGACCTAAATCATATCCAACATCTTTGTACATAATTAGTAATTAAAATTGAATAATAATATAACATAAGGCATCAATGCATGCTAATATGGCCATGCAAATATACATGACAATTTGAATAAATGAAGCATGAATAAGCATGCAATACCCCATGTTTTGGACTCTAAAATTTTCTTAGTGTTTGTGCATACTACTCAGGCTATGACTCAGGTGACAAGTTGTGAAGACTCCTCATGAGTCGTATAATACCTATTGTAGCCAAGACAGTGAGATGGTTCAATTTTCTATTTAAGGTAGGGCTGGGATCATACGAGTCATAGGTTATGGTCACAAGTTGTAGGGTATGACTCATGACTAAAATAATAAGATGGCTTTGGGTTACTATTCTAATCACGACTAGATCTCACAAGTCATAGTGTAAGGTAACGAGTAATAAAGTGGGACTCATGACTATAGCAGTGTGGATGCCCAAATTCTCTGCACAAGATATGAGTCCAGTCAATGACTCATAGCCAGACATTATGAGTTGTTACCCGAATCATAACAACCGTACGTTATTTTTCTGAACTTTTAATGAGGAGCACTTTGGTCATTTCCCTCCATCACCAATTAAACCCACTACTTAAAAACACTTTTAGGGTCTTATTATCATCCAAAAACAAATCAAAACACACTTCTCTTCTCTTAAAATTCCCAAGTCAAGTAAACATACCAGTCACTAAAATATCATATGGATCATAGGCTAACTTGTAAGCACAATAGTTACAAAGGCCAAGAAGAAAAGCTAAGTGGAGAATTGATACAATTGAGAGAGTGAGTCATAAGATGAGGATTCGGATTGTGACAAGAAACTGTCATGAGAACAAAAACCAATGTTAGATTCAAGTTTAATTCACAAAACAAGACAAATCGAAAGTCTGAGTATGACTCACATAGATAAATCATAAGCTAACCAATGTTCTAAGGATTGAAAGATCAAGTCCTAGGTGGTAACGGGTGAAGACCATGAGTCATATGGTCAACATACAACTCATGAGGAGGAGTTGTAACAAGAATAGAAAGTTGAAGACCGGAAGATCAGCTACTGGAATACACACGACGAGCATAGTACAACTCATAACAAGACCTTATGAGTGGACAAAAAAAGTCATAACTTATGCCGACTTACTTTTTCTATTCCATTTAAATTAGGATTTCGGAGTTATTTTGAGATACTATAAATACCTTAGTGTTATTTCTTTATTAGGTTACATTCTCTTACGTTCTTGGGCATACTTTTACAGTACTTCCACTACTTTTTGCATACTTTGGCCATTACGATTGTGTTATTGATGTTTTGAGTTTTACAAAATTGAAGACTTCAGATTTTCTTTCTCTTATTATTGTACAATTAATTACATGCTTTCTTTATTGATTATAATGGATTGTTGCATGAACATGAGGGGCTAATTTCCCTGACTAGGGTTGTAGGAATCTTGGCGCATTAACTACATAAAGGAAGTGGGAGATTCATATTTTCTATTTTAGCTATATGTATCTTAATCTTCTTCATATTAATAGACCTTAGAGCTACTGCAGAAGCTTGGGTATTGCTTGTATTCAATAACATCCTCGCAAGGGAGTTTGAGATTGGGAAAAGAGGATTAAGATAGTAATTTGAGATTTACTTCCATCTTATTATTCTGCCATATTATTAAATCAACTCAAGACTCAAAAGGTAGAAGTTGAACTGAAGTGATAGGCAAGGAGCAATAAGCTGATGCCCTGAGACACAAAAGGTAAAGGGTGAAATTTATCAACACGTTCATAAGACGATTAATAATACCTAGCTTGTCGACTTTACATGCAGAGTAGTAGAATAGGTGGGTTCAACATGAGAAGTTAATAGAGTTGAGAAGCCAGGGGGAACACAGTAATAGTGTTCATCTTATATTATTTACAAACTCAAAACATTCAAGATTTGGTTACTATTTTCTTATTACTTCCAAGTTCCCCCATTCACTTTTCCACAATGCTCGTGAATTCTGTCAAGTTAATCAATTGTTCAATATTTTCCCTGTTGGTACAACCCTAACCAAGTTGGGCTACTATATTTTGCATCTACCAAACATACTTCTTTGGAGGTTAGTTTAGGGTGACATCAAATTTTAGTGTCATTGTTGGGGAAGATAGTGTGAATTATTGGTTGAATTTTGTAAAGTTTGCAGGTCTTATTTTTTGTTCTTGATTTGACATACACCGGAGTATGTCAAATACTAGGAGAAAAGGCAATCCCTTACTCTCTTTTGACCTAGATCCTCAAAGAACTCTTAAAACACCAAGAAGAATATCAGGGTAAGTTTGTGATGGTGTTCCTGCTAGGGTTCAATACCCCAGAATGTTCCTCCTTCCATACCTAATGATCCACAAAATATTATTGATAAATTGATTAAACAATTATTAGCAGCAATAGCTGAAGAAGCTAGTGTGGCTAAGGAAGCAGGTTAGCTAAAAAGGCAAGGGTAGCCCAGCAAGCATCACTAGCCAAAAAAAGACAAGTGGCCGAGCGTCAAGGTAGAGTTCAACGATTCAGGGCTCTGATGATTCCTTCATATCATCATCTTTAGACATATGACAAAGATGAATACATAGGGTATGTTGAACCTGCTGAGACAATAAACATCGTTCCTCCTACTCGACCCCTAATTTTAAATTTGACATTACTAGTGTAATGATCTAATTTCTAACTTGAAGGGTGCACTAATGATGCAAACATGTATCTTGCTAATTTAACTGGGATCTGTACATCGTATGCTATTCTCGGGGTAGACCAGAAAGCTTTGAGGTTAAGTTTGTTCTTATTTTTGCTGACGGAAGAAGCATCACTATGATTAGGGGAACTCCTGAGAGGTTCAATCACTACGTGGTATGAGTTTCGTAAATAGTTTTTGAACAAATTCTTCCCTCCTAAAAGAATGCTACAGTTAAAAGTTGAAATCTATAATTTCAGAATACTACCTGTAGAATCCATGTACGAGTCATGGTTTAGATTCAATAAGAAGTTGAGCATGGTACCTAATCACAGAATACAGGATCCAATCTACTGGAAATCTTTAATAGATCACTGAATATCATCTTAAGAGTAATGGAAGATACTATTTTGGGAGGTCTATTATGCATCTTTGGTGCGACGTTCCACAAGAGATTCTAGATGATATTTCGGTGACCAATCAAGGTTGGCATGCTAGAAATGCTGAACATGGTATGGGTATATATGTTATTAGAGAAGATATTGACTATGGAGCTGTTCATGATTTAGTAGCACAAGAGTTTGCATAGCTTTTGACAGATATTGGGCTATTTACAAAATAATTCGCAATAATAAGTGTTGAAAAAATGAAGGCAGTTGGGGCACAGGGGTCTACTTCTAGGAATTTTGAGATTGAATCTAAATAGGAAGAAAACTATCTTGATTGTCAATTGGCAAATTTTTTAGCCTAAGGACACGAGAATAAGGTCAAAACTATTATAATGATAGATATAGATATAGGAGTACAGACCGAGATATTGATTAGAGATGCAAAAATGACTATAAAGAGAAGAGTGAAAGATACGTACCACCAGGTAGCTGAGATACTGAATCTAGAATTAAGGCAATATTATTGAAACTAGTCAAAGGCCAAGAAAGTCAAGAGAGTTGTATTATGGAGATTAAGGAAGACCTATAAGGCTAAATAATAAAGTTGAGTCGCATACTACCATAATATAACAACTAGATCAGTAGTATGGCTAGATATCGTCCATATTGAATCAAAGGCATCCTGGCACTCTTCCTAGTAATACAGTGGTAAATCGAAAGAATAATGGTCATTGCCATGCCATTACTACTCGAAGTGGTAAAACCACTATAAATCCTCTTGTACTCACTATTGATAAACAAAATAATAATGGTTATTCTATTATTGTGTAGAGTAGTATCAAGCAAAATAAAGGAAAAGACACGGTTGAGGAGCCTACTTTGAAGTCTATCCTAAGACCTCTCCCTTTTTTTCCTCAAAGGATGAAAAAGAAACAAGAGGTTATGTCCATCTCGAAACCCCACCCTTTTTTTCCTCAAAGGCTGAAAAGAAAACAAGAAAAGGGTATGTATCAGAAATCTTTATCTATGTTGAAGGAGCTAACAGTCAACATCCCACTTATAAAGGCATTAGAGAAAATATGACGATATGCAAAATTCATAAAGGATATTATAACCAAGAAGAGGTTAATAAATTATGAGCCAATCGACAATATTCATCACTGCGACACTGTAGCTACTAGATCATTGGTAGAGAAGAAGGAGGATCCTGGTGCTTTCACCATACCCTGCACTATTAGATCTTTCAACTTCACTTGGTCATTATGTAATTTGGGTACTAGTATCAACCTCATGCCATTACCAATATTTAAGTAGTTAGAGTTGGGATATCCTACACCAACCACCATGAGACTGATAATGGCAGATAGGACAGTGAAAAGGTTAGTAGGTATTCTATATGATGTATTGGTGAAGATTCTTTTATCTTTCCCGCTAATTTTGTAATATTAGACTGTAAAGTGGATTTTTAAGTCCCAATTATCTTGGGAAGACCATTTTATCTACAAAAAGGATGTTGATTGATTTGGAGCTAGGACATTTTATGCTAAGACTTAATGATGAACAAGTGATATTCAATGTATGAAAATCCACGAAGCAGCAGATGACTTAATAGTGATATCTGTTAATGTTATGTATGATGAGGAGATGGATTCATTCTATGATATTGATTTATTGAACACTTGGGATGATACTTTTGATGTTGTTCCTATTGAAAAAAGGTTAGGCATTGAAGCTCTAGCAGCCATGATCATCAACTTCGACAGTGATGGTATTGAAGTCTATAATGATATGGTATGTTCACTTTATGGTTGTAGGTCTTATACCTAAGATCCAAAGAAGCTTGATTTAGCTATGAAAAATATAACCACTCCACCGGCTCGCCCATATATTAAAAAGCCACCAGTCTTAGAGTTGAAGGCCCTTCTTTCTCATTTATGATATACATTTTTAGGGGCCAACAATACTTTGTCGGTAATCATCGTAGCTTACTTAATTTATAAATAAATAGAAGCTTTGTTATCAGTGGTATAAAATTCAAGAGGGACATTGGTTGCTCCATTGCAGATATTTCTGGTATTCCTCCTGGTCTTTGTACTCATAAGATCCAACTTGAAGTGGATTGTGTAACAAGTATAGAACATTATTGTGGACTCAATCTTTTTATGCAGGAGGTGGTGAAGAAAAAAATAATAAAGTGGTTGGATGCTGGTGTAGTATATATCCCAATGCTGATAGTAATTGGGCCAGTCTAGTATAATATGCTCCGAAGAAAGGTGGTATTACTATTGCGCCTAATAAAAAGAACGAGCTAGTACCAACTAGGCCAATCACAGGTTGGAGAGTACGCATGGATTACTAAAAACTAAATGCATGGATTTATAATTACCATTTTCCCATGCCTTTCATGGACCAAATATCGGATAGGCTTGCGGGAAGAGGATCATACTAAGAGAAAACAACCTTCACTTGTCCTTATGGGATCTTTGCATTCAAACATATGCCATTCGGGTTATATAATGCTCCAACCACATTTCAGAGATGCATGATGTCCATATTATCTGACATGGTAGAAGAACCATCGAAGTCTTTATGGATGATTTCTCAATCAATGGTGGTTTTTTTGATGACTTCTTAGTTCACTTGGAAAATTCTCTTCGAAGGTGTGATGAATGCAACTTGGTACTTAACTAGGAAAAGTGTCATTTCATAGTTAAAGAATGTATTGTGCTTGGGCACAAGTTTTCAAAAAGGGGTATTGAGCAAATATTGAAGTAATCGAGAAATTACCTCCACCAATTTCAATAAAGGGTGTTCGTAGCTTTTGGGAACATGTTGGGTTTTATTGGTAATTCGTCAAGGATTTTTCTAAGATTGCTAACCCCCTTTTTAGTCTTCTTAAGAAAAAGGTGAAATTTTGAGTTTACTAAAGTATGCTTGAAGGCTTTTAAATGTCTGAAAGAGAAGTTTATGACTACTTCTATGATCGTATCTCCTGATTTGTCTTTGTCATTTGAGATTATATGTGACGCAAGTGCAGTATCTTTTGACGCTATAATATGACAATGAAAATAAAAGATCCTTCATCCTATCTACTATTCTAGCAAGGCATTAAACCCTGCTCAAAAGAACTACACCATCACAGAATAAGAGTTGTTGGCAGTGGTTTTTGCCTTCAAGAAGTTTAGGTCATATTTGATTGGTACAAAGGTGATTGAGCACACTAATCATGCAGCATTATGGTACTTAATGGCTAAAAAGATGCAATGCTTAGACTGATTAGGTGGGTTCTATTGCTGCAAGAATTTTATTTCAAGGTCAAGGACAGAAAAGGCACTAAGAATCAAGTTGCGGATCGTTTGTCTAGACTTGAGAAAGAAGCTATGCAAAAATTTAAAGATGGTCTCAAGATTGAAGACATTTTTTTAGATGAGCAGATATCGGCAGCTTTCTAAGATCTAATTCTAGGGTTTTCTAACTATGCAAATTATCTAGAAAGTGGTCTAGTCCCAGAAGATCTTTCCTTTTAGGAAAGAAGAAAGTTTTTACATAAGGTAAGGAAATTTTTCTGAGATGAACCTTATTTATTCAGAATTTGTGTTGATGGGATTATATAGATGTATACCTGAAGTATAGATGATGAGCATACTTAAGGCTTGTCATTATTCACCAGTTGGGGGTCATCATCGAGGAACCCGCACAACCCACAAAATCTTACAATGTGGGTATTATTGGCCAACGATTTACAAAGATGCACATGTTTTTGCTTTAGATTGTGATCAATGGAAATGCCAAGGTAACATCTCTAGACGCTATAAACTTCCTATGACTCCTATCTTAGAATTAAAATTGTTTGATGTATAAGGTGTGGATTTCATCGGACCTTTTATGAGTTCTTTTGGCATGAAATACATCTTTATGGCAGTGGATTATGTTTCTAAATGGGTGGAACCGATAGCGCTCCCCAACTATGAAGCACATAGTGTCACCGCATTCTTGAAAAAGCATATCTTTTCTTAATTTGGTACACCACGTGCTATCAATGGTGATGGTAGGTCACATTTTTGTAATTATCTATTCAAAAGTCTACTTAAGACGTTTAAAGTAAAACACAAGGTGGAAATACCTTATCATCTGCTGACTAGTGGACAGGTTGAGGTGTCGAACAGAGAAATCAAGTCCATCTTGGCAAAGACAGTGAATGATAATAGTACTGAGTGGTTACAAAAGCTAGATGATGCATTATGGGCTTATCGACCAGCTTTCAAGACACCCATTGGTGCTTTTCCTTATTATCTAGTATATGGAAAAGCATGTCACTTGCTTGTGGAACTTGAACATAAAGCTCAATGGGCTTTAACAAAGCTAAATTTTGAGTGGCAAGATGCGTCAAAATCACGATTGAATAAGATGAATAAGTTGGATGAATTCCGACTCCGAGCATATAAAAGTTCTAAACTTCATAAAGAAAAGATAAAAATGCATCATGATCTCAAGATTATGAAGAGGATATTTGAGAAAGACGACCAGGTATTGCTCTACAACTTAAGGCTTTACTTGTTTCCAGGTAATTTTAAGTCTAGATGGTATGGCCCATTTATTGTGCTAAGAGTGTTCCTATACCGTGCTTTAGAATTGAAGTAAGATGGTGAAGCCCCGTTCAAAGAGAATGGGTAAAGAGTAAAGCATTAGGTGGGTAACACTAAGGAAATTAATGTGATTTTTGTAATAGACCTTGGTGAAGTCTGAGTATCCAAGGCAATTAAATCATGTTGTGATGTCAAATCAAGCATTGCATGGGAGACAACCCTTAAGGCTAGTTGGAGAAATCTAGTATCCAACTTATCCACGTCGTGCTGAGACATTAAATCAAGGACTGCATGGGAGGCAACCCATGTTTTGTACTTATTTATTTATAGTGTAATATGTTTGTTCAGTGTGCAGGTTTAAAGATTACAGAAAAGAGACAAATATTCTAAGAAATTAGGTTATATAGACTCTTCACGAGTCGTATCTTAAGGTAACGACTCATGAGAAAGATTCTACAGGTCTTGGGAGTTGATTCAGATCCAGGTAAAAATTTTTGGAGTCTTTACGACTCTCAGAACAATTCCTAACCATAGGGTACGATTTTTCATACTGAGTCCTAACGACTGCAGAACCCAGGTAAAGTTCCAGGTCTTTACAAATAGAGGAGAAGACCCATAATCATAATTTATGAGTTGTACACTTGACTAGTAACCAAGCTTACCAGTCGAGGGTCGCGGGTCAACCAGGCCCTTCTCACTTGATGTTAAATAAAGAAGGGCACCCGATTTGGGTACCCGATATCACAAGTGCAATTCTCCTCCATTATTAACCAAATATTAAGATCCCAAAGTTTTAAATCACTCAGGAACACATACAAAATCATTGGGTTCTCTCACACTGCATGAATTACACAAGAATTTGTGGAAGAAAAGTGAAAATTTTAAGAAACCTAATCTCTCAACCCTTCAAGTAAGTCTTTGAACTCAAATGCTTTATGTTTGAAGTTAAAATGGAAAATAAGTTGAGATTTTAGCATTTATTTCAGTTGAACATCTATGTTTATGTAAAATTTTGAAACCCTAGTTCTTAGAAATTGAGCTTAAAATGGAAGTTGTGATTGAACTTGAAATATTTGTACTAAAAATGTGTGTTGTTGGACGAAAAATCGGGTGGTAGTACTGTGCATGAAGGGTATGACTTATGACACATACCTACACATAACAAGTCATGACAAGACTCGTAACCACTGACAACATAGAAGTCTAACTGAGCGTAGGTTCTAATCTGGGTATGACTTGCCTAACTGAGTCATATCCAACACCTAAAACTCATATACATAAGTCGTACTGACCTAGGGAAGTAACATATACTCGAGTTTTGTTTCTAGTCTGCTTATGAGTGTTGGTAACGAGTTGTAAGATGTCCTTATGACTGGTTAGAAAGATTTGTAAGCTAATCAATAAATATCCATATCGACACTGTCTATTATACGACTCAAATATGTGAGTCATAACCAGTTGATATGATTCTTCCCCCCCCCCCCAAAGTCGTTACATGAACAGAACATGTACACTTATACATATTCTTTCTTTTCCTTAGAATTTACTAATGAGTATATGTACATAGGTACTATGGCTCCTAAGGAGGAATCTTCAATGAAAAATACCAAGAAGAAGTTGGCTCACAAGTTCACTCTTCACTTGACAGACGAGGAAATGTGCAAGTTAAGCGGGGACCTAGCTAAATTTCAAATGAAAAAGAAAGCATACCCAAGGGAAAAACAGCCTCTGGGAAAGAAAGTAGTCACTCTGGAGGACACACCTCTAAGAGGACCTAGAATGAAGAACCCAAGTAACTCCTCTCCACACTCACCATTATCTTCCAACGATGATGAGGATGACAAAAATAAAGAACTTGAGGATCATCCAGGGGCATAGGAAAATATTGAATCAAGCTTGGAGAATGACAATGAAAGTGAGGACCAAGTAGATATTATTCCCATTGACAAAAAGGATCCGCCTTTAGCCATTACACTTGCTCCGATGCCCACTGTTAAATGGTGGGGGTACCTCAATATGAAGGAAATATGCAAAATCAAAAGGAATCTATATCTGGAAAGGAGATTGACCACTATAGGGATGTCTAAGTTTCCTAGATTTGAGGCTCAGTTTAAGCAGTTTGGCTTTAAATGGATGAACACATAGCTAGGGAAATATAGTCATGTATTAGTGCAAGAGTTTTATACGATGTATAAGGGTGAGTTAAAGAGGCAGTATCCACAGGGAAACTTGTAGAGAGGTAGTGATCCTATCATGTCATTAACCTTGCGGGGAGTGCGGGTGAACATCTCCCCACTGACTATCTCATGGTTCTTGAATGGATCAACCTTCCAGCCACCAGTAAACATAGGCGAGATGGATTATCGCATAGATAAAATATGGCAAATTACATAAAAGCAACTAGGACTGAAAAATAAAATGAGACACTTCTGGTAGATTGTGATTTTGATCGCATTGAATGGTGAAGATAAAGTTTGGGTTGTGGGTGGACCAGGAATGGTCTCACAGAAGATCAAAAGCACATGCTAAATTTTGAGGCCAATTCATGGTAGACACTGTCCAGACACAGACTGTGTCCCATTATGAGAGATAACAAGCTCAGCCAAGTTCATATTGCATTGAACGCTGCTTTGATGGTTGGGTATGAGTTTGATATGGATGATTTTTTAGCACAAAAGATTCAAGATCGAGATATGGTTGGCAAAAAGCTACTTCTACATTATATATGTATGATCACTCAGATCTATTTGGCTACAAGGGTGAAAGAACTCCCATGGATCGACTAGTTCATTGAGACGACAAACATTATAGATTTGGGGTTAATTCAGGATGTTATAAACCCCATGGATAGGAAAGTGAAGCGAAGACCTAATATGATTATTGAGATTTTAAGACAGAGTAGGTAGGTTGAAACTGCAGGGAAGGATGAGACAGAGCACACCACAGATGGAGGTGTGTATACCGAGCCACAGATAATTGATGCAGTTGGCACTTCCAATGCTCCTCTTACATAGTCTATACCACCTCGCCTAGCTTCCTCAAGATCTGTACCATAGGGTACATGTTTATTTCCAAGGCTAGTCTCAATGATACTATATGCAGGTTTGGAATAGTAAAAGCTAAAGTGCATTTTATGAAGGGTGGTGTAAAACCTGAGGTTGAGAACCAGCTAGAACAATAAAAACTAAAGGGTACATAGTCGGATGGATTCCTTTGAGCAGCGTATGACTCAAAATTTTAGAAGCGGTCAGACCTCAAATATTACGAATATAAAGCAAAAGTGGCCAAAATTAAGAAAATGCTAAATGAGTTGTATGACAGGCCACTCATCCCAACACCCATGATTATAAAGGTTGAGCTTAAAATACATGTTGAAAATATCAAGGGTATTTTGGAACCGAAAGAGGAAGAAAGAAGAGAGAGAAAGAAAAGGAAGAATCGGAGTATAGAAAAAGAAGCCATGAAGAAGGCTAAGAAACATAGCCTACAGAGTGAGAATGACTGGCAGGTGGGGGTCCTAGAGATACAAGCTGGTACCAATAGCTCAAAAGTATTAACTAATGATGTTGATCGGGTATTTAATAAAGCCCCGACTACTGATGTACTATTGAGTACACCAGCCATAACTGGTACCTCTATTGTGAAGATAATCCCAGCAGCTGATGGGACTCTTGTTGATGATATTGGGACTCGATCTGAGGGCCCACATAATGATGCTACATGATTCAGAACCTTGAGAGCCCAGGTATATTCTTTATCCCTTATATTTTATTATTAGATACACTGGGGATAGTGCATAGGATTTATGTTAGGGGTAGGGGTTTACGAAGGTCGCCATAGGTTATACTTGCCATGTTTTGAAGCCTGTGGCCCCAATTTAAAAAGTTTAAGAACTGGCATATTTGTTGTTATTTTTGTTAGTTTTATTATGCGTGTGCTAGAATAGCTAAAATAGGAAGAAAATTTGTACTTGTTGGAGAAAGATGTTGTTTTGAACAATTATGTTGAAATTGTCTGATTTTGAAATAATTATGTTGAAAAAGTGATGCCCCTCCTAAAATTTATGAAATGATTGTAAAATATGATAATGGAATTAGGATTAGGGATAGAACAACTAGCGAAAACAATTGCATAACTGGATAAGTAGTACCCTGCAATATAACCTTTCGAGTGTATGTGAGGCGTTACTTTGTTTTAGTATGTCAGAATCTAGAACTTGCCCAGTTGCTCTCACCTAGGGTTTAGGATAGTCGAGTAGGACATGATCATAGGACATTCTTGTTTTGAGTCCACTCAAGTCTAAATGTTTAACCAAATGTGATATGAATTCCTTGATCCCATTGTTTGAGCCTTAATTGACCCTTTTTTTACTACACCAATTTAACCTTCCCGTTCTACTTACAACAAACCTGTATTGGCCCTAGTGCTCCTTGGACACTGTGAATTGAGGATGGCTATTATAGGGGTGCGTTGGGAAAAATGAGTATGAAGAAAGATGTGTGAAAGAAAAAAATTAAAAAGGACAGGTGCAGTGAAAATAAAATAAAAGAAAAGAAAAAGAAAAATTGCCAGAAAAGAAAAAGGAAAGAAAAAAAAAGTAAGAAAAAAAAATTGTACCTAGTCCAATTTGTATATTCTTTAAAATAAAAAGAGGGACATAAGGGCAGGAATAAAATGAAAAAAAGTAGAAAATAAGTGGAGCCCAAATAAGACGTAGTGTCAAAGAGGAGTGGTCAGTGAAAAAATCCTAAGAAGATACCATACCATCCCCAAACCTATGTTATAAGACAAATAAAGTCCTTTAGTGATCCTATCCAGACTGTCTGAAAACTTAGGAAGAGAGCATATGGGTATGCCTATGGTATTCTGTATACACCGACCGATATTTCTCTATGAGCAAGAGCCTTTTTTGCTGTATCCCTGAATAATTAGATTGATCTAAATTGAGTGAATAGGTTTTTTTGATTGTGAGCATACCTGGGTTATAATATTAGGTTGTTAGATTTTTCGATTAATGTGATTTGTGTCTATGCCTGGTCGTCTATCAATAATGTAATGTTGTCATTGGATTCCTTTATGTTTCTTCATGTGACAAATCGATATACACAGTTGGATTGATGAAAAATTTAAAACTAGGAAGGGGAACAAAATTATTGAAAACTGAATAGAAAAATCTCTGCCATAGGTGTCTTAGGATCTACCTATTTAAGCATCGTTGTTTTCGTGTTAGAGTTTTTGATTTCTGTTTTTCCTGAGGGCACGCAAACTTTCTAAGTTAAGAGTATTGATCCTCCATGGAAACACGACCCTTTCGATGCTTAAGAAAAGAATTTAGGGTTGTACTTAGGTTATTTTAGTAGATGTGATGTGGTTTTATGGTTATTGCGGGTAAAATAGGTACATAATCATTTTGGAATGAAATTTAAAGAAAAAACACTGAAAAAGATGAAGTTTGTAGATGATACAAGTCAGTATACTAGTCTCCAATACCTCATACAAAACATAGGCTGACGCACAATAGTGACAACGACCAAGCCGAAAAGCTAAGTGAAGAATTGATACGACTGAGAGTGAGAGTTGTAAGATGAGGATACAGGTCGTGAAAAGTGACTTTCAAGAGAATAGAAACCAAAGTTAGATTCAAAGTTGAAGTCACAAAAGAAGACTAGTCGAAAGTCTGAGTATGACTCGTATGGACAAATCATAAGATAACCAGTTTTCAGAGGATTGAAGGATCAAGTCTTAGGTGGTAAAGTGTGAAGATAACGAGTCTATGGTCAAGATACAACTTGTGAGAAGGAGTCATAACAAGAAAAGAAAGTTAAATCCCAGGAGATCAGCTACTGGAATGCATTCAACTAGCACAGTATGACTCGTAAGAAGACCTTACGAGTGGACAAAGCGAGTAGTACCTTATGCTGACTTACTTTTCCTATTCCATTTAAATTAGGATTTCTGAGTTATTTTGAGATACTATAAATACCTTAGTGTTGTTACTTTATTAGGTTCCACTATTTGGCATACTTTTATAGTACCTTCACTACTTATTATATATTTTGATCAGTATGACAGTGTTCTTGATATTTTTAGGTTTTACGCAATTGAAGACTTTGGATTTTCTTCCTCTTATTATTGTTCAATTAATTACATGCTTTCATTATTGATTATCATGGATTGTTGCATGAACATGAGTGGCTAATTTCCCTAACTAAGGTTGTGGAAACCCTGGCAAATTAACTACGTAAAGGAATTGGGAGATTCATCTTTTCTATTGTAACTACATGTATATTAACCTTATTCATATTAATTGACCTCAGAGCTACTTCAGAAGCTTGAGGTTTTCTTGTATTCGATAACGCACTCACAAGGGATTTTGAGATTGGGAAAAGAGGATTAAGATAGGCATTTGAGATTCACATCCATCTTATTATTCCGCCATCTCATCAAATCAACTCGAGACTCAAAAAGCGAGAGTTGAACTGAAGTGGTAAACAAGTAGTAATAAGGTGACGCCCTGATACATACAAGGTAAAGGGTGAAATTTATCAACACGTTCACAAGACGGTTGGTAATACCAACCTTGTCGACTTTACATGTAGAGCAGGAAAATAGGTTGGTTGAACATAAGAAATTTACAGAGTTGATGAGCCAGGGGGAACACAGCCCTAGTGTTCATATTCTATTTTTTACAAACTACCATTCAAGATTTAGTTACGATTTACCTATTACTTCCAAATTCCCCCATTTACTTTTCTGCACTACTTGAGAATTTATTCAAGTAAAGCAACTGTTTAACATTTTTCCTGTGGGTTCGACCCCAACCTAGTTGGGTTACTATATTTGGCATCGATCGCAGCATACCTCTTTAGAGGTTAGTTTTGAGCGACATCACTACCCTTGACTAGGGTAAGCTATTTAAATCCACTCTTAGATGTATAGGAAGTCATGATTATTTCTAAGGTAAAGTTTCTTGTCAACCACAACCACTAAGACAATATCACTGCTTAGGCAACCTTCTTTGGTGTAATCAACTAAGGCCACTTCACCCTAAAAATTATTAACTGGTGCATTTTACTTAATTTTAGAGAAAATCAAGGCATTGCCATGCTAAACATGAGTAATGAAGTCAAATGCACTAAGGTTCAAGGAAACGAGCTAAGTATTTCAACTCTATGATTCCAAATTAACCTAAAACATCCAACTAAACCCATGTCTTGCATTACGTGCAACTCCTAAAACTCATCCCAAATCCAACACAATATCATAAGAATACTATGGCAAAGCTCAATCAAACAAGTGATAAACCTATCCTACCTCAACACTAAAGAAAGCTCACGAACCGCTGAACTTTTACTTTTCCCTTTCGAGAAGACTTTTTAAGATGCCAAGCTTTCAAAAATAAATTATTCTCATCAATATGAGAATATCAATACCAATATTGCACCATTGTGCTTTGGGTCCAAAAATCATGTCAAAAACCCCCATGTGGCTCCCACTAACGAAAAATCTGATATCAAGCTCATGAAATAAAACCCCTAAAAAGTGGGCAAAAACCAAGCAAATGTTGGGCTAAAATCAAGCCCAAAAGGATTTGGGGCATTGGTAAAATAATCATGAAATTCAAGCATGAATTTTAAAGATTCTTAACTTAAATATGAAAATATTCATTAAAATATATGTTAATCAAGCTCCCACCTCACCCACAAGACTCAATTTAAAATTATCACACTCTTTAGGGTTTTTCTCTCAAGAGAATGGGTGGAAATGGGCAAATTCGCAACCTAAGGGTTCTATTTATACCCCTTTAGGTATTCTGGTGTTGCAATCACACCACCGGTGTACAATCACACAACTTGGCTACAGAAGCAGGTATGGAAATCTCCATACTTAGTACAGTCACACTACCCTCTGCGTATCATGTATGATTGGAATCCACACCAGATGACAGTTGAAACTTGGAATTATTCCAAGTTTCTGCTAAGGACTCAGTATTCATTTAGAATATGATATACAAAAATGAACGATATAACCATATGTCACAACCCAAACTGGGGCCCTAACCATGACGATTATCCAGAACCATGAAGGCCCAGACGCCCTTCTATCTTATAAACACATACCCTATCCTCATATGAAAAAGATAATGCAGAAATACATAATGAAATGGAATCGTGGTCATTAAATCTAAATTCAAATCTTAATGAAAACTGCAATTCAAAACATCTGAGTTATAGCTGACTCAGTTTGCGAAATCTCTACTACATGCATAAACCCGACTATCTGAAAACTGGGACAAGGCCCCCAGTAGACCAAAATATAATAATGATAAATGACTGAAGTAAACTAGGCCTTCTAAAATATAGAAGGCTCACCACAGAACCCTGCACTTCTGTCTGGAGAAAATTTACTGCTTATCGGGACCCCTAGATTGAACCTCAGAATCTGGAAGGAAGGAAGTCAATACAGATGTACTGGTAGGCAGAGCAATCCTAAATAATGTATTTATATATAACATAAGTGAGAGCGATTCATAAAACATTTTACATATAATATATGAAAACACATGGGCACATTTTAAAGACTTTTAAACATTTCTTTGAAACAATGACTCACTCTTTGTCTTACTTCTGATCTAGATGGTACACCCTACAATCTGTAATTCCACGGTCTATATGGAATCCACCCTTGACTCGGTATCCAAGCCCCTAATCCAAGTTTGCCGCAAGGATTGGAGTATCTATAAGGGGGACACACAAGATCACACAGCAGGGTGCCGAAATCCCCAATCAAATCTACATGTCATGGTAGTGCACAAGATCACAAAACAGGTCTCCTAACCATAGTTCAAATTTGGGATGACATGAATCAAGGTACACAAGATCACAAAGCATGGTACCATAATTCTATGTCAGCAAATCACGGTTTTAAGCATAGAGTCCTTCAACTCGTACTTTCTTCAAATAACCATCTAACTCTCTTTAAGTCCATTTTTAAACCTTTTTTTAAATATGCATCTTTCATAATTCATAATCTGAAAACCTGATTTCAACCATGTATTCTATTATGTTCTGATTACTATGGTTTTAACTAAGTTGGTGTCGTCACACCAAGACTTGCAAGTCCTACTTCAGAGCCATATTTTACCATGCATGATTCTTTCATTAAAATATAATTCAGACCAACCAAGCATGCAAATAGTATAAGAGATTTCTTGTTCCGAAAACTATGCAAAAATTCTCATTCTTTCAATATATATGTAGTGGTCATGTAATCTTCCACAAACCATGCAACTCTTCTCATTATATATTTATATTCAACATTGGTCAACATAAACATCCCTCTCTTTTGAAATTAAAACCATAATTCAATCATAGCATTAATCAAGACATTTCATATCATGCTTTTCAAGATGCATTCAAAACAGTCCATAGCATATGAAAAGTAAAGAAAAATCATAACAAGAGAGGGATTCTTTAGGATTCATGCTCTCAATTGTATATTCATCCTTAAACACATGCATACATATATATAGAGTTTCAAATCAATTGGGGGAAGGCCTAAAGACCAAAACAATACTAATCAAGGTTTTTAAAACATGCTAGTAATCATAAATTCAAAACCCCTTTCTTAAAAATCATGATTTCTAAACCGTTAGCATTAATTAAAGATGGTTTCTTTGCCCATAAAATTTTAGAAAAACCCCACGTACCTTAATTATAACTTTTGAATGAACTCATTCTTTAGGGATGTTATTCAAATAATTGATGGGTGCTTCTTGTAGCCCTCGCAATGGGGATTTCGAATCTCAAAGAATTATTGAAAACCCACGGTGAAATCTTAAGATATTTTGATCTTTAAGTTGAAACCCTAAGAAGTTTTCTTGGTGATTTTGAGAGAGAATGACCTTATTTTTGTATTTGGGGGATTTAATCTCATGTTATGGCTCAATAGGGGGTGAAAATACCACTTTTCCCCTTAAAATGCAAAAACAGAACCTGGAAATTAGGTGTGTGTGACAGAGCGTGTGTCGCACCCAAATCGCATGATACTATTGTCTCAGTGATGAAAATGGCCATAAATTTTTGTTCGGGTATTGCATTTTGGCAAAATTGGTATCATTGGAAAGATAATTCAAAGAGCTTTCATTTGATATATATTATGCTCTTTAATTAATTATATACAAAGAGTTATGGTCTATTGAAATTGACCCAAGTTTCGATGCTCACTCAAACTCGAACGATAGGAAAGATCTCAACTCGTCCTTGAGTTAGAGGATCTCTATGATCTCAATTCATGCTCAAATTGGTTCCCACACTACATAATTGATTAATATGCCAAATTTGCATAGGATTTATGGCTTTTGGATCATCTATGCATAGAAATAATGGTTTTTTGTTTCATCCCAAAATGTGAGGTGTTACATTATCTCCCCCTTGGGATCATTCATCCCCAAATGATAGGTAGGAAAGTTAAAGCTTAAAGTTATGGAATAATACGGACATGATGTGTCTTCTAAGAAAGGATATAACTAATCTAAAACCTTTAAACTTCTATCATGAAAATGAGTTCTGAGCTGACTTGACCTTACTTGTTTTAAGGAACTGATTCATGCTGAGAGTTCAGGATTCCCCCCGCAGTGTTTATGCTCAAATCCCACACATTGAATTTGGAAGTGATAACTTATGTAAGTACGAATCATAAGGCAACAAGATTTAGATCGTACAAAGGTATTACACTATCTAAGCTAAAATAGCTCGAAAAATTTGAGATTATGTGTTGAACTCTTATGAACTGAGTCATGTCTAAATAACTGAATCTGAACATGATGCTTGGACTAAACTGAGTTCGCAACTTACACGGACGGAATAGATTATCTTTTAGGATGGTCATACATATTGAACTTCGGATAATAGGACTGGGTGAAAAGGTGTAAAACCATAGTAACTTGTCTGCCTGACTGTTAAACTGAATTATATAAGACACTTATACTTAAATGGAGTATCTCTTCAACATTTTCTAAAGAAGTCCTAGTAGCATTAGGGAGCAAAGAATCTCTGACATGAGTTACACAAGACATCCAACTAAGGAATCACAACAATAACACTACTCCATAGCATGGAATGTAGACATATAACTCGAAAACTAGGACATAATTACAAGGCCTTAGGCAATGCAACTTCTTACTTTCAAGTTTAGCACACTTCTCGAGTACTCCTTCAACTATACATTTCCCCTTAAATATCATACTCATTCGATTCAACTTATAATTCTCATAGGGGCATTGATAAATCTTTCTATATATTTTTAAAGGTTATACCCTAAGAATAAGGTGCCTTACTACTTCAATGACCTACTCTGAACTCTTACTATGGATTCACTAGTGCATATTGTGTTCCTCCTCTTAAACCCCAAGATGTCATTCAAGCCCATCTTTATAACCACATATGAACTTCAAGGAAAACACCCATAAAGGCATACTTTATATATTCTCTAAACCACTATCGATACAACTCCCACGTGCTATCTCAAGAACATACACACACAAATTTCAACTAACCATCACATGCATCAATGACATGTCCCCAATCTTACTTCACACTTATGGCCTTATCTAAACAAGAATACAATGATATTTCGTCAACAAGAAACATTTACTCAACACCACTATCATTACATGAAGAGGAGTCACTAAAAGGTTAAAACATAAGACCTTGAAGCATGGAGGGATATTACACGAGACTTTACACTTAACTGAGGCCTGAGGAATAGTAAATCAACAATAGGGATTTATCAAAGTGATCTGAGTTGAGGCATACATGACTATAAGCTGAATATCACAAATCATAAGGAGTATAGCATGAGTTATAGGAACTGAGCATGCTATAAAGCGTGAGTACATGAGTCATGAGCTGCATGACCTCAATTTGGAGTTCATAACATATGGAATGTGATTCCGACTATTGAATGAACTGGAACTCCTCATTTTGGGACTGGAAGAGTACATGATTCTCTATCACAAGAATAAACACAAACTATGATCATGGAACTAAAACATAAGGTATAAGTAGGAATTGGGATAACTGAAAAATACTGCTATAAGAATGGGTTGAGTCTTACCCTCACTTTCTGATGTTCCATGTCATACTGACATCACTACTAGAATCTGAGAGCCTGACTTGGCTATTCGTCCTATCATCTCCCCCTTGGCTTCAAGCCATCATGTTAAGTTTGAGATCCCTTACTAGAATCTAAACTGAACTACACTTACAGCATTCTGGGGTCTGGAAAACGACAATACACGTATATCATAGAACTTAACCCGAAAGACTACACCTGAAAGTTGAAAATGCACTGCTAATACTACCTTCTGAGACCCACTCCTATCTTTTTATAGCCCTTATAGTCATCACATAATACTTGAACACTTACTAACTTTGAATCTTCATGAATATCGCCATAGTCGGGGTGCACACCCTCTAGCGCTTCAACTCTTATTTCTATCAGTTCAACCTTCAAAAAAATTCAACTTAGATTCTAACACTTAACATGGATATCACCAAGTCTTTGATGAACCAATTCTATTTCCGTCATAGCCCACCAATATCGCAACTTCAAGCTTATATCTCTCTACCATGAGAATTCAAGATCATATCAAAAGGCTCAACACTATCATTCAAACCTTCTTAACTTGGCCATTTTGAACACCATGTACCATCTAACTAGTATTTCTCCATCTAGCAACTTAACGATACTACTAGCCACACGTAACATGCAATAGCCTTCGAAAATGCCACAACTCCATATCACTTTGGGCTTATTTCTACATCATACATATAATATCATACTTCATTACGGCTCAAATAAACTTAAGCTCTTGTGTACATTGTTCAAGCCTATTAGATTACTTCCATATAAGTAGTATCATTAACTAAGAAATCATCACATCTACCTTCATCAATAACCTATACTCTTCTAGCACAACAAACACCGCCAACAACTCTTTTCATACTTCAAGCAAACAATAATTCACCTTAACAAATAACTCATTCTCTACCTTCTACTAAACTAATACACAAGGTCGTATCACTTCATTACCAACTCAATCTCATGCAAAGAGATTCGGCTATACATATATTCAATAAATTGCCCTTACCACTTTTCTTGCCATTACTCCACTAAACCCCAATTCCAACCAACATAAGAACAACAAGATGGACAACAACTCGCTAGTGAATCGAAATAGGCCCCACACGGCTCCACTAGACTTTGATTTTGGGTTTTGAATAAGAAATAAGATGAATGACAAGGCAACTATGCTAGTGAATCAAAAGAGCCCCACACGGCTTCACTAGACTTTTAGTTTCAACAACACAATGATAACAAGATTACAAGAGATTGAAACTTGACACACAACATTTAATGATCTAAGAATAGATATCTTACTCGGTATAAATAAAAAAATCTGATTCAAACACTTCCCTCACAGACAACCATACAATCCATACATGCTACTAGATACCACATTAGTCTATAACTATAAAATGGTAAATCATTCTCAAACATCAGTTATTCAACTAAACATATTTATCTACACAAAAGTCATCCTTACTCTGATTTCTAACCTTGCGACTTCACATCACCAACTTCTTGGTCCAATATCACTACCAATAGGTCATGACATTATCACTTTAACTTATACTACCACTCGGGTGGAAATATAGTTCCAATATTCTGCTACACATTGTTCCCCCTAATGCATGACATCTGCAACATAAATTTGAAAAGGACTAAATGCCCTTAATATGGTAGGCAAAAAAGCAGAATTTCATCAGAGTCAAAGTCACAGTATAATCAATACACCTTGGAGCACTAACGGACTCTTCTCATGTCCTTGCACAAATATTAAACTCTTATATGGCTTAATCAGAAAGGACCATACCATTTAGACTCTAAACTTCTGCACTTGATCACCCCAATAATAAGACATATTTTAGAACATCAAAGTAAGGAAAGAATTGGGATGACTTTACTTCTGTATGGGCGAAACCATAGCACAAATTAGAGTATGTAAGAGGAATATTCTAACTCTATAACATGATCTAGAACATGAAGAAAGAGAGACATTCCTAAATGCCTAGTAGCCTCCTACCTATAAGTATTGCGCGCTAGAGACCCATAAACAAGACTCTACCCGATGCGATTTCACAGTTACCTTGGGACCATAAATCATGCTCTGATACTAAGTTTATCAAGACCCAAATCGAGGCTCTAGCCATGAAGAGCATCCCAAACCATGAAGGCCCAGACGCCCTTCTAAATTATAATCACATACCCTATCCTCATATGTAAAAGATAATGCAGAAATACCTAATAAAATAGAATCATGGTCAATAAATTTGAATTCAATCTGCATAAACCCAATTGTCTGAAAACTGGGAAAAGGCCTCCAGTAGATTAAAACAAAATAATGATAAATGACTAAAGTAAACTAGGCCTTCTAAAATATAGAAGGCTCACCACAGAGCGCTACACTTCTATCTGGAGAAAATCTACTACTTATCGGGACCCCTAGATTGAGCCTCAGAACCTGGAAGGGAGAGGGTCAATACAGATGTACTGGTACACAGAGCAATCCTAAATAATGTATTTATATATAACATAAGTGAGAGAAATTCAAAAAAAATTTTACATATAATATATGAAAACACATGGGCACATTTTAAAGACTTTGAAATATTTCTTTGAAACCATGACTCACTTTTTGTCTTACTTCTGAGCTAGATGGTACACCCTATAATCTGTAATTTCAAAGGATATATGGAATCTTTCCTTGACTCGGTGGCCATGCCCCCAATCCAAGTTTGCTGCAAGGATTGGAGTATCTATAAAGGGGACACGCAAGATCACATAGCAGGGTGCCAAAATCCCTAATCAACTCAACATTTCATGGTAGTACACAAGATCACAAAGCGGGGATCCTAACCATAGTCCCAATTTGGGATGACATGAATCAAGGTACACAAGATCACAAAGCATGGTACCATAATACCGTGTCAGCAAATCATGGTTTTTAGCATAGAGTCCTTCAACTCGTACTTTCTTCGAGTAACCATCTAACTCTCTTTAAGCTCATTTTTAAACCTTTTTTTAAACATGAATCTTTCAGAATTCATAGTCTGAAAATCTAATTTCAAATGTGTGTTCTATTCTGTTCTAAATTACGATGGTTTTAACTGAGTTGGTATCGTCACACCAAGACTTGCAAGTCCTACTTCTGATCCATATTGCACCATGTATGATTCTTTCATTCAGACCAACAAAGTATGCAAATAGTATAAGAGATTTCATGTTCTAAAAACTATGCAAAAATTCTCATTCTTTCAATAAATATGTGGTGGCCATGTAATCTTTGACAAACCATACAACTCTTCTCATTATATATTTTTATTCAACATTGGTCAACATAAACATTCTTCTCTTTTGAAATTAAAATGATAATTCAATCATAGCATAAATCAAGACATTTCATATCATGTTTTTCAAAATGCATTCAAAATAGTCCATAGCATCTGAAAAGTAAAGAAAAATCATCACAAGAGAGGGATTCATTGGGATTCATGCTCTCAATTGTATATTCATCCTTAAACAAATGCATACATATATATAGAGTTTCAAATCAATTTGGGGAAAGGCCTAAAGACCAAAATAATACTGATCAAGGCTTCTAAACATGCTAGTAATAGTAAATTAAAAACTCCTTTCTTAAAAATCATGATTTCTAAACCACTAGCATGAATTAAAGATGGTTTCTTTGCCCATAAAATTTTATAAAAAATCTCACGTACCTTAATTTATGACTCTTGAATGAACTTTTGCTTTAGAGATGCTATTCAAATAATTGATGGGTGGTTCTTGTAGCCCTCGCAATGGGAATTTTGAATCTCTAAGAATTATTAAAAAGCCATGGTGAAATCATAATATATTTTGATCTTTGGGTTGAAACCCTAAGAAGTATTGTTGGTGATTTTGAGAGAGAATGACCTTATTTTTGTGTTTGGGGGATTTAACCCCGTGTCATTGCTGAATAAATGGTGGAAAATACCACTTTTTCCCTTAAAATGCGAAAATAGAACCTGGAAATTGGGTGCATGCGACAGAGTATGTGTCGGAAGTTAATCGCACGATGCTACTATCTCAGTCACGAAAATGGCCATAACTTTTCACTCAGGTATCGGATTTTGGCAAATTGGTATCGTTGGAATGATAATTTGAAGAACCTTAATTTGATATATAGTAGGCCCTCTAATTCATTATATACAAAGAGTTATGGCCGATTGAAGTTGACCCAAGTTTTGATGCTGACTCAAACTCGAACGATAGGAAAGCTTTCAACTCGTCCTTGAGTTAGGGGACTTCTATGATCTCAATTCATGCTCAAATAGGTTCCCACGCTATATAATTGATTGAAATGCCATATTTTCATAGGATTTATGAATTTTGGATTATCTACGAATAAAAATAATGATTTTTCATTCTAGACCAAAATGCGGGGTGTTACACCATAATAAATTTGGCATTCTGTACATAATAGAAAATTTAGAATTTTTATCCCAGGTTATTTTGACATAATATGGGTCCCACACTCATATTTTCAAATTTTTAACTTTCCAACCAATAGGTTGAAAAGATCTCAGGTGCATCGAGACCCAAACCAAAGGTCTACCTATCCTAAAATTGATATTTTAGAGCTGTTGAGGAAGCCAAAATTTGCATTTGAGATTGTTTTACTGATTTTTTCCCAATGGCCATTTGAAACGAGTGAAGACTTCAAAATAGAGAATTGGCTCTAAAAAACAAATAAACTGCTCGGTAACTAAATTGTCAGTCCCAACAAGTCATAAATGACTTGGGACAGTTATGGAAAATCTCTAATGGTGAAAGTAAGTGAGAATATAAACAATGACCTAAAAGGTCATTACATCTCCACGAAATTGATAGTTTTTGTAACTAATGGTGACTGGACATTAATAGTTTTTATCAACTAGGCATTCAAATCATGGATATTTAAGCCAAATTGAGCTATCTCTGAGATAAGCTCAACTCTTAGGTTTCCATGATTGTGATACCATCCTGGAAACATTCTTGAATTTTTTATGCTTGCTCCATTAGCCAATCCTAATTCATTATTTCTACCATATTGCAGCTTTTATCTGATGGTGCCTCCCTCTCTTCTTCAATTAAAGGTTTGTCTTAAGTGTTGCCTAGGACCTGACTCTACTGATTAGACAAAGTTTTAACCCTAACTTGTAACTATATAAATTGAAAATTCATCTTCTCTATGGCTTCCCTCAATATCTGCATATCTTTCATTTGTTTTGTTTACAGCTCCATTAGTCGCTTTAGTAGAGCCTTATGTTCTTCATAATTAGATCTATTAGGCTTGCCAACATCACAAATTACTGATTATAGTAGAGGTTCAGGATAGGGGAATAATAGTTTGGGTAGTCACTTCAGTGGCTAGACTGACTACCACACATCTGATATATATTTAATTCAAAAGATTGGGTAGGTGCACACAACCCTATCTCTTCAAAATTATGACAATTACCATCCAAGTGTGGTCTTTCACAAGAACAACAAGAATTTTCATCGTTCAACCACCAATTATCCAAGGCTAACATAACAAGAAGAGTGATAGAAAAGTAAAATAAAAATTTGTACAAAAACAAACTATATAAAACTCAAACACATAAAAAAAAAGTCTAATCTAGATAAATAATTAACAGTGAAGTCCCTGACAGTGGCACCAAAAACTTATTGTATCCAAATGTACACAGATGTGTATACGATCATACAAGTAATATAGTGTCTCTTGCAAGTCGGATGTCGAACCCACGGGGACTTGTCGATTAACTACTTTACTAAATTAGACTAGTTCTAATTATTTACTCATGCTCTAAATTGAAAATATAAATTATGAATTGACTATCCTAAATATAAAAAGAAAACAACTAATGAATAATTCACCAAGATGAAGAGAAAATTTTATTCAATCAATGAAAGAATCGATCCAGGATTATGGATTCGCTAACAATCATGTCAAGTATCAGTTTTAGCAACTTATTTGATTATCTAGTTGTTGATTTATATGTTTGATTATATGGTCATGGTCTTATAAACCTCTCATCTATTTTGATTGACCACACAACTACATCATTGAGAGGAAATGTAATAACCCAATTTGAATGCATTTATATATCTTTCCATTTTGTAACCAAATAAGGTGATCTAGGTATATTCCAATCCTAACCACAAATCAATTCTTTAATTTACTAAAGTAAGGATATTACTCCCTATAGTCTTCACTCTATATTACTCCCTAAATTCCTCACTCTATCTTATTGATTCTCCTTTTGGGTACGTAATTAAATTCATTTTAATGATAGCTAAGCATTAAAATAGTAAGCACAAAAATATGAGAACTATGATGATAATCAAATTAACCAAATCAAGTAATTACTAAACAATCACATTGTCAACTATCATAATCTAGAATGAGAAGTTCAACTCCACATAGACTTGGAGTCACTACAACAAATCATCCAAAGAAATAATATAATAATAAATAATAAAGAAGAAAAAAATATGTAACCAATATTTTCCAACCTTCACGGTGGCTCCTAGCTCTCTCTCTAGGTTAAAATTTTTGTAAATACTAATTGTATAAATATTATAGGTGTAGGAAAAGAACCCCAAATCAAGTAACTGACTTAAAATGAATTCAGAAAATTAAAAATTAGAGTCCTACTTCCTCCGTGCCGTGGAGAAATCGTGGAGCACAAAATCATTGTCACACTGATATCATGGTGACAATCTATTTTGAGGGGCATATATTGTCTCATATCTTCCAACCATTACTTTGTTTCCACATGCCAAGTTCTTGATAGTCCTTGAGTTGCAAATTCAATTGGAATAACAAATGTACTTTGTAATATTTTAATAAATTTAATGCATTAAGATGCCTACTAGATTTTCTTCTATAATTTTTCTTCTTTTATTTTTTGTAGTCCCAAATCTTATCATCTTCAAACTATTTTAATTCTACACATTAAAATGTAATATGAAGCACAATTCATAAAATCAATACTACAAAAAATATATAAAACAACTAAATGTGAGGAAAATAATAATAAAATATTTATCTTTTTGGCCTCATGTCATATCTCCCACAAAAAATCGGTTTTGTAATTTAAGTGTATATGGCTCACTAGTTTGTTCAGTTACTATTCTTTACAATTTATATCTATTGTACTACTTTGGCCTATTTACATAAATAGAGTGACTCATTATATACTTTTCATGCTCATGTGTTCCTCCGCACATGAACTACTTCAGTTTTTTCTTCTTTTTTGTATATATATATATATATATATATATATATTGCATGCATCCCTATATATGTAGTACTGACCACATACTTTTTATTCTCTAAATCCTATCATGATGTAGGTTTTGTTGTTCACCCTTAGACTCATAATTCGTTATGATCGACAACGCCTAATCCCGTTAAGTTGGTGAGTCCTTATGTTCTAAGGACATGATTATGTTTCCTATTTATTTCAATATTTTATCTTTATGCTCAGATAGATATCTATGTTTTTGGGTAAGCTGGGGTCTTTTCCAATGGCTCTTTAATATATTAAAGGATCTAGACTTAGTAGTAATTTAGTTATCATGAAGTATTGGGGTAATTCTTAGTTTATTGACAGATTTCAGACTTGATACATCATATCCATGTTTCTTTACAATAAATGTTTGCTTCTGCTCATGACATTACAAAGATTCTATACGGTTCAATGTTAAGCAAGATCTCAGAGGTTAGCTTTGGTCTAGTTGTAGTCCTAAGCACCATGTGATGTCCAGGGGGTACCCTCACTGTAAGACCCCACGAAGTTTCCTCATCGTTAGATCTTTCAAAACGAGTCACATGGAGCCTAACACTTATAACTTTAGCTAAGTGTTCAACACTTAGTTTATTTTGAACCTTCAAACTTTGGGGAATTAATTCATGACCTTTCTGACATCTGTTTTTTGATTTTCAAGTTGTGTTTTGATTGAGCAAGCTCATAGTACATATCAGATAAGTTTTGGAATTTTTCAGAATGCATAAGGCTGCGTTTGGATTTCAAACCAGTAGCAAAAACACTACTTTTGCCCAGTTTTCAGCATTTCCGGGTCAACTTCCAATGATTATAACTTCCTGTATTTATCGAACTGGGTGAGATACTATATATCAAATGAAAGATCTTTGAGTCTTCTTTCCAATGAAATTAGTATAATTCAATTTTACCATCGGAGTAAAAATTTATGATCAATTTACTTCAGCATATAAAACTAGTGACTGAGGGACAAATATGACTTTATTTGTTTTCTTAGGGGCATTTTGGTCATTTACCATCTCCAATCATGCTTTAAAACGGGATTCAGATTACATTGGACCAAAATTTGGTCATTTATCTGAAAATGCTCAAGAACCAAACACATGAGCTGCAACCAAGAATTCAAGATCTCTAAAAATTCAACCGCAGGAATTCAAAAATAATTTAGGAATCATAATTCCCAAGTTGAGATCTTCAAGAAGCACCTATTATTTTACGAGTATAGTTCCGAAATTGCAAGTTCATCCAAAGTCACAAATTTGAGGTATGTGGGGTTTGAACAAGAATAATCCTTCTGGTCTTGTTCCCAAAACTTGATTTTTATAAAGATTACATAAATTTTTATGTTGAAGTTTATACCAATTTATCTTATTTTGAGTTTATGTAATTATCCATAAATTGAGTATTTAAAAGTATTATATTTTATCTTGATATGATTTGAGTTGAGAAATACATATTTTAATTTATATTTTTCTATTAAGAATTGATGTTGTTGAATTTATTTGAAATGAGTATTGAGAATGAATTTACGAAATTTGTGATATGAATTTTGAGTTGTTGAAATTATTATATTTATGTCATGAATTTATTTCCAATATTTTAATTGAGATAAGTGAAGATTTTGGTGATGATTGTTGAGTATGAAATTTAGATATGATTTTGATGTATTAAATCTTTATATTTTGGGTTTTAAATATATGTGATGAAATTATAAGGAGATTTTGATCTCGATTCGTGGACATGATTTTATAAGTATTTCCCAAAAGCAAATATTGTTGATTTGATATTGAACAAGTATGGAATTTAAGATGATATTTTGGAAGATGGAATCGTTATATTTATGGCAAGGTTGAAATTGGATTTTTATGATATTACGATTTGGAGTTTTCCTTTATCAAATTATTTACCAAGATTTGAATTGAAATTTATATCATGATTTTTGAGTTGAAAATAGGAATCCACAATTTATTATGATTCAATTATGAGAAATATGATTTGGCCTTCATTATAGTCCCTTGAGATTATTTTGAGGTGGATTTTCTAAATGAGACTGATCTTGAGTATGGGAGTAGTATTTACCATCGAGCGGGAGGTGTGGGTGAGCGTACCCTACTTCCCTAGAACTACGTGACACCATAGGATTGAGATTTGTAGGCCTAAGGCTGAGTTTGTGATCACTAAGTTGAGGTTATACTCCCTGGCAAGAGTATGAAGCTCCTTCCCAATGTGGGGTTTCTTCCTTTGGAGGACAAAATGTTGGACTCCACGATAAGCTCACATGGTTTATGTCGGTTATAAGAAACTCCCATGGTGTATGTATGCGTGTCTCTGCTCTATCTAAGATAAGTGTGTATGGTTTAAAAACTATGATTTGTGAGAAAGTTCCTTGTTTCCGAAAGATTGAAATGTTATGTTCTAAAGAGAGTTGTTTTAAGACTTGATTACTTTACAAGTTGAAATCGAGCAAAAAGTGAATTTGGAACTTATTATAATGACTCACGTGATTTATTTTACATGTATTATTCATCCATGATTTATATGATTTAATTCGAGCTAAGTGAGTTATTTATATCAGCATGCATAATTTTATAAACTGTGACAATATTAAGATATTATTTTATATATACATTGCACCCTCATATGCTCAGTATATTTCCATGGTACTGATCCATATATTCGTATGTGGGCTATATTTTCTTGGAATATAGGTACAAGGTATAGTATGCACCTTAGATCCAGTCAGTTCGTGGTATCTAGTCAGCAGGTGATGAGTCCTTTTGATTCAAGGGCTTGGGTCAGTAGTACAGAACTAATAGTATTGTATTTTTTTTATTTGGTCGCATTTAGTTGGGATATTCGGAAGTCATGACCTGGCTACCTACAGTCAATACTAGTAGAGGCTTCATAGACAGTCAGTAGAAGTTGATGTATTCCATTTCAGTTTTGGTTGTAAAGGAAGAATTATAATCTTGTAAATTCAGTTTTGTATCGATCAGATTCAGAAAAAAGTTATTTTCCGCAGATTTGTATAGATTTATACTTTTGTTCAATTGCTTAAGAGTTATGCTAGTAGAAGGGCTAGCTTGGGGTCACTTGTGACCCTAAGCATCGTGTGACGTCTCGGGACCCGATTTTGAGGCGTTACAAACTTGGTATCAGAGTGTAGAGTTTAAGTGTCCTAGGGTGTCTGTGAAGCCGTGTCTAGTAGAGTCTTGCGGAATGGTACAGAGACGTCTGTACTTTTCTTTGAGAGGCTATGAGGCATTTAGGAAATGTTACCATTTTTTTAAGTCTGAGATCATGCTACAAAAAAAAAGTTCTCTAAGAAACTTACATAGATGCTCATCTTACTCTATTCAGGCCATCTCCGCGTTATTTTCAAGATATCAAAAATAGTCAAGCTTGAACCTTTATTGATAATGCTTTCTTAGATACTCTCCACAGATAGTCATGGGATTATAAGCGAGCTAGAAAGTACCCCCTCAGTGCCTTTGAGTTTCAAAGATTGAAGTGCTTTATTCGTGATTTATAAAATTTGCACACTAAGCCCAAGTCAGATGCTCTTCCATATTCCTCCTTATATTCCATAATGATAATCTATACTTCCCTATCTATGTATTATTCTTGAGATAGCATGATCAACAAGTTCCAGTTCCTCTGTTGATAATGCTTTCAGATTTGCTAGCGAGAAGTTTCAAAAGTTTTATAAAGCAGCTTGAGAAAAGCCTTCTAGTGTGTTATAAATCCCTCAAATTTAAAGTTATACCCTTATTCTTATGAGTTTCTCAATTAAGAAAGAATAACATGTGTATCCTTAGATCATTGAATATTGTGTGTTAAGTTTCTATATCTTGTAACTTTGTTTTTATTGATTTGCTGAAAATCAAGCTCTAGTGAAGCCATGTGAGGCCTATTTCGATTCACTAGCATAGTTGCTTCATGATTCATCATATTTTCTTTTTTTTCAAAACTCAAAATCAAAGTCTAGTGAAGCCGTGTGAGGCCTATTTCGATTCACTAGCAACTTGTTGTTCATCTTGTTATGCTTGTGTTGGTTGAAAGTATGGGTTTAGAGGTGTAGTGACCAAAAAATTGGTAAGGGTGATTTATTGAATATAAGTATAGCTAAATCTTTTGGCATGAGAATGAGTCAGTAATACAGTGATATGTCCTAGTGTGTTAGTTTAGTATAAGGTAGAGAAGGAGTTATTATTTAAGGTGAATTATTGAATGGCTAAAGTATAAAGAGAGTTGTTGACAGGGTTGTTGTGCAAGAAAAGTATAGGTTATTGATGAAGGTACTTGGTGGATGAGTTTTGTTAATTTAGGCATCCCAGAGACTGCAAAAAAGGGAGCTAGTTGAAACTTATAGAGATATGAAAGAAGTTAGGTGTATAGATGAGTGAATAGTAATGATGTGTAGAAGGAGGATGTGTTGATGGATTGTAAATATGATAGACCATAGGATTACAACTGATTATTATTTTTATGAGTTCTTAGCAGACTAGTGTTTTTCCAATAACTGGCATGTAAGAATAATTGTGAAGATTGTGGTTAATCATAGCTAGAACAAGATACTAAGTTTGAATAGTAGATGGTGATCAAGGTGAGTATAATGATTGATGTATTGTGAATGTTAGTTGTACAAAAGGTGAACTAGTACGCTTGAACGGTGAATACAAGAATTTAAGTTTGTTGTTTCGGGATTTTGTGAGATGAAAATTATAGAAGCAAAAGAAAGTTTAGTATATTCAATGGGAGTTTAGTGGTCATGTGTATTATTATATCCAATACCCTAAAGTGATTGAAGTTCATTTTAGAGTTTATTAAGTGGTTCATGGACTTAATAATGATTGCTTAAAGCTAAGGGAGAGATGATAGAACAAGTAAGCAAGTCAGGATCTCAGATTCTTATAGTAGTGCCAGTATGTGTAGGAATGATTTAAGGGGAGAGGATTCCCAACCCATTCTCTTGTCAGTGCATGTATTCAAGATATCAATTTATTTTATATTATTTAATTCAAGTATCCATGCTTCCCACGTTGTTGATAAAATGCCTTCAAGAATTATCTTTGAACAAAGGATTACATATCATGTTAAACTAGTTTCAAGATAAATCCCCAAGTTATGAATTTTGCTATATCTAATTTCAATAGAATTTCATGTAAATTACCAATTCATGATTTTCTCTATGTATTATACTTTATGCCCCAAAAATTTGAATGTTATAAAGGATTACATGACTTACAAGTTGGGTTTATGTCAAAATTATCATGTTTTGAGTTTATAAAGTTATAAGTGATTTAAGCCTTCAATTACATGACTATTTTCATATATTTATGCATATAAAGTGATTTTCCAGATTTTTCCCAATTAAGTTTAAGCATGATATTGAGATTATTGATCTTATTATTTTGATGGTATTGAAGTATTTTCAAGAAGCATATTGAGCATGTTGTTTTGCTATGAATTTAAATGTTTATACATGAAGTGTAAATTTGAATTCAAACCTATTATCACTAGTTACAAGATTATGAATTTTGAGAGACTTTGAATATAAATTTCATGAGTTTGTTCATATTTTCATGCACATTTCTGAGATTTTCAGATTTTAAGATGAACTACGAATGCTTATGTTATCAAACATAAATTTTGAGATGTTTTGGCACAAGTTTGAAGCATGGGCTTTAAGCCCTAAGATTGAGTTTTGACATTTCAAGAAGCTTGTATTTTTTTTACATACTTTGATACCCTATTCCTAAGGCATCAGTAAAAAGAGTCGAGTTATTTACAGTATCCCTTCATGTTCTTAGGTCTCCATATTCTAATCTTTCAGTGACCTTTTCATTTAGTCGAGATGGTGATGATGAGCAGTTGTCTAGAGGGGCGAGAGTAAATATTTCTTGTTGATGAAAGATGGTCGTGTGCTTATTTTAGCTAAGTTGGTAAATATGAAGTAAGATTGAGGCCAAGTCTTCGATACATGTCATGGTTAGTTGAAGTTTTATGCATTATGTAAGTCCATAAGTTTGAAAGAATTTTGAGGTGACATTTTGAGTATGGTTGGGTTAGTCGACAATATTTTATGTGTATCATCTTAAGAATTGAATAATACATAGAAGTTATTATGAGTAAGGTGTTAGGAAATATGAGAAAAATGCTTTATGAGTGTCTGTTTAGAGGTACGTATGTGGGTATGAATGTAGGCTTGAATGTTATATATGTATATATGTGGAAGGGTGCATTGCACATTAGTAAATGTCTAGTACGAGATTGAGTGTGGTTGTTGGAGTGGTAATGAGAATTTTTCAAGAGATGAGAAGTTGTGAAATGCAGGGTGTGTTGAATTCATGATTCAAACTAGTAATATAGTGTTATGTGGTGTATCTTGTGACTTCGAGATTAGGCTTGAACATGGTGATAAGATTTCGTTCCGACTAGACATGAGTAGATAGAAATATCAACGACCATGTGAGAATTAGAAGATGAACCAATGAGTATGGTCTTTAAGACAAGGGAATGGTTGAGAGATTATTTTAGAAGTGTGTAGTTTTTAAGTAAGGTGTTGTGAGGCCTAAAGTTCAGAAATTCTATCCCAGTGTATAATTCAGTTTCAGCATCCAGTAATCCAGTTTAAAAATCAAACTGATAGATTCCTTTAGTTTTTCATTTTCCGAACTAGTCTGGTCTTACTACCTGAAGTTTCATAAGTATGGTCATTCCATAAAATAGTGGTTGAAACCCATGAAAATTGTGAATTCAACTCAGTATATGTATCAGGTATCAGTTTCAGAATTCGAACATCTAGTCATGATTCGGTTCATAAGTATTCACTGAACGATCTTTATTTTCTAAATATTCCAGCTCAGGCAATGTGATACTCAGTGCGTAATCTTAGCCTCATTTTTTCTCATGATTTAAGCCTGTATAAACTATCGCTTCGTCGTCTATAAGTATAATCGCACCTTGAGCACATCAAGCGAATTCTGAACTATCAGCATGAGTCAGCTCTTTATAATAAGTAAAGGCAAGTTAGCTCAGACTCAGACGAAGATAACAACCTTCCCTCATTCAGCTCCTCTCTAACCAAATATTCAGCCATATAGCTATTCTTATCATGAATAAATATATTCATCAAAGTGTAACAAAGTTGAGAAGGATATAGGTCCGATTGAGCAAGTTATTTCAACTTTGTATCCTTTGTTTCTCGGTATCCTTAGCCTCTCTAGCGTTATTCGAGGACGAATGTTCCAAAGGGGGAGATATTGTAAGACCCCGCAAAGTTCCCTCGTCGTTAGATCTTTCAAAACGAGTTACATGGAGCCTAACACTTAGAACTTTAGCTAAGTGTTCAGTATTTGAACCTTCAAACTTCGGGGAATTAATTCATGACCTTCCTGACATCCTTTTTTTGATTTTCAAGTTTTTTTACGATTGATCAAGCTCATAGTACATATCAGATGAGTTTTGGAATTTTTCAGAACGCATAAGGCCGCATTTAGATTTCAAACCGGTAGCAAAAACGCTACATTTGCCCAGTTTTCAGCATTTCAGGATCAACTTCCAACTATCATAACTTCTTGTATTTAACGAACTGGGTGAGATACTATATATCAAATGAAAGCTCTTTGAGTCCTCTTTCCAATGAAATTGGTTTCATCTAATTTTATCATCGGATTAAAAAATTATGATCAATTTACTTCAGCATATCAAATCAGTGACTGAGGGACAAATGTGACTTTATTTGTTTTCTTAGAGACATTTTGGTCATTTACCATCTACAATCATTCTTTAAAATGGTATTCATCATACATTGGACCAAAATTTGGTCATTTATCTAAAAATTCTCAAGAACCAATCACATGAGCTTCAACCAAGAATTCAAGATCTCTAAAAATTCAACCGCAGGAATTCAAAAATAATTTAGGAATCATAATTCCCAAGTTGAGATCTTCAAGAAGCACCTATTATTTTATGAGTAGAGTTCCGGAATTTCAAGTTCATCCAAAGTCACAAATTTGAGGTATGTGGGGTTTGAACAAGAATAATCCTTCCGGTCTTGTGCCTAAAACTTGATTTTTATAAAGATTATGTAAATTTTTATGTTGAAGTTTATACCAATTTATTTTATTTTGAGTTTATGTAATTATCCATGAATTGAGTATTTGAAAGCATTATATTTTATCTTGATATGATTTGAGTTGAGATATACATATTTTAATTTATATTTTTCTATTAAGAATTAATGTTGTTGAATTTATTTGAAATGAGTATTGAGAATGAATTTACAGAATTTGTGATATGAATTTTGAGTTGTTGAAATTATGATATTTATGTCATGAATTTATTTCCAATATTTTAATTGAGATAAGTGAAGATTTTGGTGATGATTGTTGAGTATGAAATTTAGATATGATTTTGATGTATTAAATCTTTATATTTTGGGTTTTAAATATATGTGATGAAATTATAAGGAGATTTTGATCTCGAGTCGTGGACATGATTTTATAAGTATTTTTCAAAAGCAAAGATTGTTGTTTTGATATTGAACAAGTATGGAATTTGAGATGATATTTTGGAAGATGGAATCGTTATATTTATATCAAGGTTGAAATTAGGTTTTTATGATATCACGATTTGGAGTTTTCCTTTATCAAATTATTTACCGAGATTTGAATTAAAATTTATATCATGATTTTTGAGTTGAAAATAGGAATCCACAATTTATTATGATTCAATTATGAGAAATATGATTTGGCCTTCATTATAGGCCCTAGAGATTATTTTGAGGTGGATCTCCTAAATAAGACTGAGCTTGAGTACGGGAGTAGTATTTAGCACCGAGCGGGAGGTGTGGGTGAGCGTACCCTACTTTCCCAGAACTACGTGTCGTCGTAGGATTTAGATTTGTGGGCCTAAGGCTGAGTTTGTGATCACTAAGTTGATGTTATACTCTCTGGCAACAGTATGACGCTCTTTGCCAACGTGGGGTTTCTTCCTTAGGAGGACAAAACGTTGGACTCCATGATAAGCTCACATGGTTTATGTCGGTTATAAGAAACTCCCATGGTGTATGTATGTGTGTCTCTTCTCTATCTAAGATAAGTGTGTATGGTTTAAAAACTATGATTTGTGAGAAAGTTCCTTGTTTCCGAAAGATTGAAATGTTATGTTCTAAAGAGAGTTGTTTTAAGACTTGATTACTTTACAAGTTGAAATCGAGCAAAAAGTGAATTTGGAACTTATTATAATGACTCACGTGATTTATTTTACATGTATTATTCATCCATGATTTATATGATTTAATTCGAGCTAAGTGAGTTATTTATATCAGCATGCATAATTTTATAAACTGTGACAATATTAAGATATTATTTTATATATACATTGCCCCCTCATATGCTCGGTACATTTCCATGGTACTGACCCATATATTCGTATGTAGGCTATATTTTCTTGGAATATAGGTACAAGGTATAGTATGCACCTTTAGATCCAGTCAGTTCGTGGTATCTAGTCAGCAGGTGATGAGTCCTTTTGATTCAAGGGCTTGGGTCAGTTATCCAGAACTAATAGTGTTGTATTTTCT
Source organism: Capsicum annuum (assembly GCF_002878395.1). NCBI lineage: Eukaryota > Viridiplantae > Streptophyta > Magnoliopsida > Solanales > Solanaceae > Capsicum > Capsicum annuum. The sequence continues at coordinate 52,376,412 of NC_061118.1, forward strand.
TTATTCGATCGTATTGAGTTGGGATAGTCGGAATTCATGACCTGGCTACCTACAGTCAGTACTAGTAGAGACTTCATAGACAGTCAGTAGAAGTTGATGTATTTCGCTTCAGTTTTGGTTGTAAAGGAAGAATTGTAATCTTGTAAATTCAGTTTTGTATTGATCAGATTCAGAAAAGAGTTATTTTCCGCAGATTTGTATAGATTTATACTTTTTGTTCAGTTGCTTATTAGTTATGCTAGTAGAAGGGTTAGCTTGGGGTCACTTTTGACCCTAAGCACCGTGTGACATCTCGGGACCCGATTTTGGGGCGTTACACTCAAGGTGTTACAAACTTGGTATCAAAACCCAAGTTTTAAGGTGTTCTAGGGATTCTGACAAGCCACTTTATATAGAGTCTTGTTAACATGTGTGAACCACGCTAAACTTATGGATAAGAGGCTACAAAATGTTATTATGAAACCTTCCTTATTTCATGATCCTTATTGTGAGATATAGTTTAGCTCTATGTATCTTTCTAACTTATTATTTACTCACGATAGAAATGCCTCCATGTAGAGCTAACTATCATAGGATTGGAAAAACGCATCGAATCTCCAATGTAGAGTTTTGTGATGCAATACAAAGGTTGGCTCACACTGTGACTACCTAGTTAATCAACTAATGGTAGTTCTTACTAATCCATATAATAAGGTAGAGAAACTAAATAGGAGAAAAAATTATACCATAGGGCTCATCCAATTCTCAAAAAGTGTGGTAAGTTCCAACCAATTGAATGCCATCGAGGAATGGACAGGTGTTTTAAAAATGGTCAGTTAGGCCATAAGATAAGGGATTGTCCATTAGCATGGAAAAGAGGTAGAGATACTTGTACTTTACACAATCTACCTCTCAGTGGCTCCTCTAGTTGTCCTAGATCAATATAAAAGAACCTATTTAAGTGTGGATCGACGTTAAATCTAGCATCGATTCTTTTCATTTTCCAACTATTTGAGTCGGGATACTTACCTAAATCCAAACTAGGTATGTTGTTTGATTTCTCCTACATACATATATAGTTACCATATTACTTTTCTATGTAAGGTGGTAAGGAAAGGTAGCAAGATAATGGAAGATAAAGGTACTGGTAGAGGAATGTCCTCTATATTACTACACGAATCTATGATATCCAACTTTATGATATGTAACTCATGATATATACACTCTAATTTCATAGTATACTCAGTTGTATTAACTCATGAAATATCCTTAGTGGCTAGTAGAAGTCACAGTGTCATGTATGTTCTTAGACCAGATATCTCAAATAATTTGTGCTTATTATTTTTTTCTCTAAGCCCTACATATGTGTACCTATCAAAGTGATATATGGTTATGTTATGTATATATCTAGAACAATTCTCCACTCATACCATATTGATTAATATATGAAATATTGTTGCCTATGATACCTTACCTCACACGTTCTATTTCTAAGAGCCAAGGTCCCAAAAAGTATAAGTCATAGCTGAGCAGTATCTGTATTACTTGAGATCCTTATTCTTAAGTCCTTTTGTGAACCCCAACCCCTTTATGTTAAGATAGTAGTGATAAAAGTAATTGATCAATGGTGTATATAGGAGAGAGTAGATGTTCCTTATTATGGTAAATTATTTTTTTCTTGTTCTATCTAAGGTTATAAGTGTGGAGGGAGATTGAGGCAAAGTTGTAGTTTATGTAATAGTTGGTTAAGAAGTTTTGGTTTGCTTTTTAGCGTTAATTCATGAAATTCTTATTGATAGATGTATTAGAGAAGATAAAAAAATTCTTAGATGATTTTTTCCCTAGAAGTTATATGTGGTTATATTAATAGGCTTGAATGTCATATTGTTATACAAGTAGATGAATGCATTATGCGTTAATGAATTTTATATTTAACCTCGAAGTTGGTGGTTAAAGTGGTAAGAAGTTTTATTCTTTAGATGAGAGCTCTATAAAGATAGAGTATATAGAATCCCATAGTTTAGACTGGTATTGTTGCTTCATGTGTAGTGCCTTGTGACTTTAAGTTAGGCTTGAACATGGTGAGATAAAGTAGTTCAACTCATATTTTTGTAACCCTTATGAAGGTTATATATTCATAAAAGTGTCATTTTTTTTCAAAAATAGTGTTTCTTACTGATACCAGTGTCTTTGGAATGTATATATATAGGATGAGGATATAATGCTTAAAATTAACTTAATACAATGATATGCATTCCATCTAACATACTCACACACATATACACACACACATATATATAAGTGAGCCCTGAAATCAACTTAATATGTCCACAATTCATGATAATCAATTCTAATTAGGCACTATTAGAATAAATATGCATGTAAGACATCCTTAATATCATATCAAACCTTAACTCAGGTATTTTAATCATCATAAAGGAAACCAATTCTCAAATAAGGAATATATTAGCAAAATAATTCCTTGCGCGAGCATCATATCAAGAATAAAGGCATTCAAATGCATAGATAAAGCCAATTATGTCAAATAGAGTCCCCACAGGGGCAACACGCAATATCAGATATCCCAAGTCAACAACAATAGAGTAAAAGCCCCAACACGAGTACACAATTGTAATAATAATCTCAAAATATAAACTCCATAGTTATTTTCCCGAACCTATAGCATGTTTTACTTATATATTAACTATCCAGCTCAAAATGAAAGAAGTTAAGTCATAACCTACCTTAAAATAATGAAATCTCAATCTAAAATCCTTCAACATAGATCCTTCTCCTTACAAATGGCCACAAAATCAACTGCAAGTTTCAAATATAGTATCTGCGTATTACAAGAAAGCTAATGATATCCATATTGCCCATACTTGGGTCAGGTCCAAATTGGATTTGAAATAATAAGTTCCAAAACAAAAGGGTTAAAAGTGGAATTTTGTTTTAAAAACACATTCCCCAATGTTATAGGAGTATACAGAAGAAAACCCACATGAAAACTATTTAAAAAGGAGGTCCAAATCAAAGAAAAATCCTTTTAAAAATTTATCGTTATAAACTCTAAATTACCATTTTTAAATCATGATTTAAAGATATTTTTGATGATATAATCGATGAAAATAATGGGAATAAGATTTTGGATCTTACCCAAGCTCAAATGGTGAAGAAATTATCAAGAATCGCCCAATCTGAAGCTTAAAGATCAAAAATGAAGGAAAGATATGAAAAAGAGTATATCTACGAATTCAACTTTGGTCGCTTAAGCAATTATCGCTTAAGATATGGGTGACCTCTAAAGTGGTCTTTACTATTGTCCTGACCGAACCAGTGCCAGGCCGTGACGGGTATCCCAAGTCCACCGAGGACCGGAGACCGCCCCTGAGCCTATTCCCATACAGCCAATAACACCTAGTAGTGGATGAATACCAATAAAAGATAAAGTATAATAAGAAATCAAAGAAGAATCTACATTGGTTCAATATCTGAAAACATCCACAACACCCATGTCCACAGTATTAATAAAGCCTCTAAAAAAATACTGAGTACCAATAAAGTGTCGGTACATGCTCTCGACCATAGCCAAAATACATCCAAAATAAAGTCTGCGACATGAGAAAACAAAACATGAAATGAAGTCTTCCTAATGATAGAATCTCACCACTTCAAGTCAACTCATGAACTAACCACGAACACCTGATCACTACACAGGAAAGGTAACTTGGCTTCATACCTATTATCGTGTGGGGATACAATATTTGAAGATGGTTAGTGGTTGGATCACTAGCATGTAACTCAAGGAAAATGGAACAAATAATTCCATGGATAATAATTCAAAACCAGTCAAATCTCATGCATGCCATCAAATGCAAATACATATATAAATATACATATATCACATGTCGAGGTAGGGAACAAGATTTAGCATGAATATTTAAAAATATTAATCTGGGCAGTGTATCTTGACCATAATAAAATCCACCCACGATCTATATAGATCCAGTTGTAACCCCTTGGTCGAGCCTCAGTGCGTATTAGCTACACGTACCGAAGATATCATAGAAGGCTGGGGATTCCTATGTACTTATCGCCAACTATGATACAATTTCATATATATATATATATATTGGGGATTCCCTTATACCCTAAAAGCATATGGTCACCAAGACCAACCCTCACGTCAGTAATTATGAGTTTCTAGTATCAGTCATTCGGACTCACACCTTCACAGCTAGCTAAGACAATTCACTTTAAGCCCAATTAAAACATTTAACACATAGCCCATTTACCAAATTCTAGTTAATTATAAAGGCATTCTTAAGTGGTATCGTCATACCGACTATAGCTTGCAAGCAATGTAATTAACCAACACTTTTGGGGATTACTTCATACCCTGTAGACTCCATTATTAAAATCTTTTGGGGGATTCTCGTGTACCCCACAAGGATTTCAAGACCATCATTATTATATAATTAGCCAATTATTCCATGCATTAGTTTTAAGGAAGTAGGCCAAACCAATCATTTTGGGGATTTCGTTGTACCTTCATTACTATAGTTTGGAAAATTAGGAAACCTATTGTTCCTCTAACTCCATTAGCCTCTTTTATATATATATATATATATATATATATATATATATATACCAATGCATTAATACAAGTGACCAAACCAAACTAGTTGACAAAATCACATTCATTGAGAATTTCACAAACAGGCTGAGGGCACATTATTTCCAAATCATATACCGAGGAAAAATCATCAACTGGGGATTCAAAATGACCCGTCCATTTAATTACCATTCCAATGAATCCCATAATGTTCATAAGAATTAATAAAGCATGAATTTTTTTCATAATAAACCTTGGAAAAAAATTTAAACCAAATACATTCACAACCCTCAACCCATAGTTCAAAACCCATTGTAAAAACCATGATAATAACCTTTTCATGCCATTAATAAAAGATAATTTCAAGGTAAAGAGACACATTCCTTAATTTCCAATAAATTTGAAGAAAATAATTCCCTTGGGACCCTTGATGATCACCTCCAGAAGCCCTAGCCTTAAGTTGAAAAGAGGATTTTGGGAGAGTGATTCAGAGTGAAAACAATGACCTTAGTATTATGAAAACTAATGAGAATTGTGCTTAAGGGTCATTTTAAGTGAAAAAACCCCATTTCTCATCATGTCATTTAAAATAAACAAAATTGCCACAGAAAATACACTGACTGTGCATGGACCTTATCGCATAGGTCCGACCTCTGAGTCATGGACCCTATCACAGAACACAACCATGATAACCTCTGTGGCAATCTAATATCACGGAGGCTTGCTGCCTCTAGGGTCCGAAATTATCCTGAACTCCATCCAAAAATTTTGGGACTTTTTCAGGTTACCTTTTTAACATCCCCAAACACAATTTGGGTTAAAATCGATATTCCAAGCATGAAAAGACCATAAATAAATTTCTTAAATTTGAGGGTGTCATAACTATGTGGCTAAACTCACTAAAGCAGCCACTTAATCACTTTAGCAAAAGGGTACTGCTTTTGTGATAAGCGACTGGTCAATTAGGATTGCTAAAGTGGTGCTTTGCCACTTAAGATACTATTTCTAAACCAATATTTTTGCCACTAAAGAGGTTGCACTAGTTTCAACTACACCTGTAGACACCTAATTTTGTCCATTTAGAAGTTGAATTTTATTTATTTTCAGCACATCTTACCATGTACCCTCACTGTTTCTATACTTTCCCCACAAGAAAACAAATACAACAAATCCTAAAAAATTAAATCCCAGTCCCAAAATATTCCCTAATCCTAACTAATTTTTACACCTCATCCACACCTACCCCTTCTACCCCATGTACGCCCTCATATTTTTTATTTCTTTTAACCAAATAATTCCCACACAAAAAGGGAAACGGAGACCCACAGTGAAGTATACACAAGACTCTCATCACTCATAATATATATTCTATACACACACAAGAATAAAAAAAGAGGTAGGACCCACTAGAAAGGGGACAGCTCACCCTCAATTCAATAATTTTCACACATATTGCTCACAATTCACACAAATACATCAACATATACCTCACAGTGGATACACATGATTATCCCCCATTTTCTATATGCAGAAAATACACATTGATCCCATTTTAGGGGAGATATATACGCACACACTCATCCTCACCACATAAAAAAGGCTGACGCACAATCAACATACTATAAAGAAAATTGACTCACTATTACAGATTAAAGACCACACACGTACAGATCCCTCATCATTTTTCACACACTCTTCACACCAAAAACACCCTCACATCACACTTACACCTGACTAGATGAAGAGCATATACACACACCAGACATATGAGATCGGAGAGAGGGAGAAAGGCGATAGTAAGATAAAATCAATAAAAGAGAAAAGGGAAAGACCAATAATGAAGTGGGTATAAGAGAAATCAGGTCATTTTCTTAAGATTTTTCGAGAAATTTAATCGGAATTGGGTTTTAGTTCATCATTTGATCAGTTTAATCCCAAAACCATCGAAATAAGTGGTCGTTCGATTGATTTAGGTGCGATGGATCCAAAAAATGCTTTCTCACCATTGAAAAATCTAAACCAGCAACTGAAACTAGTTGAAATCAACATTTGGTTTGATTTTGTTGATATTCGGGCTGACTCCTTTAGAATTTTAGTCTGAGTTTTCCTCGGTTCCTCATAAATTCTATCTTGATTGGTTTAATACCTCTTCTTTATTTCTATTTATCATTAATCCATGGTTCAAATCTATCAGATCCTTGTTTTTCAATATTGAGCATGGAGTTTTGTTTGTTGTCGAGGTTCGCATTGGGTTTTCGAGCGCTGTTCGATCTCCTATATATTAAAATCGTCACTTGAGGTCCAATCTTTGACTCCTCTATTCATTTTATTTTGATTTAGTGCATTAGTGTTATGATTGTGTGTTTTTGGATTATGATTGGATAATTTTGTTGATGTTCGATATTGTTTATCCATGAATAATTAATCATGGTATGAATCGCTTTGTGTGAAAGTGACATATAAAAGGGACTTTAGGGTGGAATTGCAGTATTGATAAAAGGGTGAATTTAGATTAACTTTGATTTATTGTTGTTTTGTTTTATTCAGAATGAGCATGAATATTGTTGGAACGTGAAAGAATTTTGATATGTTGAAATGGTTAGGAAAATGTAGGTTCGGGTAGGCAAAATTTAAGAATAAGTGTTTTCTTGAATATTTGAATGTGGGATGTGTGTTGAATGTTTTTAGTTTATCGTACTTGATTTAAGTGTATTCATTTGGCCGGGGAATTTCCTGAGATTTTATGTACCTATTCACCAGGGAATTCTCCGACGTATTATGTCTTCGAAGGAGGTTCGTGATCAAGGCCCGAGCATCGGGTAAACATTAAAGAGTAGTTTAAGATTAGTGTAGGTTAGCATAGGTTCACATTTCTTTATTTTTTTATTATTTTGGGACTGTATAATTGAATTGAACCCTATATTTTGGATTTGTTTTGCTTTGTTGGTTTTATTGATTGATTTATGTTCTTTTATGTGGTTTATACATTCGTCATGTCAAAATAATTGATACCCACCACCAAGTGACCATGGTGAAACCACAGGACCGAGGGGTGTCTAACACCTTTCCCACAGTCAATAGAACTCCTTAATTGGAATCTCTGTTCACAAACTAGTTTAAAGAGTCAAAACCATTTTGAAAAAGGATATCCAAGGGTGACTTGGGACACCCGATTTATGCCAAGTGGCGACTCTGAGATTTGAATATAAAAAGTCCTTCTTTCAAAACAAATCATCATTTTTATCACTTTAATAATAAAACCCTTTCAAACTTTAAATTATATCTTTTTGTTAAAAAAGGGTGTGACAACTCTGGCGACTCTGCTGGGGACTTTTCAGAATTTAAGCTTATTTTTTTGAAGTTATATCGGCATAGTTTGATATTATGGGTGTATAAACGTGTTTGTGTGATTGTATGTATTATTTTATCATTGTGTTATGGTTACGTGCTATGTATTTATAGTCCTTCTTTATGTGTTACCGCTTTGTATCTGGCATCATTTACATAACCCGAGTCATTCTTATGCAACAAGTTTGTAGTACACGTGTTGAACACGACCTCTAGTTGAGTCACCCTTATTTTAGGAAGGGGAGCTGTCGGTTGTATGGAGTGGGTGGAAAGATCTTGCAGCCACTATCGATCATAAACTCCCCCGAACAGCCTTGTTAGTAAATCCCTATGTAGGTCAGCCTTTAGGACATGATTATCTGCATCATATTAAGACCTAGCAGGACCTGCGTGGCCCTTTATAGGGGACTCACTTTTAAAGCATCCCTATGTGCTAAATAATGCATCTCTGAAGGTAATGTGGTCATTTGACGGACTAATTTAGGAAAAGAATATGTTAGAAGTAAAGTGTGTAGGCAAGAAATGTTGAAAAAATGGGAAAAAAGAAAAAAAAAAGTGAGTCGAAAAGAAAAAAAAAAGAGTTTCGTTAGTTTTTAAAGTTCTTTATTGCTTTTGATTTTTTTCTTCACAATCCAAAAATTCAAAAAGATTTTTTACCTTTCACACTCATTTTCTCAAAAATATCAAAAAAGATTTTTCTTTTGTTCCTTTACCGTGCATTGATTATTCAAAAATTTAAAAAAAAATATTCAAATAGAAGCTTTTTATAAGAGGAAAAATTCAATAAAAGATGAGAGAAGGTTTGTATATTTCATATGGAAAATATCAAAAAGATTTTCTTTCATAGTTGTTGGTGTCATTTTTGTATGAAGTGTCAAAGTAAAAATCCCAAAAGACTTTACTTTCATCGTCTGTCTGTAATCGTGTTGCTAAAGTTAAGTTTTAGTTTGTTATCTAATACTTAATTGTCCAATATGGATGAACTACGCACCCCTGTTTCTCCTCTTGGGAGTGAGATACGTAGGCAGCCTATTGTTTGTTCGGAGATCTTATTTAAAAAATTCAAAAAAAAAAAATTCTTCACTATTTATTAGAGTAGATGTTTCATATACATCTTTAAAAGAAAACTACAAAAAGATTTTGTTTAATAGTTTCAAGTTTTATTGTCATATGAAATTCAAAATCAAAAACCCAAAAAAGATTTTCTTTGGTAATCATAGGTTTCCTTTTGTATAGGACTATGAAAAATTCAAAAAAAAAATTTCATCACTCTTCATTTTGAGCAGGTGTTTCATGTATATTTTTAAAAAAAAACTACAAAAAAGATTTTTATTTAATAGGTTCAAGTTTTATTTTCATATGAAATTTAGAATAGAAAACCCAAAAAGATTTTTCTTTGGTAATCATAGGTTTCATTTTGTATAGGGATTTAAACTTGAAAATGTAAAAAGATTTTCGTCAATTCTTTTGACAATTTGCTATTTTCTTTTGTTTTTAAAGATTCAAAAAAGAACAAGAAAAAGTAAGTGAGTTTTATTGGCGCTTTTGTTGCAAAAATTCACGAACTAGCCACACCTGATTCTCCTCTCTCGGGAGTGAGATACATAGGCGCCTTCTTGGTTTCGGTGATCTTTTTCATGAAAAGAAAAAAACAAAAAGATTTTGAGAAAGTTTTGAACTCTAACACGTTTATTATCTCTTGTTCAGTTAGTTTAAGGTGGTTGGTTTGTGAAATTTTGGCTGGTCCTAGACATTACACCAAATCTGAAAAAGGTTTAGCTGTGTCCAACAAGGATATAAAAAGTGACCTCATTGATTAAATAAAAAATCAAGAAATTCAGAGTTTAAAGGAAGAGAATTTGAGACTAAGATAAAAAATGATGGAAATGTATTGAGTTTTGGCCAGTGGGATACCTCCTACTCCATTCCCCACTATTGACCCTACAAATACCCTGAGTCTTCCACCAAAATTGCAAAGTCAGTTTTCTACTATTGTTGATGCACCGCAACATGACTCAGAATTCATTCCAAGCCAAAATCACCTCAATACTTCCACCACTTTTCCTCTATATCCTCGGTATAAGCCTGGTATATTCACAACACCACATGTCATTTATGACCTTGTTGATCAATCCTCTACTGAGATTTCTACATTGGCTAGCCACACAACGATTGTGCTTCTCCATTCTTCTAGTGAATCCATGTTCAATACACTTGGCGATCATTACTATACTCCTAAGCCTACTTTAAGTTAATTGAACCACCAAAATTTCTTAACAAGAAGCCTAGTGTACCAAAAGAGCCAGATAAAATGGTTGAAAAATGAAGAGTACAGAAAACACTATGAAAAGTTTCCTAGGACCTGAGGGTAAAGAAGATGTTTCATACAAAGACTGGGGCATGTCTTCAAGTGTTAACCTTTCTCTTAACTTTGAGGTATCGAAATTTGAAGAACATAATGGATATGAGGGTTCTGTAAAGCAATTGAGATGATATTATTATCAGTTGAGGGGGACTAAAGAAAAGAAGAGTGAAAACATACCTATTGTCGTTCCAGGGGCAAAGCAGAGCCCAAAATGTCCCACTCAGCAATATTGTCAGTCTCAATCTTGAGATTACATATCAAATCCACCTACTCATCCACAACAAGGTTCCTCCTTTCAGAATCCAAAGAATTTTATTCCACTTCCTCTATATCTTTTAAACAATGCACAATAGTATATTCATTTGCCTTCTTATCCACAATGGCATGCACCTGTCCCTCAACATCATCCTCGACCCTCATAAATTTACTGAGGAACCTCTAAATCCAAGTTTTATCCAAAGCCAGAGTTTACAATGAGGGGGAAGGAAAAGGATAATTTTATGCCAATTGGGATGTCCTATACCAGTTTGTTCCAGACATTGAGACAATGGGGCATGATTACTTTTATCCCTGGGTAGAATCCCAATCCATAGTCAAAAATTATTGATCCTAATGTACGATGTGCTTATCATTCTAATATGCAAGGTCATGGTACTAAAGATTTTTGTATTTCAAAAATAAAAATAGAGAAGATGATTCAAGAAAAATTAATTATGGTACAAAATATTGGCCCCTCAACCGTTCCACAGAGTTCTTCACCAGCGCACGATACTACACAATATGTGGGAGGCAATGAGTTAAGAATGAGGATCCAGAACTTATTTGTTGAAGGGAATATGTCTGACAATGGTGGAAGCTCTAGTCATGTTGATATGCAAATCAGTGGCTAATATGTCAGGCTGATCAATTGAAAAGTCATCCCTCTCCCTACTAGAAAAAGGTCTGGTAGTTTGTTTTGTTTTTTTATCCAAATTATTTAAGGGTTGTAGTTTGGGATATATCTTGTTTTGTTCCTTTTTTCATTTATGTTTAAACCCTTCTTTATTTTATTTCAACTAAATGAAGCGTCTCTTTCCCTTTGTATTTTAAAAATGTGTTGTTTGTTTGTTTTCTTTATACAGTACATTTTATGTTAATTCTAGTGATATGACATGCCTGTGGAATTTTCAGTCAGATCTTAAAATCTAATTTAACCATGAAACATTGAATCAGAGGGCTAAATTTTGAAAAAGCCTCTGAGAAATGGGTAGAGTGCTGAGACATTTGGTTACAAGTTAAAGCCTTCTTTGAGAATTAAGGCAATTATTTTGAGAATCACAAGAATAACTTGGCAATCAATTGAAAGACAAGTCTCAATTAGGTCATACAGTGGTTACGTGACCCTATATCAAGAAGAACAAAAAGAAAATGAGCTCCACGAAGGCTTCAGTCATTCAATGTGAGAGATGTACAACAAAGGTGGAGTTGTATGTTTGACAATTGAAGAAGAAGATATGACAAACATGCTCAGATAAAGTTAGTGTTGTTAAATGTCACAAATGATCTTTATTTTTCATTTCATTTTATATTGCATTATATGTAGTTACATTTTTAAGAATTGATATAATGAAGGCATTTCATTCTGCTATCCAAACATTGTGTCATCCTTTGTTTACCCCATTTGAGCCTTAGTTCTATTTTCTTTCGTACCCCTCTTTTGGAATCAGGATAAAGTCAGCAAAGTTTAAAACAAAAGTGTCGAGTAAAAGAATAGGGTCAAGAAAGTTTCAAAAAAGAAGAGAAAAAAATGTGTCCAAGAAGAAACAAAAGAGAAGAGTATCAAGAAAACTAGAGTCAGAAAAGGTCCCAAAGAGAAAAAGAGTCAATAAATTAGAAAAATAAGAAGTTAGAATCAAGCAAAAGAACAAGTTGTCCGAACTACGTGTGACCTGATTCTCTTCTCTCGGGAGTGAGATATGTAGGCTGCCCTACTCTGGGCTCGGTCCAACCAAATGAACAATTTTAGAATTTCCCAGTCAAAATAAACTGGGGCATGAGGTAATCCTCATTATTGGAGTCGATTCCAAAAGTTGTAAGTTCTACCCTACTTCAAGTTTTGTTTGGGCATTATGCTATCCTTTCTTTCTAACCATATACAAAATCCAAGTTACAACCAAAGAAAGACCTTCAGATTAATATTTGAGAATGTTAAGGATAAGAATGCAATGGATATGATGACGTATTTTGGGAACTGCTCATCTTCCTCAGTATAGAGAATTAGGAGAGACATTAAAATGAGAGAGTCTTATTGGTAAAAGCCCTCTCGGGCACCATAAGATGATGGTAAGTTGAGAGAGATAAAAATAAGAGAGTTTTATCAGTGAAAACCCTCACGGGCATTGTAAGATAACTGTGAGTTGAGAGAAGCAAAAATAAGAAAGTCTCATTGGTGAAAAACCCTCAGGATACCATAAGGCAATGGTGAGCTGAGAAAAATAAAATGAGAGAAGCTTGTTGGCAAAAATCCTTCAAGGCGCCACTAGCCAAATGAGGTCTCTGAATGTAATTGGCCCAAGAAAGTAACTCAGTTCAGGGCCATTGACTCAAGAACAACTGGTAGAAAGTGTGGATAGAAAGATCAAGCAGATTAATCCAAAATGCATGGCATAGTCATTAGAGTTGACTGTTATTTTTAGATAAATTTTTCGTTTCTTTATTTCAAATGGGGACATTCATTATCTTTTCTTTCTCTTTTGTGTTTTATTTTATTTTCTTGATTCAGTTATCCAAGTAAAAAACAAATCATTGTCATTTTTTTTCTTCTCTTTGAGTCAAGTCCATGTCAAAATAAGTAAAAAAAGATTTTAAAACTGGCTACCAGTTTCTTCAATTACTCAAAGCAATACAAAGGGCCAGCACATGAAAGAAATAAGATTGCAAGTCAGAACAAGGCATGCAGAAGGTTGTTGTGAACACACAAATTTGGGGAATCCGTGGAAATACCAAGGTTTAAAGGGGATTTTCATAGAAACATAGCAAAGCAGAGATACTGTGTTTGTTTCAAACTCACTCTTAATATTCTGAGTTTGGATCGATGGTGCAACAAGGCAATGGCAAATGCTAATGATGGGAAGCAAGATATAAATAAGACAAGGGAAAGAGCGATTGTTGCAAAAAAGCCAAAGCTGGGAGCCAACCACCCTGTTTTAAACGCACAAGTTTTCTTTGTATGAAACAGGAACAATTGCGACCTTTTAATCAAGGGCTTCAAAGCACAAATATCCAGAAATACAATTCGTCGTTTCTGCAAATGCCAATACAGTGTTACTGTGCAGGTTTTCTAATCCCAATTATGGTAAAACCCATCATCTTGTACCCCTTAGAGATGAATTATCTAATTTGGATCTTTCATGTCTCATGTCTAGGAGGTGCATTTCCTAATTTAAATCGTTAATTCTGAAAGATTCACTTTAGCAAACACCCTGCACTTTCACTCTTAAGAAAGGAATTTGTTGGTCTCAGTCATTCAATTTCATCCTCAAAAGTGCACCTGTTGATAAGAATCTTGATTTAACTTTACATTACGCACCGTTGTAAGTAGTTATGACTGGGTTTGACACCCGCAAAAGCTTTTAATAAAAATTGGAGCATAAATTAAAAGTAATTCTTATTATATGGAACTTCACTTTAGGACCCTCTTAGAAAGTGAGACTTTATTTTTCTGAAATATGGAATCTTTCTTTATCATAATCATTGTTTGGGATAATTTTTATTCTAGTTTTGATTTTTATTTCAGGAGCCCGCCTAAAGAACAAGGGTGATGAAACTGAAAGTCAGGAGCCCGCTTAAAGAACAAGGGTGATGAAATTAAAAGTCAGAAGTCCGCCTGAAGAACAAGGGTGATGGAAATTGAAAGTCAGGAGCCCGCCTGAAGAACATGGGTGATGAAAATTAAAAGTCGGGAGCTATCTTGGAGAACAAGAGCGAGGAAATTGCAAGTCAGGAGGCCTGCCCGAAGAATAGGGGTGATAAAATTAAAAGTCGAGAACTCGCCCAGAGAACAAGAGAAAGGAAATTGCAAGTCGAGGGGCCGACCCGAAGAACAAGGGCAATAAAATTGAAAGTGAGGAGCTCACTCAGAGAATAAGAGCGAGGAATTGTAAGTCGGGGGGTGCCTGAAGAATAGGGTTGATAAAATTAAAAGTCGGGAGCTCACCCGGAGAACAAGAGCGAGTAAATTACAAGTTAGTGGCCCGCTCGAAGAATAGAGGTGATAAAATTGAAAGTAGGGAGCTCGCCCGGAGAATAAGAGCAAGGAAATTCGAAGTCGGGGGCCCGCCCTAAGAATAGGGGTGATAAAATTGAAAGTCGGGAGCTCGCCCGGAGAATAAGAGCAAGGAAATTACAAGTCGGGGGCCTGCCCTAAGAATAGGGGTGATAAAATTAAAAGTTGGGAGCTTACCCAGAGAACAAGAGTAAGAAAATTGCATGTCGGGGGGCTGCTCCAAAAATGGGGTGATAAAATTGAAAGTTGGGAGCTCGCCTGGAGAACAGAGTGGAGAAATTGAAATTCAAGCAACATGGTAAATAGATTGAAAGTCAAGCAACAAGGTGAACAACTGAAAGGCAATAAGGTGAGGAAATTATAAGTCGGGAGCCCGCCGAAAGAACAGGGCGGTAAATTTGAAAAACAAAAGATCAAAATAGCAAGTTAGGAACCCCCTAGAGAATAGGGAGATGAAATTGGAAGTCAAGTAGCAAGGTAAAGAAGTAGTAAGTCAGGAGGCCGCCTGAAGAATAGGGTGAAGATTTTTAATTTTAGGATCAAGGTTCAAAAGTACCACTAACAGAACATGGTCGATTTGTGAGTTCATCTCCAACATAAAATTTTTGTTAGGAGAAAACATCTATTCTCAAGTTCAACCTCAAAGAAAAATAGATCTTTTGTCAATTTTGAAAGCAATAGGAGCTCAAGTCAAGAGTCCAAAAGAAGCTGCATAGATAGGATTTTTGTAATTTCATTTATGTTTTAACTTGTAATTTTCATTTTAACGTAATGATAGAGTCACGGACCATAACCTCGATAGGGCCTCACTCGATTCTCCAACTTAATATAGTCCCTCTTCTTCCAACCCTTTGAGATACTTGTGACTTGATTCCCTCATAACTAGGGATGAGTATGATGTCCAAAATCAAGACTTGGTCTCCCTCCTAACTTCTGTTTCATTCTTTTTGAATAATGGCCGAGACAAAATTCTGTCTCGTTGTTTACTTCTTTGTTTGAAAACACTTCGTGTTTACATTCAAATGGGGCATGCTGTAGACACCTAATTTTATACCTTCCAAAGTTGAATTGTATTCATTTTCAGTTCAACTTACCATGTACCCTTACCCTTTCTATACTTTCCCCACAAGAAAACAAATACAACAAATCCTAACAAATTAAATCTCCAATACAAAAATATTCCCTTATCCTAACTAATTTAACACCTCATCAGCACCCTACCCCACCTACCCCATGCACCTCTCATATTTTTTATTTCTTTTGACAAAATAATTCCCACATAAAAAGGGAAATTTAGACCCACAGCGAAGTATACACAAGACTCTCTTCACTCACAATAAATATTCCATACATACAAACCAATAAGAGAAAAGGCGGGACCCACTGGAAAAGAGACAGCTCACCCTCAATTGAATAATATTTACACACAGCACTCATAATTCACACAAATACACCAACACGTACCTCACAGTAGATACACATAATTCTCTCCTATTTTTTTATATACAGAGAATACACACAAATCCCATTTTTGGGGGAGATATATACGCACACACTCGTCTTCACCACGAAAAAGGGCAAACACACAATCAACATACTACAGAGAAAACTGACTCACCATAACAGATTAAAGAACACACATGAACAGATCCCTCATTATTTTTCACACACTCTTCCCACTAAAAACAACCTCACATCACATTTACACCTACTGGATGGGAGTGTATGCATACACTGGACACATGAGATCGGAGAGAGGGAGAAAGGCAATAGTAAGCTCAAATTAATAAGAGAGAGGAGAGAAAGATTAATAACAAAGTGGGTCTAAAATAAATCAGGGCATTTTCTTAAGATTTCCTGCAAAATTTTGCCGGAATTGGGTTTTAGTTTGTCATTTGATCAGTTTAATCCAAAAACCATTGAAACCAATGGTCGTCTGATTGATTCAGGTGCGATTGATCCAAAAACTGATTTCTCGCCGTTGAAAAATCTAAACTAACAACATTTTGGTTTGATTCCATTGAGATTTGGGCTGACTCCATTGAAATTTTGAGGCGGGTTTACCTTGGTTCCTCATAAATTTTTTCTCGACTCGTTTAATACTCCTTCAGTTCTGTTTGGGGTTGATACGGGGTTCAAATCTATCGGGTCCTTTTACTTATATCAAGCTTTGAGTTTTATTTGTTGTCGAGGTTCGTATCAGGTTTTTGGGCGCAGTTCCATCTCCTATGTATTAAAATTGACACTTGAGTTCCAATTCTTTAACTCTTCTTTTCGTTTTGTTTCAATTTAGAGAATTGGTGTTATGATTGTATGTTGTTGGGTTGTGATTGGATGATCTTTTTATGTTCAATATTGTTTATTCATGAATAATTAATCTTGGTATGAATCGCTTTGTGTGAAAGTGACGTATACAAGGGAATTTGGGATGGAATTGAGAGATTGATAAAAGGGTGAATTTAGATTAACTTTAGTTTTTTATCGTTTTGTTTAATTCAGAATGAGCATGAATATTGATGGAACGCGATAGAATTAAGATATGTTGAAATGGATAGGCAAATGTAGGTTTGGGTAGGCAAAATTTAGGAATAAGTGTTTTCTTGAATGTTTGAATGTGGAATGTATGTTGAATGTTTTTAGTTTATCATACTTAATTCAAGTGTATTCATTTGGCCAGGGAATGCCCCAAGGTTTCATGCACCTATTCACCGGGAATGCCCCGACGTATTATGTCTTCGAAGGAGGTTTATGATCAAGGCCCAAGGCATCGAGTAAAACATTGAAGTGTAGTTAAGGATTAGTATAGGTTAGCGTAGGTTCACATTTCTACATTTTTTTATTATTTTGGGACTGTATAATTGGACTGAACACTATATTTTGGATTTGTTTTGTTTTATTTATTTGATAGATTGATTTATGTGCTTTTGTGTGGTTTATACATTCGTAATGTCAAAATAGTCGATACACTCCACCAAGAAACCATGGTAGAACCTCGGGACCGAGGGGTTCCTAACACCTTTCCCTCGATCAACAGAATTCCATAACCAGAATCTCTTTTCGCAAACCAGTTTAAAGAGTCCAAACCATTTTGGAAAAGGATATCCAAGGGTGACTTGGCACACCCGATTTATGCCAAGTGGAGACTCTGAGTTTTGAATATAAAAATTCATTTTTTGAAATAAATCTTTATTTTTGTCACTTTAATAATAAAACCCTTTCAAACTTTAAAATTATATCTTTTTGGTTAAAAAAGGGGTGAGCACCAACAACTTTGCTAAATTGTAAGGCAGTTGATCAACCCCTTGGGATTTGTTTGGAATTTGGAGAATAAAATTGAAATATGCTACTAAGCTAATTTTGATGTTCTGGACTCAATAGCAACATTTCATTTTAGAAAAAAAAAGTTGTTTTTAAAAAATTACCCCTCGGGACCCCTTTATACTATTTTCTAAATGAAGGGTCGAGATGAGATATAATGTCTCAATCCAAACCGTAGCCTAGTCATGACGGGTGTCTCAAGCCCATCATGGGCTAGAGACCACCCCCTTAGCGAACCTCCAAAGCACAATAAAACGAGTACAGTAGAGCCAACCAAAAATAGTAAATAAGAAGAATATATAAACCAAAGGGAAATTATAAGAATCAAAACCAAAAAACATCAATCCCAACACTTGTCCATAAAAGCCACTAAAACCAGAAATACCAAACTAGGTCGGGACATGCCCCCGACCATGACAAGAGAAAACTCACAATTTCCAAAATCTAAAAAGAAACCTAATAAAACTGTAGGGCTTTCCAAATAATGGAGACTCACCACTTCATATCAACTCAACTGATGTACCATGCCATCTAATAATGCACAGGAGTAACAATAAAGCCCTTAGACCCTACATCATAAAATGATGCAGCATCCAGGAATGGTTAGTGGGGAGAGCATTGTCATGTAACTCAGGGGAAAGGGATAAAATAATGCCATTGTTGAAAACTAGTAAAAACCACATGCACAACATTTATGTATACATGTATAGGATGCCAAGATAGGGACGAGGTCCATGAACATGAGAGTTTAAAATACTACCTGAACAATGTATATCGCTCCATCCTAAAGGCACCCATGGGCTATATGGATCTGACTCCCCTTGTTGAAAGGTCCCTAGTGCGTATTAGTCGCACGTATTGAGGGAACCGAGGCGATAGCCATCCAAAATATAAAGCTTGCACAATCACATAGACCCCCACATCGGCAAAGATGGTTTCCAGTGTTGGTTCCTCTGGGACTACTCCTTCAAGGTTAGATACTCAATTTCCTTTAATCCAAAATTTAAACAATTTACACATAAACCCAACCATTAACCAAAGGGTCTTTATTGAGGAATTTTCCATCATGGTATCGTTATACCAATATGAGTGCAAGCTTATATAATTATATCAAACCAATCCATATGACTATTGAATGCCCAAGTCTCATTTAAAACCAAAAACCATGGCCACCAAAGCATTTTAAACCATTTTTATCCATTTATTGTTCAATGCAATGTAATGGGTTCAAAAACAAGTTAATTTGTAAGAACAACCATCTTTAAAATAAAGATTGTAAAGTGTATTGAGGTTAATACCATTACTAACACAAAATTCATCCAATTTTAGGAAACCCATGTCCCCCATTCCAACCCTTACAACAATGCACCAATTCATCCCCAAAACCATCAATTAAAAGCATGAAATACAAATTTAAACATGGGGAAACTAATTCATGTAATAATCAATCAAAAAACCCTCAACCCTATTTCAACCCCATCAATTAAATCACATCTATAATGATTAAATAAATGGCACAATGTAAAATTCATATTAAGGATAAGAAACATGCCTGAAATACCAAAGAATTTAAAGAGAAATTAAGGCTTGGAGCTTGAATGATGAATTCTCGATGAAACCTAATATCTCTTGCCTTGGGAGTTTAAGAAAATGAGTAAGTTTAATCTTGCTAAACAAATAGAAAAACGGTTATCTAAGTGTTTTAAGTTTTGGAAAGGAGTTTGAAGGGAGGAAAAGGACCAAAAAGACCCTAATTAAAATGTGCAGAAAAATCAGGAATAGTCGTCACAGCTTGGATAATGACTCAAGCGGTCTGACCATGAGTCATGACCTAGAGTCATTACTTGAGGATCAAAAAGCTGGTCCTTCACTATTATGTTAATAGGTCCCCCATAATAACTCGTTGTGTCTCAAAATGAGTCATACCCTAGACTCATTGTCAAATGACCCAAGTTTGGGCTTCCTCACTGTCGTGGCAACGAGTCCTTCTAACGACCCATGATGTCTCATAATGAGTCATACCCTGGACCATTATCGCTGAGAGTTTGACACCACTTCAATAACTCAACTAATTCAATTATTTATCTCTTGGAGGGTATAAAGCTCAAGAACTTGGGGTGTTACATATAGAGGTCCCAAAATAAAACCAACCACACAACTAACCCAAATTCGACATTCAGGATTTGTTGGTACAATCCAAATTACCATCTGGCACCGGATTATCAAATTATTACCAAAGTTAACTAAATGATTTCTCAATCATCTGAAAGACCACAAATTGACACATATCATTACCGATCGCATAGGAACCGTGAAACAATCCCCAAACTCCAAAATCAACATATAGTAACTATGAGAAAGGAAAAATGATCAGGGCACAGAAACATAGGAATTCATAAATGCATGTAGTTACAATATCCACCACTAAAACTCTAGTTCATTCTGGAACCAAAAGGCAATAAAATACCTGAATCGATTAAAAGCTGGGGGTAACTACTGTGCATATCGGATTTGACTTCCTAGATAGGCCCTCAATAAGATAATGTCTCCAGTGAACCTTAACTATAGAAATATCACTAAAATACAGCCATCTGACATCCCAATCTAAAATAGATACTGTCTTATAAGAAAAGGTCTACCACTCATCTAACTGAAATAAGTCCCACTAAAGCACGTGAGACTTATATGAAATATAGTGCTAAAGCATAGGTACATAAACAATAGATAAACTATTGAAAATTTAGGAGGTAAGTCCAACTCATAATCAACTTCCCCAAAATTCTAAAGAATCTCAAATAGTCTAATGCACCTCGGGCTGAACTTTCCCATCTTCCCAACCCTCATCATGCCCTTCATCGTGACATATTAAGAAAAACTCGATCACTAATTTCAAACTTTAAGGCACAAAGCCAATGGTGTGCATAACTCTATCGCCTGCTGAAGCCTATTATGAATCACCTAAAATTTATCCAAAGACTCATAAAGCAAGTCGCTACCGTAAGGTTTAATCTTTGAGGTCTCAAACCAACCAATAGAAGATCAATAAAGCTTACCATATAATGCCTCAAAAGGGGCCATCTCAATACTTAAATGGTAGCTATTATTATAATCGAACTCTTCCAAAGCCAAATGTTTCTCCCACTGACCTCCACAGTCCATAATACATACAAGGAGTATATCCTTCAAAAATAGAGTAGTCCACTGAACTGGCCATTGGTCTGGGGTAGAAATTTGTGCTAAGGTCAACCTGGGTACTCAACTCCTCATAAAGAGTCTACCAGAAGGTAGAAATGAACACTGCGCCTCTGTTTGAAATAACAAATATGGGTACCTCATACAGGCAAACTATCTCAAGAATATCGAAATGAGCTAATTTTTCAGCATTAGATGAGATTTGAATAGGGATAAAACGGGCTAATTTGGTCAATCGATCCACAATAACCCAAATACTATCAACATTATGAGAATTATGAGGCAACCCATAAATGAAGTCCATAGTGATTCGCTCACACTTCCACTCAGGATTGAGTAATCTTTGAAGCAAACAACCCAAACTCTTATGCTTAGCCTTCACTTATTGACAACACAAGAAATGAGATGCAAAATCTACCACATCCTTCTTTATACCACCCCACCAATAAAGCTTCTTCAAATCATGATACATTTTGGTCACACCTGGAAAGATAAAATACACGGAATAATGTACCTTCTCCAAAATGAATATTACCCATCCACCAACTGTCAGTATACAAACTCAGCCTACAATCCTCCAAACTTAGTTAGAATCAAAAGATGCTGCCCTAGCCTCGCCATTACATAACTTATCTTGAATAGCCCTCAAACTCTCATCGCCAAACTAGTAGGCTTGAATTTTCTCCATCAAGGAAGATCTAGCATCAATAAATTCTAAAACATGCCTAGGTCTCAAAATATCAAGCCTAACCATCTAGATAGATAAGGACTAAACCTCCTCGTCTACAGGTCACTCTTGGGTGAAGAGATGAGCCAAACTCCTCATACTTGTTGACATTCACCTCAAGGCATATACAACCACATTAGCCTTACCCGATGATATAAAATAGTAAGGTTATAATCCTTAAGCAACTAAACCCTACAACGATGCCTCATATTAAGATCTCGTTGATTAAAGAAGTCTTGTAAGCTATGATGGGCTAAGAAAATCTCATAAAGAATCCCATACACGTAATTATACCACAACTTCAACTAAAATACTATGGCTACCAACTTCAAATCATGGGTAGGGTAATTTATCTCATGAGGCTTCAATAGACTAGAGGCATAAGAAATCACCTTGCCTTATCGCATCAATACACCCAAACCAACATCAAAGCACCATAAAACACAATAAAACCCACACCTTCCTTGTACAATGTGAATATAGGAATAAAAGTCAACAACTCTTAGAGCTTTGGAAAGATCTTCTCACATTTATATGATCATTGAAAATTTACTTTTTCTAAGTCAACTTGGTCAAAAGAGCCATAATAGATAAAAAAAAAACCTCTAAAATACCGATAATATCTCACCAAACCAAAAAAGATCTAAATCTCTATAGGAGAGATAGATCTAGCCTAATAATGAATCACTGCTATCTTGACTGGATCAACCACAATACCATCCTTGGTCACCACATGACCCAAGAAAGAGATAGAATCTAACCAAAACTTACACTTAGAAAAATTAGCATATAACATCTCATCATGCAACCTCTAAAGTACAATACTCAAATACTCACATGATTGGCTGATGTGTGCTCAATTGCAAACATATTTATGGCTTTTAACCTAGAATAATGGCGAGGCCTTAAGCAACTTTTGTCATTTTTTAATATGTTTATGTTAATTTTACAAATTAAGATAATGGGATAGAGAACCAACAAGAATGGAGGCAAAGAAGTTGACATTTGGAGAAATCTGAAGAAAGGTGTGGCAAACAACATCTGTAACAAGTCGTCAGCCCCATGATAGGCGATCACAGTTGCCGTCAAACATAACCAGGGAGTTGGAATAAAGTCAATGATGTGATGACATCTGCTGATAAGACATCAAAAGTGTGACAAGCCATTAGAATCATCATCAACCTTAGGTATAAATTGTCAAAATAGAGGAGGAGCTGACGACATCCATAACACGCCGTTAGACTCATGATAGGCCATCATGATCGTCATCAACCTGACATAGAAAAATCCAACATTAAAGAGAATCTGAAGGCATCCGTGATAGGCCATCAAGCTCGTGATAGGCCATCACGAGCGCCGTTATCTATTTCGAAGAAAATCTGAAACTTTTTATTTTATTTCCTTATTTAGGGTTGACTATAAAAAGCTTTGATTTGAGGGTTTTTATTATTATTGGGAGAGTAATCTTTCTTACAACATACGACTTTTCTCTCTGTCTATCTCAAGAATAATATTTTAGAGTTTTTTCTTGTGATTCAAATACAAGTTCACTTTTAATTTCATTCATCATTGTAAGTTAATATTTTCAATTATGAATTCAACTTGTGTGCTTATTTATTACATCATGAGTGGCTAAACATCTTTAACCTAGATTATGGAATCTATGGTTAGGTCATTATAAGGTGTTAATTAATTACTCAAGCTTTAATAGGTGTTAGGATTTCTTGGTAATTCTGATATTATAACTTATGTCTGTTGGTTACAAATAATAGATGTACCAACTTTGGTTTTCTTGAGAAAGAAATCATAAACAGTAGGAAGTGAATTATCAACAAGGACTTAGAAAGGCTTCGTTCAATAATAGCGTTATAACAAGGTTGATTAACTTGAGGCAAAATCTGGGCAGTGAGTTAAGATTCCCTATGTCTGAGAGAATTAGGAAATTAAACTCTTAAATAGGTCAAGAGATATTTGAGTATACCATCGATAAAGATAGTTTGTTATCCTAACCACCGTGAGAACCTTGAGTTGATTTTAGAATCTGTCATGTACCATAAGACCTAGTGAACATAATCCTGGCTATTTCACAAAATATTGGTTACAAACATTAAATTCAAATTGACTAATAATTGTCTGAGAAATCTAAACCCTCATTTCAGGAAATAGTAAACTGCTAGTGAATTATTTTGTAAACAACTTGAGTTCACACCCTATTCTCTGTGGGATTCAACCCCAACCTAGTTGGTTATTATATTGACAACAATCGCTTACACCCATTCAAAAGTATAGTTCGAGCGTTATCAAAAATGGCACCATTATCGGGGAATACTGTTGTAAACTAAAAGTTTGTGTGTGCTAATTTGTTGTTAGTTAAGTTTTTCTAGATTTACGTTCAGTTGTTGTTTTTGTTCATTTATAGGATCTTTAGAGGTTACGCCAAGCACCACTCAATTCGAAACTCCATCGCATATCCAGAATGGCAGAACAGCTGCCGCAGCATGAGTTTGATGATGATGATGTGGATGGAGCAAATATAATAGGTGCAATCATTCCTCCTCCATTGGCACCTAGAGCAAAGTTCAATATTACAAGCACGATGATCCAACTCCTGAATCTGAAGAGGTTGTTTGGAGACCTTCCTGGGGATGACCCCAACCTGCATCTGGTTTTGTCACCATTTGCACATCTTTTGGTAACCCAGGAGTGAGCCAGAACTCTATCAGGTTGAGGTTATTCCCATTGTCCCTTTCTGGGAAGGCAACATTGTGGTTAAATGAGCTGACACTCGATTCTATAAGCAACTGGAGGCAGTTGAAAGGAGCTTTCCTAGAAAGGTTCTTTCCGTCTTCCAGAAGGGTACAATTGAGGGATGAGATCAATAATTTTAGACATCTACCGACTGAGGCCCTATATGAAACTTAGGAGAGGTTCAAGAAGAAGCTGACACAGTGTCTAAACCACAACATAATGGACATACATTTGATGGAGACCTTATACAGGGATCTCAACTCTGTAATGAAGCCAATTATAGATAATGCCACTGGTGGTTCATTTGTTCATCTCTCCTTTCAAGATGCTGCAGATATGCTAATAGGATAGCCAAACAAAGTCAGGCTTGGTACACCAAGGATTTTATGGTGACAAGCCCTACTATTCCTATAGAAATAACTACTGCACAACACAGGAGAGATGAGGAGAGAGATCAAGATATGGCCCATCTAAAGACTCAGGTGGACCTGCTCACTAAGCACTTATTATCAGAAAAGATGGAGAAAGTAAAGGTTGTGATTTCTCAGGACTGTTTTGATGAGGAGCCTGAAGAAGAGGCTAAGTATATTATAATCAGGGGGTTTTTGAGGCAATAGCTATAGAAATCAAGGTCGGAACATTTATGATAATCCTGGTTACAGAAATAGGGAGCAGGAAAATTAGAGAAGCAGCAATGACAGGAGTGGGCTGTATATTCTTCCTAAAAATTAGAGGCTACTGCAACTAGCTCAGGGAAGATATCTATGGAGGATATGATGGACAAACTATTAAAGGGAGTTGATGCTACCAACTCAGAGGTATTTACTATGAAGAGTGAATTTTCTACTCTGAATTAGTTGGTTAATTTACACTCAACTTCTATCAATCAGTTGGAGCAATAGATGAACCAAATTTTTGCAACACTAAACCAAGGAATAAGTGGAAACCTACCTAGTGAAATAGTTTAGAGTCAGTAGACTGATGGATCATGTCTGGCGATTACCACTAGGAGTGGTAAGATCTTATCTGGCCCTTTTGTGGGCAAGTCTGTGAATCATGAGGTAGTTACAGATAAACCAGAAGAAAACAACCTAGTGGATTTTGAGAAGACGGATAGCTCAGTTGATGCATCAGAGAAGGTGAAGGAGAAGGAAGAGAAAGTGGTGTTGAAAACCATCCCAAGACCACCACCTCTTTTTCCTCAACAATTGAGGAAGAAGGATGATGATGCCAAATTCAGCAAGTTCATGGCAATGCTTAAGCAATTAACAATAAATGTGCCTTTGATTAAGGCACTAGAGCAAATGCTAGGATATGCAACATTCATGAAGGACCTTGTTACCAAGAGACGAGCAATGAGTTGTGAATTGGAAGCAGATCTCCACCTTTACAGTGCTATTTCTATAAGGACCTTAATGAAAAAGTAGCTGAATCCAGGTGCAGTCACTATTCCCTGCACAATTGGAACTATGTAGTTCACTAAAGCACTGTGATCTGGGAGCAAGCATTAATTTGATGCCATTGACTATTTATAAAAAGTTGGGTCTATGGAATCCTACACCCACCAACATAAGACTGGTGGTGGCGGATAGGTCAGTAAAGCGACCTATTGGTATTCTGTATAATGTGTTGGTAAAGGTTTTAAATTTTATATTCCCTGTAAACTTTGTCATTCTGTATGTGAGGTGGACTTCGAGGTGCCCATAATCTTGGGTCGACCTTTCCTCGTAACTGGAAGTATGTTGATCGATTTGAGAGCGAATGAGCTCTTATTCTGGATGAACGATGAAGTGGTATGGTTTGATGTGGGAAAATCAATGAAACAGCATGAGGAAATGAGTGTGTTCTTAGTAGTTGATGTGTATTATAAGGACGAACAGGATGTGCCCAGAACTGAACAACTTGCTATCGAACCTTTGGCCGTGGTCATGATAAACTATGATAGGTGAAGGTATTGAGGAGTATGAAGAGATAGTTTACGTCTTACTGGTATGGGGTCATATTCTTATGCTCCTAAAAAGCTAGACCTTGACCCTGTTAATTGACCAAGGCTACCAACCAAGCCATCTATTAAAGAACTCCTAGTGTTGGAGTTGAAGGAGTTGTTTGGACACTTACAATATGTGTTATTGGGTAAAGGGCCCACACTACCTGTTATTGTTGCAGTTGATTTAAAATAACAATAGGTAAAGGCACTTATTTCAGTCCTTCAGAAGCACAAGAGAGCAATCAGATGGACCATCGCAGATAATATCAGTATTCCCCCTGGCTTCTGCATGCATAAAATTAAACTTGAGGAAGATTGTATTCCAACCATAGAGCATCAGCGGCGTCTTAACCCACCATGACAAGAGGTGGTTAATAAGGAGATTATTAAGTGGTTGGATACAGTAGTGGTTTACTTAATTTCTGACAGCAAGTGGGTGAGTCCAGTTCATTGCGTGCCCAAAAAATGGGGTGTGACGGTGGTTGCTAATAAAAAGAATGAGTTGATTCCACTTGGGCCAGTAACTGAGTGAAGATTTTACATGGAATACCGCAAGTTAAACTCTTGGACTCTGAAGTACCACTTCCCAATGCCTTTTATGGACCAAATGCTTGATAATTAGCTGGTAGGGATGGTATTGCTTCTTGGATGGTTATTCTAGATATAACCAAATCTGTATTACTCCTGAAGATCAGGAGAAGATGACATTTACATTCCCATATGGCACCTTTGCATTTAAAAGGATGTCATTTGGGCTATGCAATGCACCCGCTACTTTTCAATGGTGCATGATGTCTATCTTCTCTGACATGGTAGAAGACACCATAGAGGTGTTCATGGATGATTTCTCTGTGGTGGGTAATTTATTTGAAATGTGTCTGGAGAATGTGAATGTAGCCTTGCAAATATGTGTTGAATTTAACCTAGTTCTTAATTGGGAAAAATGCCATTTCATGGTAAAGGAGGGTATCGTTCTTGGCCACAAAATTTCCAAAAAAGGGATTAAAGTTGATCAATCAAAGGTGGAAGTTATCGAGAAATTACCGCCTCCCATTTCAGTGAAGGAAGTGCGTAGTTTTCTTGGTCATGCAAGCTTTTATCAAAGGTTCATAAAAGACTTCTCAAAAGTTGCAAATCTACTTTGCAAACTTTTAGAGAAGAAAGTGAAATTTTTCTTCGATATCAAGTGCTTGAAGGCATTTGAGTGCCTTAAAAAAAAGCTGATTGAGGCCCCTATTGTTATTGCACCTAACTGGGCAAAACCATTTGAAATAATGTGTGATGCAAGCAGTGTTTCCCTGGGAGCCGTATTAGGACAAAAGAGGGATAAGCTATTTCATCTGATATATTACGCCAGCAAAGCACTGAATGGAGCATAAAAGAATTACACTGTAACTGAAAAGAAACTGCAGGCTGTGGTGTATGCTTTCGAAAAATTAAGAGCTTATTTGCTTGGGACCAAGATGGTGTTCCACACTGACCATGCTGCCTTGAGGTATTTGATGGCTGATAAGGATGCAAAATCAAGGCTTATTAGATGGGTGTTGCTGCTGCAAGAATATGATTTCGAGATCAAAGATAGGAAAGGTTGTGAAAACCAGGTTGCGGATCATTTGTCTTGAATAGAAGGTGAATAGGAAGCTAATGACGAAACATAGATAAATGATATATTTCCTGATGAGGAAATCCTGGCAACTGTTGTGGAAACATTGCCCTGGTACGTGGATTATGCAAACTACATTGTGAGTGAGGTCATACCAGAAAATCTTTCTTTCCATCATAGGAATAAATTCTTGCATGATGTAACACACTACTTCTGGGATGAGCCTTATCTTTTTCAGCGATGTGCAGACAATATCATACGGAGATGCATACCAGAAGTAGACGTATTGTGCATACTGGAAGCATATCATGCTTCCCCAGTTGGGGGTCACCATGCGAGTGACCGAATGGCCATGAAGGTGTTGCAGAGTGGATACTACTGGCCAACATTGTTTAAGGATGCCTATGAGTTTGTGCGAAAAAGTGACCAATGTCAGAGGCAGGGGTCAATCTCTAAAAGACATGAGATGCCCTTGACTAAGATGCTTGAAGTGGAATTATTTGATGTCTGGGGCATTGACTTTATGGGTCCATTTGTAAGCTCATACGGGATAAAGTATATTCTGGTTGTTGTTGACTATGTCTCTAAGTGGGTCAAAGTTATGGCTTTGGCTGACGACGAAGGAAAGGGGGGTGCTGCTTTTCTCAAAAATAATATCTTCTCTCGCTTTGGAGTACCACGTACTATCATAAGTGATGGAGGATCTCACTTTTGCAATAAATTATTTTGAGCACCTTTCACAAAATATGGAATGAAAAAACACAGAGTGGATAATCAATACCACCCACAGACCAGTGGGCAAGTGAAGGTGTCGAATCGTGAAGTTAAAGCCATCCTAGCCAAAATGGTGAACGCTAGCCGAAAATACTGGTCTTGAAAGCTTGATGATGCCTTGTGGGCATACAAGACTGCTTTCAAGACACCCATTGGCATGTTACCATTTCAACTGGTCTATGGAAAAGCTTGCCACCTACTAATAGATCTAGAACACAAGGCTTTATAGGCGCTCAAAAGGTTGAATTTGAATTGGAAGGAAGCAGCAGAGATGAGACTAGGGTAACTGAATGAGATGAATGAATTCCGTCTCAGGGCATATGAACGAGCAGATCTGTATAAAGAAAATATTAAAAAGTACCATTATTGGAGAATAGAGAGACGGGGGGATTTGGTGCTTCTGTTTAATGCCATACTTAAATTGTTCCAGGGGAAGCTGAAATCTAAGTGGTCAGGTCCTTTCAAGGTTAGTCAAGTCCACTCGTCTAGAGTAGTGGAACTTGAAAAAGAAAACGGAAGCACATTCAAGGTAAATGGGCAACGGGTGAAGCTTTACATTGGCCCAAAAGACTCAGTGAAAAGCATCACCATTATCTGTCTCAATAAAGTCTGAGGGAATTAAGATACCTGAGTCATGCCGCGACGTTAAATCAAGTGTTGCATGGGTGGCAACCCATGATCCCAGAGACCAACCCAGTCCAGGTATACTCTAACTCTTAGTTTAGTTTTGCTTTAATTCTAAGTTAAGGGTGAAGGGTAGTCTATTTTTGTAACATAGCTTTGGGCAACTAGGAGAAATACAAGCACAGAAAGGTAGTGACATGTCCTTGCTTAACTTTTGAACATCCTTCCAATGTCTTGTTTGATAAACTGTGTGGATTACATTTACTTGTAACCATTGTAAATCTTGTGGTGGCATTAGTTATGGCTGCTTGATGATCATTACAAAAAAAAACTTTCATGAACTAAATAAGTGGTGGCCTGTGATATACTTATGTGCCAGGTGCGTGTGAGCTATTACTTATTTCCCTCTATATGCTAAAGCCAGAACTTACTTGGTTGGTCTTGCCATGGTCTTAGGATAGGAGTTAGGACAGGATCATAGGCTGTCATTGATTAACCCTCTTTTAGCCTAAATATCCTTTCCTGTATGCATAACACCCCTTAATCCCTATTTAGAGCCTAAATTGACCCTTTCTTTTGTATGACACCTATCACCTTCCCATTTATACCACAATGAACC
This sequence comes from Capsicum annuum, assembly GCF_002878395.1. NCBI lineage: Eukaryota > Viridiplantae > Streptophyta > Magnoliopsida > Solanales > Solanaceae > Capsicum > Capsicum annuum. Next base: position 52,406,575 of record NC_061118.1, read on the forward strand.
TATTTATCCCTGGCCTTCCTTGGACACTGAGCACCTTGATATAGAAAAATGGCCTAAGTTGAGGGTGGCTATCATAGGGGTGCATGGTGTAAAATGAGTATGAAGAAGGGCGTAATAAAGGAGAAAGAATAAAATCTGGGTATTAAAAAAAGAAGGGCAGCACCCAACTTGAATTTGGATTTCTTATAAGAGAAGAGGAAAAAAAAAGAGGATAATAAGTGAGCCTCAACAAAGTAGTGTAGTGTCAAGGAGGCATAGTCACCCTAAATGAGCTTGAATATCATACCAGCCCCAAACCACACTACAAGACAAAAAGAAGTCCTATAGTGATTCTAGCAGACCTATCTGAGGATTTTGGTAACGAAAATAAGGGCAAGCCTATGGCACTTGGCATACACTGACTGGAACTTGCTTCTGAGCGTGAGAGTCTGGTGATAAACCCTATATTTGCATTGTTGAATTTCTTGTATGAGAGAAGGGGGATTTTTTTACTGTGGGGAATATTGGTATCATTGCTAGCTACTTGCTTGTTTAGATAGTGTGACATTGATATGTGAATAGTTATTGGGGCTAAGATTGATGTTGTTGCTTGATTCCTTTGTGTTACAGTGGTGTTTTCAATGATATGCACAGTTGGTATTAGTTTGTTTGGCATTGAGAGGATAACTTTGAATCAATCTTAAATGAAAATTGGTTTCTAAATATGCTATGTGTTCCCTTAGTTGGATTAAGTTGCTTGCGGACAAGCAATTGCTTTAAGTTAAGGGTTCTGATGAGTGCTCAATTGCGAACACATTTAAGGCCTTTAACCTAGAATAATTGCGAGGCCTTAAGAAACTTTTGTTGTTTTTTTGATGTGTTTATGTTAATTTTACAGATTAAGCTAATGGGTTAGAGGACCAATGAGAATGGAGGCAAAGAAGTTGACATCTAGAGAAATCTAAAGAAAGGTGTGGCTGACGACATCTATTACAAGTCGCCAGCCCCGTGATAGGCGATCAAAGTTGCCATCAAACATAACCAGGGAGTTGGCATGAAGTGAATACTATGACGACATCTGCTGATAAGACGTCAAAAGTGTGACAAGCCATCAGAATCATCATCAACCTTAGGCAGAAATTGTCAAAATGGAGGAGGAACTGACGACATCCATAACACGTCGTCAGATGCCTGATAGGCCATCATGATCATCGTCAGCCTGAGATAGAAAATGCCAATATTAAAGAGAATCTGATGACGTCCGTGATAGGCCGTCAGGCCCGTGATAGGCTGTCACGGGCGTCGTCATCTATTCCGAGAAAAATCTAAAACTTTTCATTTTATTTCCTTATTTAGGGTTGACTATTAAAAGCTTGATTTGAGGGTTTTTATTATTATTGGGAGAGGAATTTATCTTACAACATATGACTTTTTTCTCTGTCTATCTCAAGAACAATATTTTAGAGCTTTGCCTTGTGATTCAAATACAAGTTCACTTTTGATTTCATTCATCATTGTAAGTTAATGTTTTCAATTATGAATTCAACTTCTGTGCTTATTTCTTGCATCATGATTGGCTATTAACCTGGATTATGGAATCTAGGGTTAGGTCATGATAAGGTGTTAATTAATTAATCATGGTTTAATAGGTGTTAGGATTTCTTGGTAATTCTGATATTATAACTTATGTTTGTTGGTTGCAAACAATAGGCATACCTACTTTAGTTTGCTTGAGAAAGAAATCATAAACAGTAGGAAGCGAATAATTATCAATAGGGACTCGAAAAGGCTTCATTTAATAATCAGTGTTGTAACAAGGTTGACTAACTTGAGGCAAAACCTAGGCAGTGAGTTGCGATTCCCTAAGTCCGAGAGGATTAGGAAATTAGACGCTTAAATAGGTCGAGAGAAATTTGAGCATGCCATCGATAAAGATAGCTTGTTATCCTAACCACCGTGAGAACCTTGAGTTAATTTTAGCATCTGTCATGTACCGTAAGCCCTAGTGAACATAATCCTTGTTATTTCACAAAATATTGGTTACAAACATTAAATTCAAACTGACTAACAATTGTTGAGAAATTTAAACCCCCATTTCAGGAAACAGTAAACTGCCAGTGAATTATTTCGTAAACAACTTGAGTTCACACCCTATTCCCTGTGGGATTCGACCCCAACCTAGTTGGGTTTTATATTAACAACGATCGCTTACACCCATTCAAGAGTGTAGTTTGAGCATTATCATTGGCCTCACTCTTGGAATAAACTAAAATATCATCTATAAATACAATGACAAAGAAGTTAAGATACAGATGAAATACCTAGTTTATCAACTCGACAATGGTCAATCCAAGTGACATGACCAAAAACTCATAATAAATATATCGAGTTTGAAAAAATATCTTTGAAATATCAAAATCTCTAATCTTCAACTGGTGATACTCGAATCTCAAATCAATCCTGAAAAACATCAAACCTCCATAAAGATGGTCAAATATCATTAATACAAGGAAGAGATACCTGTTATTGACCATCATTATGTTCAACTTCCTATAATCAATACATATACATATATAACCACCTTCTTCTCCACAAACAAGATCGTAGCTTCCCAAGAAGTACACTCAATATAATAAATTCCTTACTTAATAAATCTTTCAACTGCTTCTTTAACTCCTTTGGGGCCATCCTAGAGAGAGGAATATAAATAGACTTGGTAAGCTCCACATCAATAGAAAAATTAGTATCATTATCCAGTGGCATACCATGCAAATCCATAGGAAACACATTGATGAACTCATGAATGACCTAAATAGAATTCGTAATATGCGTTAAGGCAATACTAGTATTATAGATGTGATCTAAATAAGATAAGCACCCCTTCTCAATCGTGCAATTAGCAAAAAAATATATATATAACTCCCTTTGGACCCGAATTAAGCATACCCTTCAAAGATAACTTCAGCACACTCGGTGTTGCTAATATCACGGTCTTGACATAATAGTTCAGAATAGCATAATAAGAAGCTAACCAATCCATACCCAAGATAATATCAAAATAACCATATCTAGGACAATAAAGTTGCCTTAAGTTTCAAAACTTGCAAAGGTAATCATATAAGATTGGTACACCCGATCAATCACTAAGGGATCTTGTATAGGGGTAAGAACATTAAGAGGCATAGCAAGAGGCTCACACACAACATCAAAACCAAAAGCCAAATATGTCGACACATAGGATAATGTTGACCAAAGGTCAAATATCATAAAATCAGATTTGTAACAAACTAGGATGATACCTGAAATAACTGTATCAGAAGCCTTTGCCATGGGCTTTCCAAGGATAGCATAACGCTATCAATGAACTACCTCAACCGCTACAAGCATACCTACCTCTATAGCTTGCATCTCTAGAACCACCCCAACCACTCTATGAAGCACCTTTGGCTATAGATATAAAATTAGCAAAGAGCTAAAGTTGAGAACACTATTGAATGGATCCATACATACATCAAGGGTAATCATTGACCACATATCCCACTCATCACATACAAATAATCCTTTATTGTCTAACTCATCTGGGAAGGTATGGATGAACTGTAATAACTACCCTAGCTTAAAGAACCAATCCTGGAACCTTCACCCATATAACATGATAACTTGCTATCAAAAGTTATGGAACCTGAATGTCTACCACCTGATCTATGCCATGCATCCTGAATTAGCATATCATGATAACCATAGGAACCTCTACTAGAGAAATCTCTACCTTAGGAGACATATTCACTAAACTTACTTTGACGATGCACCTTCTTGGTGCCTCCCTAAGTAGCCAGGATAATAGACTTGATCATCTTGGTATGATCAATAAAAATTTGGAAAAAAAAACCCTTAAAACTACCATTTGAGTTATAGCCAACTAATAAGGGCTATTATACTTCTTTACAAACTTTTGAATCCTCTTAGGATCGATGAAGATCCTAGCGGTTGAATATTTAGATTAAGTGTGAAACAAGCCTCATACTTAGATATAGTCATAGATTCATGCTCCAAGTGATCAAACTCGTCATGCATTTGATATCTTAATCTATACGGTACCAATCTCTCTAAGAAGACCTTAAAAATTGAATCCAAGTCATAACATGCAAACCCAAGGGTCTTCAATAGCATACGACCTTCACCAATCCCTAGCTATATAGTCAACTAATAGGTAGTATAAGAAACTCTATGATACTCAAGGAATCCAAGATTATGTAACTTCTCATGGAAATCAATCGATAACTCATAGAAATCCTCATTGATAACTCCACTACACTCAGGAAGAAGTAAATAGACCTCTCAAATCTATTTTGATCATTAAAAGTCATAATTGTACCTAAAACAATTAGACAAATAGTGAGTCTGATAGATAATAAATTTGTACATGGAGGTACCATAGATTATGGTTGTACCTAGAAACAAGAATACCCTAAGCAGATTCCAGCACTAAGGGTATTTATAGCCTTTTAAGATCTAATATGCACCATCTACGTAGAAACAAGTGGAACACAACTTAGCACATGGGTTAAAATCAACCTGCAAGACTAGGAATCAAAATTAAAAAGTTTTTCCTAAAGACATCTTATAGACTATTGAAGATAGATATGAATATCTACATAACAATTTGGAGATTCTACTATAGATCCTACTCTTACACTCACGATATTGGTGAACCTGAATGATCTATTACTAATTTATCACAAACTAAAAATGGGGGTCATGATGGCATTTATCGCGGTCTAACCTTGACAAATAAACCAATCACTAAATAGTATAGAAAACCCAACGAGAAAGAAAATGGTATGATGGTACTTCTAGAATAAAATCAAGCCAATCACGAAATATATATATATATATATAATAAAATGGAAATCTAAAGAAGTAACATTAACCACCAAAAACCTGGTATCATAATAAGAGTATCTAAGTACAAATCCAAAAACTAAAAATTAGAACATCTATCTCTAATCCAAATAATGATATAAGTAAATAAAATGAGATCTGGAACCCGCCCTGAACACTAGAATGGTCCAGTACCTAATAAATAGCACTAATCAACAACCCGATCTCAACTTCCACACATTATATTGTGCTAGGATCTACACCAAAAAAGCATAGTAGGGGTGAGTATAGTCCGCTTGTACATAGTACGTAGCATAGCCCATTGAGCAAAGTAGAAAATAAGATAAGTCAAATATACTATACGCATGTCACATGCAAGCATAAAAATACCAAACGGTACCTCAGACTCTCCATAAATAGTACTAATATATATCCAAAAATGAAATCAACATGGAAATACAAGAAGGATATACTAAAACTAGATACAAATCAAGGAAAGTAAAGAAATCATGGAAGATACGTATACAAATGCAATGGAATGGGATGAATGGTGAAAGCCATCATATGAATTTCTATATACACCAGCTGAGCTCGTAATTCCTGGATAGAACCCATGGGGGTTTCGCAACCCAAATACTATATCTTATATTTCAATCTCAACTCACATCTCTGGCTTGTGTTCATAAAGGGGATTTTCATAAAAGCGTCTCATTTTTTAAAAAATAGTGTTTCTCAAAGGAACCAGTGTCTCATGAATTTATATGTATGGGATGAGGATGTAATGATCACAATCATCTCAATATGATTATATTTAATCCATCCAATATGTATATATGTGAGACTAGAAATCAACTCAATATGTTTATAATTCATTATCATCAACTCTAGTTAGGCACCATCAGAATAAATATACATATAAGGCATCACTATTATCTTATCAAACCACTAACTCGAATATTTTTATCTTGATAAAGGAAATCAATGCTCAAGTATAATTTGTATCAGAAAAATAATCCCTCGTATGAGTATCGTATCCTGAATAATGGCATTCAAATGAACAGATAAGGCCAACAATGTCAAGTAGAGCCCTCACATGAGCAACACAAAATATCAGATATCACAAGTCAACAACAATAGAATATAAGCCACACTCAGGCACACAAAAGTAATAATAATTTCAAACTATAAATCCCATAGTTATTTTCCCCAATCCACAGCTTGCTTTACTTATTTATTAACTTCCCATCTCAATCTAAAAGAAGATAAGCCATAATCTAACTTAAAATGATGAAATCACAATTTAAAGTACTTCAACACGGAGCCTTCCCTTTATGAGTGGCCTTAGAATCAACTACAATATTTTAATATAGCATCTACGTATTAAAAAAAGCTAATGATACCCATATTGCCTATATTTGAGTCAGGTCAAAAATGAGTTTGAAAAAATAAGATAAAAAATGAAAGGGGTAAAACTAGAATTTTCTTCTAAAAATATTTTCCCCAAGGTTATAGTAGTATACAGGAGAAAATTCAGGTGAAATGGGCTTAAAATGATGTCTAAATCAAAGAAAAATACTTTTTAAACTTGATTGGTAAAAAATTTTATTTTGAAATCATAATTTAAAGTTTTTTTGGGTGATATAATCAATGAAAAATAATGGTAATAAGATTTTGGAGCTTACCCAAGATCAAATAGTGAATAAATCCTAAAGAATTGCCCAAACCCAAAGTTCAAAGGTCTCAAAATTGAGGAAAAACATGAAAATGAGTATATATACTAATTTGGCTTTGGCCGCTTAAGCGATCAAATGATTGCTTGAGTGATCAGTGCTTAAATGATGGGTGACCACTAAAGCGGCACCTGCTAAAGTGGTCAAGTGCCCCTTTAGCAGTAGGCGTCTACCCAACTAGGACCACTAAAATGATGCTTTATCACTTAAGCAGTTGCACCAGCTTCAGCTACACCAGCAACTTTGCTAAATTGCAAAGTTATTGGTCGATCCCTTTTGATTCATTTGAAATCTCATGAATGCAAATGAACTATGCTAGTAGGCTAATTTTTATGTTCTGGACTCAATGGTTATATCGCATTTTTTTAAATAAGTTGTTTCACAAAATTAACCCCCAAGACTCCTCTTCTACTATTTTTAAATAAAGGGTCAAAATAAGATATGAAGGTTTTAAAATTTAACTAAACCTGTTACTAACCCAAATTTGATATTTTAGATTTGTTGGTGCAATCCAAATTTCTATCTGGCACTCGAATCATCAAATGTTGACTGAAATCAACTATATGCTTCTTAACCCTCTAAAAACTTTAAATTCACACAAATCATTCCTGATCACATCAAAAACTATGTCAACCATCTTTAAATCCTAAAACCAACATATAGCACCTACAGGAAGAAGAAAATGGTCAACAATTATGATGAGAAGGAAGATATGAAGAAAGTTCCTTTTGCTTCAACTGTTGGTAGTTTGATGTATACAATGATTTGTACAAGACTAGATATTGCTCATACTGTTGATATTGTTAGCCATTTTTTTTCTATTCCAGTAAGAGACTATTAAAATGTTGTGAAGTGGATTATGAGATATCTTTGTGGCATTTCTAGTCTAAGTTTATGTTTTGGCATAGAAAATCTACTCTTTGTAGTTATACAGATTCAAACATGGCTGGTGATGTTGATACTTCCAAGTCTACTTCAAGGTATTTGGTTACTTTTATAGGGGGATATGTCTTGAAAATCTAGATTGGGAAAATGTGTTGCTCTATCTACTACAAAAGCTGAGCTTATTGTTGATATTGAAGCTTGTAAAAAATTGCTTTGGTTGAAGAGATTTTGGGGGGAACTTGGTTGTTCTTAAGAGAGGTATGTGTTTTATTGTGACAATCAAAGTGCTATACATCTTGGCAGGAATTCTACATTTCATGGTCAATCTATACATATTGATGTGAGATACCATTAAATTACAGATGTGTTGGATTCTAAGTTGCTTGAACTTGAAAAGATTCATATGGATGATAATGGATCCGACATGATGACTAAAGCTTTGCCAAGGCGAAAGTTTGAAGATTGTTGCATGATCGCTGAGATGGCGGTCTTTTCCACATAGTCGCGAGGGAGAGAATTGTTAGGTTATGGATCTTTTTCCCTTCTTATGTGGATAAATAAAGCCCAATTTGGATCAACACATTTTTTACTATAGAGCCATTACTATGGGGTACATATATAGACTTTTTTTGGTCTTATTTTCACTATCCGCAAAAGAGTTTTTCAGCAGCCATAGAGAAAAAAATAGAGCAGATTTTTTGCCCAAATTTCAGCCCTAAATAGCCAACTTCAAATTGTGAATTTTGCTCCGTTTCTTGTCCGATTGAGCTAATTTTTGGACAGCTTGTTCTTCTCATCTCAATCTTTGATTAGGAACTGACTGACTTGAATTTGCTAACTTATAGCTCCTGTTTTTCATCTATGAACAGTAGCTGCATTTTTTGTATTTTTTGATCTTTTTTTTTATGTGTCGTGGTTTATGTATTGTTGCTCATTGTTTGACACTTGTTTATTGGCCATTATTTTAACTCTTGGTGATTATAGTGGAGGTTTTGATCCCGTGATTTTTTACTCTTCACATCGAAGGATTTTCCACGTAAATTCGATGTCTCGTGTGATTGGTTTTATTCTTGTCTTGTCGTGTTTGGTTGATTTATTTGTTGCCTTACTATCATTGTGTTTGGATTTGTTTGTTTTCTCTTTGTTCTAATTAAAAGAAAAAATTGAGACTTGAGTATTCTTTCGCTGCTATCCTATTGTGCACTTTAATTAGACTAAAATACATAAAGTAGCATACTTAAGTATTAAATTACAAAAAATAGCAACACTTTTATCAAATTACATTTTGTAGCATATGTATTTGTATTTTTGTAGCAATAGTTTGCAAAAATACAAAATACATATCGATCATAAGAGCAGTAAAAATCATGCTATTGGTCGATTTGGTCCTTGTCTTTCTGGTGAAGTACGTTTAATATTTAATTAATTGATATGTTCACTTTGGATCCCTTCGTCATGTTCACAAATTTATCCAATTATTAAGTGCTACGTCATTTAATCTTAGGGGTCGTTTGGTAGAGTGTATAAGAATAATGCAGAATATGGTGTATTAATAAAGCTTGAATTAGTAATGCTGGTATTAATTATGTTGACATTATTTCTTATACAGTGTTTGGTTTGATGTATTAGAATAATATTTCTTGTATATTTTTTTATAGAAAATATATTGATTTACAAAAATACCTTCTACACTCTTTATTTTGTGAAATGAAATTCTTTCAATATTTTCCATTCAACAACTTCTTTTAAAAAAATATATATCTTTTCCATTTTAAATGGTAAAACGCATAATTTTTTCACAATTAATCCCTTCTTCCCTTGTTTTAAGATAACTCCTTTTTAGTGTTTTATTCTAAAATTCAAGGTAAATTCTTTTTTATGTTTTATTCTAAGATGCGCAATTTTCTCTTCACTTGTGTTGAATTGCAGTACAATATCATTCGCCTTCGAAAAATCTAGTGTTCCTTTCTTTCTAATTAAGCCAACATATGGCTCCAGGAGTAGTGTACCAGGTGGGAAGGAGTGGTTTAGTTATTCCATTTCTCTGTCATGTAAGCAGAAATTTCGAGAAGATCCAGGCATACACCAAAATGTTGAATTTTAAATTCTACGGTTAACTAGAGATTTTCAATTAATGAAGAGATGGTTGATCTCTTCTGCTACTTCCTCACAAAAATGCATCTATGCAAAGATGGAGTTTTTCAGTAAAACAATATTCCAGTGTTTTCATTTTCAATATATAAAAATTTAATATCCATTTTTTTTCAATTATTTTACATATTAATCTATTTTTTTTTTAGAAAACCCACAAACAAAAGAACTTGAGAAATGCTGAATTTGAGTAGCAAGATTGTCATTATCAAGTTAATGCATGTGTTGAAATCCTTTGTATTACTAATACATACGAAAATGATGGTATTAGTAACACATCACTCAATACACTATAGAGTGTATAAGTAATGTAAGCATTACTTATACATAGGGTGAAACAATGTACCAAACAAGGTACTAATAGTACATTAAGCTAATGCATGCATTAACTTGTTCAATACACTCTACCAAACGACCCCTTAAAGAGAAATTTGTTTGTCGATCTAGATTTGGCAATATAGTTTTATAAATAGTATAAATATCACATATTATTTTTATATACTGGGAGCAGAAACACACATTTGTAGTTAATTAAAGACTCAAACGTAGAAACTAAGATCAAAATCTAATGGATCTATTTATTTACCCAAGTTATCCGCACCCCCCTGCAATTGGTATCAAAACCTATGCTAATTAAAGTTACGGAAGTAGTATATATTTGGATTTATTTGATTAATTTAATAATTATGAAACAATTAAATTCAACAAAACAATATTTATAATATTTGTTTAGATAATAACGTACAAAAACCACAACAATATAAAGAATTAAAACAAATAATATCTGAAAAACATAAAGAATTAAAAAAAGGATAGAAAGACTACAGTATAACATAATTGCCGGAGTTAGTAAAAACCCAATAAATGCACAAAAAGAAGAAATATCAAATTTAGAATCAACAATAGATAGTCTAGAATATATATATCAATATA